>NC_134702.1:292676156-292989893 GCF_043290135.1 Rhipicephalus microplus
TTTACTGTCCTTGTTAATTTTACAACATTGTCCAATGATTTGTTTCCACCAGTATTCCGTCATATGATGGATGATGCGTCTGGAGGTTCTTAACTTCTCTTCCGCTACCCATGAAACATCATTCTTCAGGTGCACAATGCGTAGCCAGTCGTGAAGTAAGCGTACTTGTCTCCACAATTCTGAACGCAGAATTTTGCACAGCCGGGCATTATGGCCCTTAGAAGAAGCAACATGGCCAAAGAGGGAACTTACTTCAGGTGGCGTAAGTCCTTTGCGTATGCAGAAACCGATGTATCTTGCACGGCAGGTAGTTGCAACAATGGAACTGACAATGATGTCGACGCTTGATAGGAAGTCCGGAGAAGACACACACGAAGAGAGGCCAGTTGCACTAGAAATATATTGTAATAATACTGATTGTTGGCCTAGTTGGTATTTACTTAATGGCATGATTTGGCCGCAAAAGAGACACACACAAGAAAAGGAACACTCAAACGACAAGCACAGGCGGCACTTCAACTTTGTGTGTTTTTGCGCTGAAGAATACGTTTAATGCCGTAGCTTTCATTTTTCTAATATCTGTTGCTAACTTTTGCAACTTGAGGTCTTTACATAGCTTGGAAACCTTACTCTTAACCTTTGATTCAGACTTCTTAATCTGAACAAAATTCTTTCTTATAGCCTCTGCTGCCTTCAAATTAAACATTTCTCGTGGAAGCACTACAAAACACCCTTCTTTGTCAGCTTCCAATATGACAATATTCTTTTCCCTACACAACGCTACTGTCTTTCGCATAACCTCAGTTTTATGACTCTGCCTGGTACCAGAAACACATTTTTTCAGGCTATCTACACCATCTAACAGACACCTCTCCTTATCCTCTGCTGAGGCTTTACTAGCCACATATCTGTTAAGTGCCGTTAGTTCATGCACAGGAACACTGGCATCGATGCAATACTTGGGTCCCTTGGAAAGAAGCGTTGCCGAGTCCTCCGGTAGGCTCACGTTTCCTAACATTACCACATTTGATGACTTCGTCGTTGATTTACTGTCCTTGTTAATTTTACAACATTGTCCAATGATTTGTTTCCACCAGTATTCCGTCATATGATGGATGATGCGTCTGGAGGTTCTTAACTTCTCTTCCGCTACCCATGAAACATCATTCTTCAGGTGCACAATGCGTAGCCAGTCGTGAAGTAAGCGTACTTGTCTCCACAATTCTGAACGCAGAATTTTGCACAGCCGGGCATTATGGCCCTTAGAAGAAGCAACATGGCCAAAGAGGGAACTTACTTCAGGTGGCGTAAGTCCTTTGCGTATGCAGAAACCGATGTATCTTGCACGGCAGGTAGTTGCAACAATGGAACTGACAATGATGTCGACGCTTGATAGGAAGTCCGGAGAAGACACACACGAAGAGAGGCCAGTTGCACTAGAAATATATTGTAATAATACTGATTGTTGGCCTAGTTGGTATTTACTTAATGGCATGATTTGGCCGCAAAAGAGACACACACAAGAAAAGGAACACTCAAACGACAAGCACAGGCGGCACTTCAACTTTGTGTGTTTTTGCGCTGAAGAATACGTTTAATGCCGTAGCTTTCATTTTTCTAATATCTGTTGCTAACTTTTGCAACTTGAGGTCTTTACATAGCTTGGAAACCTTACTCTTAACCTTTGATTCAGACTTCTTAATCTGAACAAAATTCTTTCTTATAGCCTCTGCTGCCTTCAAATTAAACATTTCTCGTGGAAGCACTACAAAACACCCTTCTTTGTCAGCTTCCAATATGACAATATTCTTTTCCCTACACAACGCTACTGTCTTTCGCATAACCTCAGTTTTATGACTCTGCCTGGTACCAGAAACACATTTTTTCAGGCTATCTACACCATCTAACAGACACCTCTCCTTATCCTCTGCTGAGGCTTTACTAGCCACATATCTGTTAAGTGCCGTTAGTTCATGCACAGGAACACTGGCATCGTTGCAATACTTGGGTCCCTTGGAAAGAAGCGTTGCCGAGTCCTCCGGTAGGCTCACGTTTCCTAACATTACCACATTTGATGACTTCGTCGTTGATTTACTGTCCTTGTTAATTTTACAACATTGTCCAATGATTTGTTTCCACCAGTATTCCGTCATATGATGCAAGATACATCGGTTTCTGCATACGCAAAGGACTTACGCCACCTGAAGTAAGTTCCCTCTTTGGCCATGTTGCTTCTTCTAAGGGCCATAATGCCCGGCTGTGCAAAATTCTGCGTTCAGAATTGTGGAGACAAGTACGCTTACTTCACGACTGGCTACGCATTGTGCACCTGAAGAATGATGTTTCATGGGTAGCGGAAGAGAAGTTAAGAACCTCCAGACGCATCATCCATCATATGACGGAATACTGGTGGAAACAAATCATTGGACAATGTTGTAAAATTAACAAGGACAGTAAATCAACGACGAAGTCATCAAATGTGGTAATGTTAGGAAACGTGAGCCTACCGGAGGACTCGGCAACGCTTCTTTCCAAGGGACCCAAGTATTGCATCGATGCCAGTGTTCCTGTGCATGAACTAACGGCACTTAACAGATATGTGGCTAGTAAAGCCTCAGCAGAGGATAAGGAGAGGTGTCTGTTAGATGGTGTAGATAGCCTGAAAAAATGTGTTTCTGGTACCAGGCAGAGTCATAAAACTGAGGTTATGCGAAAGACAGTAGCGTTGTGTAGGGAAAAGAATATTGTCATATTGGAAGCTGACAAAGAAGGGTGTTTTGTAGTGCTTCCACGAGAAATGTTTAATTTGAAGGCAGCAGAGGCTATAAGAAAAAATTTTGTTCAGATTAAGAAGTCTGAATCAAAGGTTAAGAGTAAGGTTTCCAAGCTATGTAAAGACCTCAAGTTGCAAAAGTTAGCAACAGATATTAGAAAAATGAAAGCTACGGCATTAAACGTATTCTTCAGCGCAAAAACACACAAAGTTGAAGTGCCGCCTGTGCTTGTCGTTTGAGTGTTCCTTTTCTTGTGTGTGTCTCTTTTGCGGCCAAATCATGCCATTAAGTAAATACCAACTAGGCCAACAATCAGTATTATTACAATATATTTCTAGTGCAACTGGCCTCTCTTCGTGTGTGTCTTCTCCGGACTTCCTATCAAGCGTCGACATCATTGTCAGTTCCATTGTTGCAACTACCTGCCGTGCAAGATACATCGGTTTCTGCATACGCAAAGGACTTACGCCACCTGAAGTAAGTTCCCTCTTTGGCCATGTTGCTTCTTCTAAGGGCCATAATGCCCGGCTGTGCAAAATTCTGCGTTCAGAATTGTGGAGACAAGTACGCTTACTTCACGACTGGCTACGCATTGTGCACCTGAAGAATGATGTTTCATGGGTAGCGGAAGAGAAGTTAAGAACCTCCAGACGCATCATCCATCATATGACGGAATACTGGTGGAAACAAATCATTGGACAATGTTGTAAAATTAACAAGGACAGTAAATCAACGACGAAGTCATCAAATGTGGTAATGTTAGGAAACGTGAGCCTACCGGAGGACTCGGCAACGCTTCTTTCCAAGGGACCCAAGTATTGCATCGATGCCAGTGTTCCTGTGCATGAACTAACGGCACTTAACAGATATGTGGCTAGTAAAGCCTCAGCAGAGGATAAGGAGAGGTGTCTGTTAGATGGTGTAGATAGCCTGAAAAAATGTGTTTCTGGTACCAGGCAGAGTCATAAAACTGAGGTTATGCGAAAGACAGTAGCGTTGTGTAGGGAAAAGAATATTGTCATATTGGAAGCTGACAAAGAAGGGTGTTTTGTAGTGCTTCCACGAGAAATGTTTAATTTGAAGGCAGCAGAGGCTATAAGAAAGAATTTTGTTCAGATTAAGAAGTCTGAATCAAAGGTTAAGAGTAAGGTTTCCAAGCTATGTAAAGACCTCAAGTTGCAAAAGTTAGCAACAGATATTAGAAAAATGAAAGCTACGGCATTAAACGTATTCTTCAGCGCAAAAACACACAAAGTTGAAGTGCCGCCTGTGCTTGTCGTTTGAGTGTTCCTTTTCTTGTGTGTGTCTCTTTTGCGGCCAAATCATGCCATTAAGTAAATACCAACTAGGCCAACAATCAGTATTATTACAATATATTTCTAGTGCAACTGGCCTCTCTTCGTGTGTGTCTTCTCCGGACTTCCTATCAAGCGTCGACATCATTGTCAGTTCCATTGTTGCAACTACCTGCCGTGCAAGATACATCGGTTTCTGCATACGCAAAGGACTTACGCCACCTGAAGTAAGTTCCCTCTTTGGCCATGTTGCTTCTTCTAAGGGCCATAATGCCCGGCTGTGCAAAATTCTGCGTTCAGAATTGTGGAGACAAGTACGCTTACTTCACGACTGGCTACGCATTGTGCACCTGAAGAATGATGTTTCATGGGTAGCGGAAGAGAAGTTAAGAACCTCCAGACGCATCATCCATCATATGACGGAATACTGGTGGAAACAAATCATTGGACAATGTTGTAAAATTAACAAGGACAGTAAATCAACGACGAAGTCATCAAATGTGGTAATGTTAGGAAACGTGAGCCTACCGGAGGACTCGGCAACGCTTCTTTCCAAGGGACCCAAGTATTGCATCGATGCCAGTGTTCCTGTGCATGAACTAACGGCACTTAACAGATATGTGGCTAGTAAAGCCTCAGCAGAGGATAAGGAGAGGTGTCTGTTAGATGGTGTAGATAGCCTGAAAAAATGTGTTTCTGGTACCAGGCAGAGTCATAAAACTGAGGTTATGCGAAAGACAGTAGCGTTGTGTAGGGAAAAGAATATTGTCATATTGGAAGCTGACAAAGAAGGGTGTTTTGTAGTGCTTCCACGAGAAATGTTTAATTTGAAGGCAGCAGAGGCTATAAGAAAGAATTTTGTTCAGATTAAGAAGTCTGAATCAAAGGTTAAGAGTAAGGTTTCCAAGCTATGTAAAGACCTCAAGTTGCAAAAGTTAGCAACAGATATTAGAAAAATGAAAGCTACGGCATTAAACGTATTCTTCAGCGCAAAAACACACAAAGTTGAAGTGCCGCCTGTGCTTGTCGTTTGAGTGTTCCTTTTCTTGTGTGTGTCTCTTTTGCGGCCAAATCATGCCATTAGAACATATCTTCAAAGCTATCAGCCCAAAGAAAAAAAAGCGCCGCACCACCACCGGGTGGGCTCGAACCTCCAACTTTTTGGTTAACAGCCGATCGCGCTAGCCAATTGCGCCACGGGGACCATCCAGCTCCACTCTCACCACCGTCAGACCATTTCTTCAGAGCTATCACCCCAAAGAAAAAAAAGCGCCACACCACCACCGGGTAGGCTCGAACCTCCAACTTTTCTGTTAACAGCCGATCTCGCTAGCCAATTGCGCCACGGAGACAGACCTGCTCCACTCTCACCATCATCAGAACATATCTTCAAAGCTATCAGCGCAAAGAAAAAAAAGCGCTGCACCACCACCAGGTGCGCTCGAACCTCCAACCTTTCGGTTAACAGCCGATCGCGCTAGCCCATTGCGCCACGGAGACAGTCTTGCTCCACTCTCACCACCATCAGAACATAACTTCAAAGCTATAAGCGCAAAGAAAAAAGCAACACACCACTCCCGGGGGGGCTCGAAACTCCAGCCTTTGGGTCAACAGCCGATCGCGCTAGCCCATTGCGCCACGGAGACAGTCTTGCTCCCCTCTCACCACCATCAGAACATATCTTCAAAGCTATCAGCCCCCCAAAAAAAAGCACCGCACCACCACCGGGTGGGCTCAAACCTCCAACCTTTAGGTTAACAGCCGACCGCGCTAGCCAATTGCGCCATGGAGACAGTCGTGCTCCACTCTCACCACCATCAGAACATATCTTCAAAGCTATCAGCGCAAAGAAAAAAGCAAAACACCCCTCCCGGGAGAGCTCGAACCCCCAACTTTTCGGTTAACAGCCGATTGCGCTGGCCAAATGCGCCACGGAGACAGTCCTGCTCCACTCTCACCACAGTTAGAACATATCTTCAAAGCTATCAGCCCAAAGAAAAAAAAGCGCCGCACCACCACCGGGTGGGCTCGAACTTCCAACATTTCGCTTAACAGCAGATCGCGCTAGCCAATTGCGCCACGGAGAAAATCGTGCTCCACTGTCACCACCATCAGAACATATCTTCAAAGCTATCAGCGCAAAGAAAAAAGCAACACACCCCACCCGGGAGGGCTCGAACCTCCAACTTTTCGGTTAACAGCCGAACGCGCTAGCCAATTGCGCCACGGGGACCGTCCTGCTCCACTCTCATCACCGTCAGACCATTTCTTCAGAGCTATCACCCCAAAGAAAAAAAAGCGCCGCACCACCACCGGGTGGGCTCGAACCTCCAACCTTTCGGTTAACAGCCGATCGCGCTAGCCAATTGCGCCACGGAGACAGTCCTGCTCTACTCTCACCACCATCAGAACATATCTTCAAAGCTATCAGCCCAAAGATAAAAAAGCACCGAACCACCGCCGGGTGGGCTCGAAACTCCAACCTTTCGGTTAACAGCCGATCGCGCTAGCCAATTGCGCCACGGAGACAGACCTGCTCCACTCTCACCACCATAAGAACATATCATCAAAGCTATCAGTCCGAAGAAAAAAAAGCGCCGCACCACCACTGGGTGGGCTCGAACCTCCGACCTTTTGGTTAACAGCCGATCGCGCTAGCCAATTGCGCCACGGAGACAGTCCTGCTCCCCTCTCACCACCATCAGAACATATCTTCAAAGCTATCAGCCCAAAGAAAAAAAAGCGCCGCACCACCACCGGGTGGGCAAGAACCTCCAACTTTCCGGTTAACAGCCGATCACGCTAGCCAATTGCGCCACGGAGACAGTCCTGCTCCACTCTCACCACCGTCAGAACATTTCTCCAGAGCTATCAGCCCAAAGAAAAAAAAAGCGCTGCACCATCACCGGGTGGGCTCGAACCTCCAACCTTTCAGTTAACAGCCGATCGCGCTAGCCAATTGCCCCACGGAGACAGTCGTGCTCCACTCTCACCATCATCAGAACATTTCTTCAAAGCTATTACCGCAAAGAAAAAAGCAAAACACCACTCCCGGGAGGGCTCGAACCTCCAACTTTCCGGTTAACAGCCGATCACGCTAGCCAATTGCGCCACGGAGACAGTCTTGCTCTACTCTCACAACCATCAGAACATAACTTCAAAGCTATCAGCCCACAGAAAAAAAAACGCCGCACCACTACCGGGAGAGCTCGAACCTCCAACTTTTCGGCTAAAAGCCGATCGCGCTAGCCAATTGCGCCACGCAGACAGTCCTGCTCCACTCTCACCACCGTCAGAACATTTCTTCAGAGCTATCAGCCCAAAGAAAAAAAAGCGCTGCAAAACCGCCGGGTGGGCTCGAACCTCCAACCTTACGGTTAACAGCCGATCGCGCTAGCCAATTGCCCCACGGAGACAGTCGTGCAACACTCTCACCATCGTCAGAACATTTCTTTAGAGCTATCACCCCAAAGAAAAAAAAGCGCCGCACCACCACCGGTTGGGCTCGAACCTCCAACCTTTCGGTTAACAGCCGATCGCGCTAGCCAATTGCGCCACGAAGACTGTCCTGCTCCAATCTCACCACCATCAGAACATATCTTCAAAGCTATTACCGCAAAGAAAAAAGCAACACACCACTCCTGGGAGGGCTCGAGACTCCAACCTTTCGGTTAACAGCCGATCGCGCTAGCCCATTGCGCCACGGAGTCTTGCTCCACTCTCACCATCATCAGAACATATCTTCAAAGCTATCAGCGCAAAGAAAAAAAGCGCTGCACCACCACCAGGTGGGCTCGAACCTCCAACCTTTCGGTTAACAGCCGATCGCGCTAGCCCATTGCGCCACGGAGACAGTCTTGCTCCACTCTCACCACCATCAGAACATAACTTCGAAGCTATCAGCGCAAAGAAAAAAGCAACACACCACTCCCGGGAGGGCTCGAAACTCCAACCTTTGGGTCAACAGCCGATCGCGCTAGCCTATGGCGCCACGGAGACAGTCTTGCTCCCTTCTCACCACCATCAGAACATAACTTCAAAGCTATCAGCCCAAAAAAGCACCGCACCACCACCGGGTAGGCTCGAACCTCCAACCTTTCGGTTAACAGCCGATCGCACAAGCCAATTGCGCCACGGAGACAGTCGTGCTCCACTCTCACCACCATCAGAACATATCTTCAAAGCTATCAGCGCAAAGAAAAAAGCAACACACCACTTCCGGGAGGGCTCGAAACTCCAACCTTTCGGTTAACAGCCGAACGCGCTAGCCAATTGCGCCAAGGAGACAGTCGTGCTCCACTCTCACCACCATCAGAACATATCTTCAAAGCTATCCGCGCAAAGAAAAAAGCAAAACACCAATCCCGGGAGGGCTCGAGCCTCCAAATTTTCGGTTAACAGCCGATCGCTCTGGCCAATTGCGCCACGGAGAAAGTCCTGCTCAACTCTCACCACAATTAGAACATATCTTCAAAGCTATCAGCCCAAAGAAAAAAAAGCGCCGCACCACCACCGGGTGGGCTCGAACCTCCAACTTTTTGGTTAACAGCCGATCGCGCTAGCCAATTGCGCCACGGGGACCATCCAGCTCCACTCTCACCACCGTCAGACCATTTCTTCAGAGGTATCACCCCAAAGAAAAAAAAGCGCCACACCACCACCGGGTGGGCTCGAACCTCCCACCTTTCGGTTAACAGCCGATCGCGCTAGCCAATTGCCCCACGGAGACAGTCGTGCTCCACTCTCACCACCGTCAGAACATTTCTTCAGAGCTATCACCCCAAAGAAAAAAAAGCGCCGCACCACCACCGGTTGGGCTCGAAACTCCAACCTTTCGGTTAACAGCCGATCGCGCTAGCCAATAGCGCCACGAAGACAGTCCTGCTCCACTCTCACCACCATCAGAACATATCTTCAAAGCTATCATCGCAAAGAAAAAAGCAACTCACCACTCCCGGGAGGGCTCAAAACTCCAACCTTTCGGTCAACAGCCGATCGCGCTAGCCCATTGCGCCACGGAGACAGTCTTGCTCATCTCTCACCACCATCAGAACATATCATCAAAGCTATCAGCCCAAAGAAAAAAAAGCACCGCACCACCACCGGGTGGGCTCGAACCTCCAACTTTTCGGTTAACAGCCGATTGCGCTGGCCAATTGCGCCACGGAGACAGTCCTGCTCCACTCTCACCACAATTAGAGCATATCTTCAAAGCTATCAGCCCAAAGAAAAAAAAAAAGCGCCACACCACCACCGGTGGGCTCGAACCTCCAACCTTTCGGTTAACAGCCGATCGCTCTAGCAAATTGCACCACGGAGACAGTCCTGCTCCACTCTCACCACCATCAGAACATATCTTCAAAGCTATCAGCCCACAAAAAAAAAGCGCCGCACAACCACCGGGTAGCCTCGAACCTCCAACTTTTCGGTTAACAGCCGATCGCGCTAGCCAATTGTGCCATGGAGACAGTCCTGCTCCACTCTCACCACCATAAGAACATATCTTCAAAGCTATCAGCCCAAAAAAAGCGCCGCACCACCACCGGGTGGGCTCGAACCTCCAACCTTTCGGTTAACAGCGGATCACGCTAGCCAATTGCCCCACGAAGACAGTCGTGCTCCACTCTCACCACCGTCAGAACATTTCTTCAGAGCTATTACCCCAAAGAAAAAAAAAGCGCCACACCACCCCCGGTTGGGCTCGAACCTCGAACCTTTCGGTTAACAGCCGATCGCGCTAGCCAATTGCGCCACGAAGACAGTCCTGCTCCACTCTCACCACCATCATAACATATCTTCAAAGCTATTACCGCATAGAAAAAAGCAACATACCACTCCCGGGAGGGCTCGAAACTCCAACCTTTCGGTTAACAGCCGATCGCGCTACCCCATTGCGCCACGGAGGCAGTCATGCTCCACTCTCACCCTCATCAGAACATATCTTCAAAGCTATCAGCGCAAAGAAAAAAAGCGCTGCACCACCACCGCGTGGGCTCGAACCTCCAACCTTTCGGTTAACAGCCGATCGCGCTAGCCCAGTGTGCCACGGAGACAGTCTTGCCCCACTCTCACCATCATCAGAACATATCTTCAAAGCTATCAGCGCAAAGAAAAAAGCAACACACCACTCCCGGGAGGGCTCGAAACTCCAACCTTTCGGTCAACAGCCGATCGCGCTAGCCAATTGCGCCACGGAGACAGTCCTGCTCCACTCTCACCACCATCAGAACATATCTTCAAAGCTATCAGCACAAAGAAAAAAAAGCGCCACACCATCACCGGGTGGGCTCGAACCTCCAACCTTTCGGTTAACAGCCGATCGCGCTAGCCAACTGCGCCACGGACACAGTCGTGCTCCACTCTCACCACCATCAGAACATATCTTCAAAGCTATCAGCGCAAAGAAAAAAGCAATACACCACTCCCGGGAGGGATCGAAACTCCAACCTTTCGGTTAACAGCCGATCGCGCTAGCCAATTGCGCCACGGAGACAATCCTGCTCCACTCTTACCACCATCAGAACATATCTTCAAAGCTATCAGCCCAAAGAAAAAAAAGCGCGGCACCACCACCGGGTGGGCTCGAACCTCCAACTTTCTGGTTAACGGCCTATCGCGCTAGCCAATTGCGCCACGGAGACAGTCCTGCTCCACTCTCACCACCATCAGAACATATCTTCAAATCTATCAGCCCACAGAAAAAAAAGCGCCGCACAACCACCGGGTAGGCTCGAAGCTCCAACTTTTCGGTTAACAGCCGATCGCGCTAGCCGATTGCGCCACGGAGATAGTCCTGCTCCACTCTCACCACCATAAGAACATATCTTCAAAGCTATCAGCCCAAAGAAAAAAAAGCGCGGCACCACCACCGGGTGGGCTCGAACCTCCAACTTTCTGGTTAACAGCCGATCGCGCTAGCCAATTGCGCCACGGAGACAGTCCTGCTCCACTCTCACCACCATCAGAACATATCTTCAAATCTATCAGCCCACAGAAAAAAAAGCGCCGCACAACCACCGGGTAGGCTCGAACCTCCAACTTTTCGGTTAACAGCCGATCGCGCTAGCCAATTGCGCCACGGAGACAGTCCTGCTCCACTCTCACCACCATAAGAACATATCTTCAAAGCTATCAGCCCGAAGAAAAAAGCAATACACCACTCCCGGGAGGTCTCGAAACTCCAACCTTTCGGTTAACAGCCGATCGCGCTAGCCAATTGCGCCACGGAGACAGTCCTGCTTCACTCTCACCACCATTAGAACATATCTTCAAAGCTATCAGCCCAAAGAAAAAAAAGCACCGCACCACCACCGGGTGGGCTCGAACCTCCGACCTTTTGGTTAACAGCCGATCGCGCTAGCCAATTGCGCCACGGAGACAGTCCTGCTCCACTCTCACCACCATCAGAACATATCTTCAAAGCTATCAGCCCAAAGAAAAAAAAAGCACTGCACCACCACCGGGTGGGCTCGAACCTCCAACTTTTCGGTTAACAGCCGATCACGCTAGCCAATTGCGCCACGAAGACAGTCCTGCTCCACTCTTACCACCGTCAGAACATATCTTCAAAGCTATCAGCCCACAGAAAAAAAAAGCGCCGCACAACCACCGGGTAGGCTCGAACCTCCGACTTTTCGGTTAACAGCCGATCGCGCTAGCCAATTGCGCCACGGAGACAGTCCTGCTCCACTCTCACCACTATAAGAACATATCTTCAAAGCTATCAGCCCAACGAGATAAAAGCACCGCACCACCACTGGGTGGGCTCGAACCTCCGACCTTTTGGTAAACCGCCGATCGCGCTAGCCAATTGCGCCACGGAGACAGTCCTGCTCAACTCTCACCACCATCAGAACATATCTTCAAAGCTATCAGCCCAAAGAAAAAAAGCGCCGCACCACCACCGGGTGGGCTCGAACCTCCAACTTTCCGGTTAACAGCCGATCACGCTAGCCGATTGCGCCACGGAGACAGTCCTGCTCCACTCTCACCACCGTCAGAACATTTCTTCAGAGCTATCAGCCCAAAGAAAAAAAAAGCGCTGCACCACCACCGGGTGGGCTCGAACCTCCAACTTTCCGGTTAACAGCCGATCACGCTAGCCAATTGCGCCACGGAGACAGTCCTGCTCCACTCTCACCACCGTCAGAACATTTCTCCAGAGCTATCAGCCCAAAGAAAAAAAAGCGCCGCACCACCACCGGGTGGGCAAGAACCTCCAAATTTCCGGTTAACAGCCGATCACGCTAGCCAATTGCGCCACGGAGACAGTCCTGCTCCACTCTCACCACCATCAGAACATATCTTCAAAGCTATCAGCCCCCCCAAAAAAAAAAGCACCGCACCACCACCGGGTGGGCTCAAACCTCCAACCTTTAGGTTAACAGCCGATCGCGCTAGCCAATTGCGCCATGGAGACAGTCGTGCTCCACTCTCACCACCATCAGAACATATCTTCAAAGCTATCAGCGCAAAGAAAAAAGCAAAACACCCCTCCAGGGAGAGCTCGAACCCCCAACTTTTCGGTTAACAGCCGATTGCGCTGGCCAAATGCGCCACGGAGACAGTCCTGCTCCACTCTCACCACAGTTAGAACATATCTTCAAAGCTATCAGCCCAAAGAAAAAAAAAGCGCCGCACCACCACCGGGTGGGCTCAAACTTCCAACATTTCGCTTAACAGCAGATCGCGCTAGCCAATTGCGCCACGGAGAAAATCGTGCTCCACTGTCACCACCATCAGAACATATCTTCAAAGCTATCAGCGCAAAGAAAAAAGCAACACACCCCACCCGGGAGGGCTCGAACCTCCAACTTTCCGGTTAACAGCCGAACGCGCTAGCCAATTGCGCCACGGGGACCGTCCTGCTCCACTCTCACCACCGTCAGACCATTTCTTCATAGCTATCACCCCAAAGAAAAAAAAGCGCCGCACCACCACCGGGTGGGCTCGAACCTCCAACCTTTCGGTTAACAGCCGATCGCGCTAGCCAATTGCGCCACGGAGACAGTCCTGCTCTACTCTCACCACCATCAGAACATATCTTCAAAGCTATCAGCCCAAAGATAAAAAAGCACCGAACCACCGCCGGGTGGGCTCGAAACTCCAACCTTTCGGTTAACAGCCGATCGCGCTAGCCAATTGCGCCACGGAGACAGACCTGCTCCACTCTCACCACCATAAGAACATATCATCAAAGCTATCAGTCCGAAGAAAAAAAAGCGCCGCACCACCACTGGGTGGGCTCGAACCTCCGACCTTTTGGTTAACAGCCGATCGCGCTAGCCAATTGCGCCACGGAGACAGTCCTGCTCCCCTCTCACCACCATCAGAACATATCTTCAAAGCTATCAGCCCAAAGAAAAAAAAGCGCCGCACCACCACCGGGTGGGCAAGAACCTCCAACTTTCCGGTTAACAGCCGATCACGCTAGCCAATTGCGCCACGGAGACAGTCCTGCTCCACTCTCACCACCGTCAGAACATTTCTCCAGAGCTATCAGCCCAAAGAAAAAAAAAGCGCTGCACCATCACCGGGTGGGCTCGAACCTCCAACCTTTGAGTTAACAGCCGATCGCGCTAGCCAATTGCCCCACGGAGACAGTCGTGCTCCACTCTCACCATCATCAGAACATTTCTTCAAAGCTATTACCGCAAAGAAAAAAGCAAAACACCACTCCCGGGAGGGCTCGAACCTCCAACTTTCCGGTTAACAGCCGATCACGCTAGCCAATTGCGCCACGGAGACAGTCTTGCTCTACTCTCACAACCATCAGAACATAACTTCAAAGCTATCAGCCCACAGAAAAAAAAACGCCGCACCACTACCGGGAGAGCTCGAACCTCCAACTTTTCGGCTAAAAGCCGATCGCGCTAGCCAATTGCGCCACGCAGACAGTCCTGCTCCACTCTCACCACCGTCAGAACATTTCTTCAGAGCTATCAGCCCAAAGAAAAAAAAGCGCTGCAAAACCGCCGGGTGGGCTCGAACCTCCAACCTTACGGTTAACAGCCGATCGCGCTAGCCAATTGCCCCACGGAGACAGTCGTGCAACACTTTCACCATCGTCAGAACATTTCTTTAGAGCTATCACCCCAAAGAAAAAAAAGCGCCGCACCACCACCGGTTGGGCTCGAACCTCCAACCTTTCGGTTAACAGCCGATCGCGCTAGCCAATTGCGCCACGAAGACTGTCCTGCTCCAATCTCACCACCATCAGAACATATCTTCAAAGCTATTACCGCAAAGAAAAAAGCAACACACCACTCCTGGGAGGGCTCGAGACTCCAACCTTTCGGTTAACAGCCGATCGCGCTAGCCCATTGCGCCACGGAGTCTTGCTCCACTCTCACCATCATCAGAACATATCTTCAAAGCTATCAGCGCAAAGAAAAAAAGCGCTGCACCACCACCAGGTGGGCTCGAACCTCCAACCTTTCGGTTAACAGCCGATCGCGCTAGCCCATTGCGCCACGGAGACAGTCTTGCTCCACTCTCACCACCATCAGAACATAACTTCGAAGCTATCAGCGCAAAGAAAAAAGCAACACACCACTCCCGGGAGGGCTCGAAACTCCAACCTTTGGGTCAACAGCCGATCGCGCTAGCCTATGGCGCCACGGAGACAGTCTTGCTCCCTTCTCACCACCATCAGAACATAACTTCAAAGCTATCAGCCCAAAAAAGCACCGCACCACCACCGGGTAGGCTCGAACCTCCAACCTTTCGGTTAACAGCCGATCGCACAAGCCAATTGCGCCACGGAGACAGTCGTGCTCCACTCTCACCACCATCAGAACATATCTTCAAAGCTATCAGCGCAAAGAAAAAAGCAACACACCACTTCCGGGAGGGCTCAAAACTCCAACCTTTCGGTTAACAGCCGAACGCGCTAGCCAATTGCGCCAAGGAGACAGTCGTGCTCCACTCTCACCACCATCAGAACATATCTTCAAAGCTATCCGCGCAAAGAAAAAAGCAAAACACCAATCCCGGGAGGGCTCGAGCCTCCAAATTTTCGGTTAACAGCCGATCGCTCTGGCCAATTGCGCCACGGAGAAAGTCCTGCTCAACTCTCACCACAATTAGAACATATCTTCAAAGCTATCAGCCCAAAGAAAAAAAAGCGCCGCACCACCACCGGGTGGGCTCGAACCTCCAACTTTTTGGTTAACAGCCGATCGCGCTAGCCAATTGCGCCACGGGGACCATCCAGCTCCACTCTCACCACCGTCAGACCATTTCTTCAGAGGTATCACCCCAAAGAAAAAAAAGCGCCACACCACCACCGGGTGGGCTCGAACCTCCCACCTTTCGGTTAACAGCCGATCGCGCTAGCCAATTGCCCCACGGAGACAGTCGTGCTCCACTCTCACCACCGTCAGAACATTTCTTCAGAGCTATCACCCCAAAGAAAAAAAAGCGCCGCACCACCACCGGTTGGGCTCGAAACTCCAACCTTTCGGTTAACAGCCGATCGCGCTAGCCAATAGCGCCACGAAGACAGTCCTGCTCCACTCTCACCACCATCAGAACATATCTTCAAAGCTATCATCGCAAAGAAAAAAGCAACACACCACTCCCGGGAGGGCTCAAAACTCCAACCTTTCGGTCAACAGCCGATCGCGCTAGCCCATTGCGCCACGGAGACAGTCTTGCTCATCTCTCACCACCATCAGAACATATCATCAAAGCTATCAGCCCAAAGAAAAAAAAGCACCGCACCACCACCGGGTGGGCTCGAACCTCCAACTTTTCGGTTAACAGCCGATTGCGCTGGCCAATTGCGCCACGGAGACAGTCCTGCTCCACTCTCACCACAATAGAACATATCTTCAAAGCTATCAGCCCAAAGAAAAAAAAAGCGCCACACCACCACCGGGTGGGCTCGAACCTCCAACCTTTCGGTTAACAGCCGATCGCTCTAGCAAATTGCACCACGGAGACAGTCCTGCTCCACTCTCACCACCATCAGAACATATCTTCAAAGCTATCAGCCCACAAAAAAAAAAGCGCCGCACAACCACCGGGTAGGCTCGAACCTCCAACTTTTCGGTTAACAGCCGATCGCGCTAGCCAATTGTGCCATGGAGACAGTCCTGCTCCACTCTCACCACCATAAGAACATATCTTCAAAGCTATCAGCCCAAAAAAAGCGCCGCACCACCACCGGGTGGGCTCGAACCTCCAACCTTTCGGTTAACAGCCGATCACGCTAGCCAATTGCCCCACGAAGACAGTCGTGCTCCACTCTCACCACCGTCAGAACATTTCTTCAGAGCTATTACCCCAAAGAAAAAAAAAGCGCCACACCACCCCCGGTTGGGCTCGAACCTCGAACCTTTCGGTTAACAGCCGATCGCGCTAGCCAATTGCGCCACGAAGACAGTCCTGCTCCACTCTCACCACCATCATAACATATCTTCAAAGCTATTACCGCATAGAAAAAAGCAACATACCACTCCCGGGAGGGCTCGAAACTCCAACCTTTCGGTTAACAGCCGATCGCGCTACCCCATTGCGCCACGGAGGCAGTCATGCTCCACTCTCACCCTCATCAGAACATATCTTCAAAGCTATCAGCGCAAAGAAAAAAAGCGCTGCACCACCACCGCGTGGGCTCGAACCTCCAACCTTTCGGTTAACAGCCGATCGCGCTAGCCCAGTGTGCCACGGAGACAGTCTTGCCCCACTCTCACCATCATCAGAACATATCTTCAAAGCTATCAGCGCAAAGAAAAAAGCAACACACCACTCCCGGGAGGGCTCGAAACTCCAACCTTTCGGTCAACAGCCGATCGCGCTAGCCAATTGCGCCACGGAGACAGTCCTGCTCCACTCTCACCACCATCAGAACATATCTTCAAAGCTATCAGCACAAAGAAAAAAAAGCGCCACACCATCACCGGGTGGGCTCGAACCTCCAACCTTTCGGTTAACAGCCGATCGCGCTAGCCAACTGCGCCACGGACACAGTCGTGCTCCACTCTCACCACCATCAGAACATATCTTCAAAGCTATCAGCGCAAAGAAAAAAGCAATACACCACTCCCGGGAGGGATCGAAACTCCAACCTTTCGGTTAACAGCCGATCGCGCTAGCCAATTGCGCCACGGAGACAATCCTGCTCCACTCTTACCACCATCAGAACATATCTTCAAAGCTATCAGCCCAAAGAAAAAAAAGCGCGGCACCACCACCGGGTGGGCTCGAACCTCCAACTTTCTGGTTAACGGCCTATCGCGCTAGCCAATTGCGCCACGGAGACAGTCCTGCTCCACTCTCACCACCATCAGAACATATCTTCAAATCTATCAGCCCACAGAAAAAAAAGCGCCGCACAACCACCGGGTAGGCTCGAAGCTCCAACTTTTCGGTTAACAGCCGATCGCGCTAGCCGATTGCGCCACGGAGATAGTCCTGCTCCACTCTCACCACCATAAGAACATATCTTCAAAGCTATCAGCCCAAAGAAAAAAAAGCGCGGCACCACCACCGGGTGGGCTCGAACCTCCAACTTTCTGGTTAACAGCCGATCGCGCTAGCCAATTGCGCCACGGAGACAGTCCTGCTCCACTCTCACCACCATCAGAACATATCTTCAAATCTATCAGCCCACAGAAAAAAAAGCGCCGCACAACCACCGGGTAGGCTCGAACCTCCAACTTTTCGGTTAACAGCCGATCGCGCTAGCCAATTGCGCCACGGAGACAGTCCTGCTCCACTCTCACCACCATAAGAACATATCTTCAAAGCTATCAGCCCGAAGAAAAAAGCAATACACCACTCCCGGGAGGTCTCGAAACTCCAACCTTTCGGTTAACAGCCGATCGCGCTAGCCAATTGCGCCACGGAGACAGTCCTGCTTCACTCTCACCACCATTAGAACATATCTTCATAGCTATCAGCCCAAAGAAAAAAAAGCACCGCACCACCACCGGGTGGGCTCGAACCTCCGACCTTTTGGTTAACAGCCGATCGCGCTAGCCAATTGCGCCACGGAGACAGTCCTGCTCCACTCTCACCACCATCAGAACATATCTTCAAAGCTATCAGCCCAAAGAAAAAAAAAGCACCGCACCACCACCGGGTGGGCTCGAACCTCCAACTTTTCGGTTAACAGCCGATCACGCTAGCCAATTGCGCCACGAAGACAGTCCTGCTCCACTCTTACCACCGTCAGAACATATCTTCAAAGCTATCAGCCCACAGAAAAAAAAAGCGCCGCACAACCACCGGGTAGGCTCGAACCTCCGACTTTTCGGTTAACAGCCGATCGCGCTAGCCAATTGCGCCACGGAGACAGTCCTGCTCCACTCTCACCACTATAAGAACATATCTTCAAAGCTATCAGCCCAACGAGATAAAAGCACCGCACCACCACTGGGTGGGCTCGAACCTCCGACCTTTTGGTAAACCGCCGATCGCGCTAGCCAATTGCGCCACGGAGACAGTCCTGCTCAACTCTCACCACCATCAGAACATATCTTCAAAGCTATCAGCCCAAAGAAAAAAAGCGCCGCACCACCACCAGGTGGGCTCGAACCTCCAACTTTCCGGTTAACAGCCGATCACGCTAGCCGATTGCGCCACGGAGACAGTCCTGCTCCACTCTCACCACCGTCAGAACATTTCTTCAGAGCTATCAGCCCAAAGAAAAAAAAAGCGCTGCACCACCACCGGGTGGGCTCGAACCTTCAACCTTTCAGTTAACAGCCGATCGCGCTAGCCAATTGCCCCACGGAGACAGTCGCGCTCCACTCTCACCATCGTCAGAACATTTCTTCAGAGCTATCACCCCAAAGAAAAAAAAGCGCCGCACCACCACCGGTTGGGCTCGAACCTCTGACCTTTCGGTTAACAGCCGATCGCGCTAGTCAATTGCGCCACGAAGACAGTCCTGCTACACTTTCACCACCATCAGAACTTATCTTCAAAGCTATTACCGCAAAGAAAAAAGCAAAACACCACTCCCGGAGGGCTTGAACCTCCAACTTTCCGGTTAACAGCCGATCACGCTAGCCAATTGCGCCACGGAGACAGTCTTACTCTACTCTCACAACCATCAGAACATAACTTCAAAGCTATCAGCCCACAGAAAAAAAAGCGCCGCACCACCACCGGGAGAGCTTGAACCTCCAACTTTTCGGTTAACAGCCGATCGTGCTAGCCAATTGCGCCACGCAGACTGTCCTGCTCCACTCTCACTACCGTCAGAACATTTCTTCAGAGCTATCAGCCCAAAGAAAAAAAAGCCCTGCACAACCACCGGGTGGGCTCGAACCTCCAACATTACGGTTAACAGCCGATCGCGCTAGCCCATTACGCCACGGAGGCAGCCTTGCTCCACCCTCACCATTATCAGAACATATCTTCAAAGCTATCAGCGCAAAGAAAAAAAAAAGCGCTGCACCACCACCAGGTGGGCTCGAACCTCCAACCTTTCGGTTAACAGCCAATCGCGCTAGCCCATTGCGCCACGGAGACAGTCTTGCTCCACTCTCACCACCATCAGAACATAACTTCAATGCTATCAGCGCAAAGAAAAAAGCAACACACCACTCCCGGGAGGGCTTGAACCTCCAACTTTCCGGTTAACAGCCGATCACGCTAGCCAATTGCGCCACGGAGACAGTCTTACTATACTCTCACAACCATCAGAACATATCTTCAAAGCTATCAGCCCACAGAAAAAAAAGCGCCGCACCACCACCGGGAGAGCTCGAACCTCCAACTTTTCGGTTAACAGCCGATCGCGCTAGCCAATTGCGCCACGTAGACTGTCCTGCTCCACTCTCACCACCGTGAGAAAATTTCTTCAGAGCTATCAGCCCAAAGAAAAAAAAGCACTGCACCACCACCGGGTGGGCTCGAACCTCCAACCTTACGGTTAACAGCCGATCGCGCTAGCTAATTGCCCCACGGAGACAGTCGTGCTCCACTCTCACCATCGTCAGAACATTTCTTCAGAGCTATCACCCCAAAGAAAAAAAAAGCGCCGCACCACCACCGGTTGGGCTCGAACCTCAAACCTTTCGGTTAACAGCCGATCGCGCTAGCCAATTGCGCCACGAAGACTGTCCTGCTCCAATCTCACCACCATCAGAACTTATCTTCAAAGCTATTACCGCAAAGAAAAAAGCAACACACCACTCCTGGGAGGGCTCGAGACTCCAACCTTTAGGTTAACAGCCGATCGCGCTAGCCCATTGCGCCACGGAGGCAGTCTTGCTCCACTCTCACCATCATCAGAACATATCTTCAAAGCTCTCAGCGCAAAGAAAAAAAAGCGCCGCACCACATCCGGGTGGGCTCGAACCTCCACCCTTTCGGTTAACAGCCGATCGCGCTAGCCCATTGCGCCACGGAGACAGTCTTGCTCCACTCTCACCACCATCAGAACATAACTTCAAAGTATCAGCGCAAAGAAAAAAGCAACACACCACTCCCGGGAGGGCTCGAAACTCCAACCTTTCGGTCAACAGCCGATCGCGCTAGCCCATTGCGCCACGGAGACAGTCTTGCTCCCTTCTCACCACCATCAAGACATAACTTCAAAGCTATCAGCCCAAAGATAAAAAAGCACCGCACCACCACCGGGTGGGCTCGAACCTCCAACCTTTCGGTTAACAGCCGATCGCGCTAGCCAAATGCGCCATGGAGACAGTCGTGCTTCACTCTCACCACCATCAGAACATATCTTCAAAGCTATCAGCGCAAAGAAAAAAGCAAAACACCACTCCCGGGAGGGCTCGAACCTCAAACTTTTCGGTTAACAGCCGATCGCGCTGGCCAATTGCACCACGGAGAAATTCCTGCTCAACTCTCACCAAAATTAGAACATATCTTCAAAGCTATCAGCCCAAAGAAAAAAAAGCGCCGCACCACCACCGGGTGGGCTCGAACCTCCAACTTTTCGGTTAACAGCCGATCGCGCTAGCCAATTGCGTCACGGGGACCGTCCTGCTCCACTCTCACCACTGCCAGACCATTTCTTCAGAGCTATCACCCCAAAGAAAAAAGAGCGCCGCACCACATCCGGGTGAGCTCGAACCTCCAACCTTTCGGTTAACGGCCGATCGCGCTAGCCAATTGCCCCACGGAGACAGTCGTGCTCCACACTCACCACCGTCAGAACATTTCTTCAGAGCTATCACCCCAAAGAAAAAAAAGCGCCGCACCACCACCGGTTGGGCTCGAACCTCCAACCTTTCGGTTAACAGCCGATCGCGCTAGCCAATTGCGCCACGAAGGCAGTCCTGCTCCACTCTCACCACCATCAGAACATATCTTCAAAGCTATTACCGCAAAGAAAAAAGCAACACACCACTCCCGGGAGGGCTCAAAACTCCAACCTTTCGGTTTACAGCCGATCGCGCTAGCCTATTGCGCCACGGAGACAGTCTTGCTCCACTCTCACCACCATAAGAACATATCTTCAAAGCTATCAGCGCAAAGAAAAAAAGCGCTGCACCGCCACCGCGTGGGCTCGAAACTCCTACCTTTCGGTTAACAGCCGATCGCGCTAGCCAATTGCGCCACGGAGACAATCCTGCTCCACTCTCACCACCATCAGAACATATCTTCAAATCTATCAGCCCACAGAAAAAAAAGCGCCGCACAACCACCGGGTAGGCTCGAACCTCCAACTTTTCGGTTAACAGCCGATCCCGCTAGCCAATTGCGCCACGAAGACAGTCCTGCTCCACTCTCACCACCATAAGAACATATCTTCAAAGCTATCAGCCCGAAGAAAAAAGCAACACACAACTCCCGGGAGGGCTCGAAACTCCAACCTTTCGGTCAACAGCCGATCGCGCTAGCCCATTGCGCCACGGAGACAGTCTTGCTCATCTCTCACCACCATCAGATCATATCATCAAAGCTATCAGCCCAAAGAAAAAAAAGCACCGCACCACCACCGGGTGGGCTCGAACCTCCAACCTTTCGGTTAACAGCCGATCGCGCTAGCCAACTGCGCCACGGAGACAGTCGTGCTACACTCTCACCACCATCAGAACATATCTTCAAAGCTATCAGCCCAAACAAAAAAAAAGCGCCGCACCACCGCCGGGTGGGCTCGAAACTCCAACCTTTCGGTTAACAGCCGATCGCGCTAGCCAATTGCGCCACGGAGACAGTCCTGCTTCACTCTTACCACCATCAGAACATATCTTCAAAGCTATCAGCCCAAAGACAAAAAAGCGCCATACCACCACCGGGTGGGCTCGAACCTCCGACCTTTTGGTTAACAGCCGATCGCGCTAGCCAATTGCGCCATGGAGACAGTCCTGCTCCACTCTCACCACCATCAGAACATATCTTCAAAGCTATCAGCCCAAAGAAAAAAAAAGCACCGCACCACCACCGGGTGGGCTCGAACCTCCAACTTTTCGGTTAACAGCCGATCACGCTAGCCAATTGCGCCACGGAGACATGTCCTGCTCCACTCTCAGCACCGTCAGAACATATCTTCAAAGCTATCAGCCCACAGAAAAAAAAGCGCCGCACAACCACCGAGTAGGCTCGAACCTCCGACTTTTCGGTTAACAGCCGATCGCGCTAGCCAATTGCGCCACGGAGACCTGGAACCTCCAACCACTCTCACCCTATAAGAACATATCTTCAAAGCTATCAGCCCAACGAAAAAAAAGCGCCGCACGACCACTTGGTGGGCTCGAACCTGCGACATTTTGGTTAACCGCCGATCGCGCTAGCCAATTGCGCCACGGAGACAGTCCCGCTCCACTCTCACCACCATCAGAACATATCTTCAAAGCTATCAGCCCAAAGAAAAAAAAGCGCCGCACCACCACCGGGTGGGCTCGAACCTTCAACTTTCCGGTTAACAGCCGATCACGCTAGCGAATTGCGCCACGGAGACAGCCCTGCTCCACTCTCACCTCCATCAGAACATATCTTCAAAGCTTTCAGCCCACAGAAAAAAAAAGCGCCGCACAACCACCGGGTAGGCTCGAACCTCCAACTTTTCGGTTAACAGCCGATCGCGCTAGCCAATTGCGCCACGGAGACAGACCTGCTCCACTCTCACCACCATAAGAACATATCATCGAAGCTATCAGCCCGAAGAAAAAAAAGCGCCGCACCACCACTGGGTGGGCTCGAACCTCCGACCTTTTGGTTATCAGCCGATCGCGCTAGCCAATTGCGCCACGGAGACAGTCCTGCTCCTCTCTCACCACCATCAGAACATATCTTCAAAGCTATCAGCCCAAAGAAAAAAAAGCGCCGCACCACCACCGGGTGGGCAAGAACCTCCAACT
Organism: Rhipicephalus microplus; assembly: GCF_043290135.1. Taxonomy (NCBI): domain Eukaryota; kingdom Metazoa; phylum Arthropoda; class Arachnida; order Ixodida; family Ixodidae; genus Rhipicephalus; species Rhipicephalus microplus. The sequence goes on from NC_134702.1 coordinate 292,699,509, forward strand.
TTCCGGTTAACAGCCGATCACGCTAGCCAATTGCGCCACGGAGACAGTCCTGCTCCACTCTCACCACCGTCAGAACATTTCTTCAGAGGTATCAGCCCAAAGAAAAAAAAAAGCGCTGCACCACCACCGGGTGGGCTTGAACCTTCAACCTTTCAGTTAACAGCCGATCGCGCTAGCCAATTGCCCCACGGAGACAGTCGCGCTCCACTCTCACCATCGTCAGAACATTTCTTCAGAGCTATCACCCCAAAGAAAAAAAAGCGCCGCACCACCACCGGTTGGGCTCGAACCTCTGACCTTTCGGTTAACAGCCGATCGCACTAGTGAATTGCGCCACGAAGACAGTCCTGCTACACTTTCACCACCATCAGAACTTATCTTCAAAGCTATTACCGCAAAGAAAAAAGCAAAACACCACTCCCGGAGGGCTTGAACCTCCAACTTTCCGGTTAACAGCCGATCACGCTAGCCAATTGCGCCACGGAGACAGTCTTACTCTACTCTCACAACCATCAGAACATAACTTCAAAGCTATCAGCCCACAGAAAAAAAAGCGCCGCACCACCACCGGGAGAGCTTGAACCTCCAACTTTTCGGTTAACAGCCGATCGTGCTAGCCAATTGCGCCACGCAGACTGTCCTGCTCCACTCTCACTACCGTCAGAACATTTCTTCAGAGCTATCAGCCCAAAGAAAAAAAAGCCCTGCACAACCACCGGGTGGGCTCGAACCTCCAACATTACGGTTAACAGCCGATCGCGCTAGCCCATTACGCCACGGAGGCAGCCTTGCTCCACCCTCACCATTATCAGAACATATCTTCAAAGCTATCAGCGCAAAGAAAAAAAAAGCGCTGCACCACCACCAGGTGGGCTCGAACCTCCAACCTTTCGGTTAACAGCCAATCGCGCTAGCCCATTGCGCCACGGAGACAGTCTTGCTCCACTCTCACCACCATCAGAACATAACTTCAATGCTATCAGCGCAAAGAAAAAAGCAACACACCACTCCCGGGAGGGCTTGAACCTCCAACTTTCCGGTTAACAGCCGATCACGCTAGCCAATTGCGCCACGGAGACAGTCTTACTATACTCTCACAACCATCAGAACATATCTTCAAAGCTATCAGCCCACAGAAAAAAAAGCGCCGCACCACCACCGGGAGAGCTCGAACCTCCAACTTTTCGGTTAACAGCCGATCGCGCTAGCCAATTGCGCCACGTAGACTGTCCTGCTCCACTCTCACCACCGTGAGAAAATTTCTTCAGAGCTATCAGCCCAAAGAAAAAAAAGCACTGCACCACCACCGGGTGGGCTCGAACCTCCAACCTTACGGTTAACAGCCGATCGCGCTAGCTAATTGCCCCACGGAGACAGTCGTGCTCCACTCTCACCATCGTCAGAACATTTCTTCAGAGCTATCACCCCAAAGAAAAAAAAAGCGCCGCACCACCACCGGTTGGGCTCGAACCTCAAACCTTTCGGTTAACAGCCGATCGCGCTAGCCAATTGCGCCACGAAGACTGTCCTGCTCCAATCTCACCACCATCAGAACTTATCTTCAAAGCTATTACCGCAAAGAAAAAAGCAACACACCACTCCTGGAAGGGCTCGAGACTCCAACCTTTAGGTTAACAGCCGATCGCGCTAGCCCATTGCGCCACGGAGGCAGTCTTGCTCCACTCTCACCATCATCAGAACATATCTTCAAAGCTCTCAGCGCAAAGAAAAAAAAGCGCCGCACCACATCCGGGTGGGCTCGAACCTCCACCCTTTCGGTTAACAGCCGATCGCGCTAGCCCATTGCGCCACGGAGACAGTCTTGCTCCACTCTCACCACCATCAGAACATAACTTCAAAGTATCAGCGCAAAGAAAAAAGCAACACACCACTCCCGGGAGGGCTCGAAACTCCAACCTTTCGGTCAACAGCCGATCGCGCTAGCCCATTGCGCCACGGAGACAGTCTTGCTCCCTTCTCACCACCATCAAGACATAACTTCAAAGCTATCAGCCCAAAGAAAAAAAAGCACCGCACCACCACCGGGTGGGCTCGAACCTCCAACCTTTCGGTTAACAGCCGATCGCGCTAGCCAAATGCGCCATGGAGACAGTCGTGCTTCAGTCTCACCACCATCAGAACATATCTTCAAAGCTATCAGCGCAAAGAAAAAAGCAAAACACCACTCCCGGGAGGGCTCGAACCTCAAACTTTTCGGTTAACAGCCGATCGCGCTGGCCAATTGCACCACGGAGAAATTCCTGCTCAACTCTCACCAAAATTAGAACATATCTTCAAAGCTATCAGCCCAAAGAAAAAAAAGCGCCGCACCACCACCGGGTGGGCTCGAACCTCCAACTTTTCGGTTAACAGCCGATCGCGCTAGCCAATTGCGCCACGGGGACCGTCCTGCTCCACTCTCACCACTGCCAGACCATTTCTTCAGAGCTATCACCCCAAAGAAAAAAGAGCGCCGCACCACATCCGGGTGAGCTCGAACCTCCAACCTTTCGGTTAACGGCCGATCGCGCTAGCCAATTGCCCCACGGAGACAGTCGTGCTCCACACTCACCACCGTCAGAACATTTCTTCAGAGCTATCACCCCAAAGAAAAAAAAGCGCCGCACCACCACCGGTTGGGCTCGAACCTCCAACCTTTCGGGTAACAGCCGATCGCGCTAGCCAATTGCGCCACGAAGGCAGTCCTGCTCCACTCTCACCACCATCAGAACATATCTTCAAAGCTATTACCGCAAAGAAAAAAGCAACACACCACTCCCGGGAGGGCTCAAAACTCCAACCTTTCGGTTTACAGCCGATCGCGCTAGCCTATTGCGCCACGGAGACAGTCTTGCTCCACTCTCACCACCATAAGAACATATCTTCAAAGCTATCAGCGCAAAGAAAAAAAGCGCTGCACCGCCACCGCGTGGGCTCGAAACTCCTACCTTTCGGTTAACAGCCGATCGCGCTAGCCAATTGCGCCACGGAGACAATCCTGCTCCACTCTCACCACCATCAGAACATATCTTCAAATCTATCAGCCCACAGAAAAAAAAGCGCCGCACAACCACCGGGTAGGCTCGAACCTCCAACTTTTCGGTTAACAGCCGATCCCGCTAGCCAATTGCGCCACGAAGACAGTCCTGCTCCACTCTCACCACCATAAGAACATATCTTCAAAGCTATCAGCCCGAAGAAAAAAGCAACACACAACTCCCGGGAGGGCTCGAAACTCCAACCTTTCGGTCAACAGCCGATCGCGCTAGCCCATTGCGCCACGGAGACAGTCTTGCTCATCTCTCACCACCATCAGATCATATCATCAAAGCTATCAGCCCAAAGAAAAAAAAGCACCGCACCACCACCGGGTGGGCTCGAACCTCCAACCTTTCGGTTAACAGCCGATCGCGCTAGCCAACTGCGCCACGGAGACAGTCGTGCTACACTCTCACCACCATCAGAACATATCTTCAAAGCTATCAGCCCAAACAAAAAAAAAGCGCCGCACCACCGCCGGGTGGGCTCGAAACTCCAACCTTTCGGTTAACAGCCGATCGCGCTAGCCAATTGCGCCACGGAGACAGTCCTGCTTCACTCTTACCACCATCAGAACATATCTTCAAAGCTATCAGCCCAAAGACAAAAAAGCGCCATACCACCACCGGGTGGGCTCGAACCTCCGACCTTTTGGTTAACAGCCGATCGCGCTAGCCAATTGCGCCATGGAGACAGTCCTGCTCCACTCTCACCACCATCAGAACATATCTTCAAAGCTATCAGCCCAAAGAAAAAAAAAGCACCGCACCACCACCGGGTGGGCTCGAACCTCCAACTTTTCGGTTAACAGCCGATCACGCTAGCCAATTGCGCCACGGAGACATGTCCTGCTCCACTCTCAGCACCGTCAGAACATATCTTCAAAGCTATCAGCCCACAGAAAAAAAAAGCGCCGCACAACCACCGAGTAGGCTCGAACCTCCGACTTTTCGGTTAACGGCCGATCGCGCTAGCCAATTGCGCCACGGAGACCTGGAACCTCCAACCACTCTCACCCTATAAGAACATATCTTCAAAGCTATCAGCCCAACGAAAAAAAAGCGCCGCACGACCACTTGGTGGGCTCGAACCTCCGACCTTTTGGTTAACCGCCGATCGCGCTAGCCAATTGCGCCACGGAGACAGTCCCGCTCCACTCTCACCACCATCAGAACATATCTTCAAAGCTATCAGCCCAAAGAAAAAAAAGCGCCGCACCACCACCGGGTGGGCTCGAACCTTCAACTTTCCGGTTAACAGCCGATCACGCTAGCCAATTGCGCCACGGAGACAGCCCTGCTCCACTCTCACCACCATCAGAACATATCTTCAAAGCTTTCAGCCCACAGAAAAAAAAAGCGCCGCACAACCACCGGGTAGGCTCGAACCTCCAACTTTTCGGTTAACAGCCGATCGCGCTAGCCAATTGCGCCACGGAGACAGACCTGCTCCACTCTCACCACCATAAGAACATATCATCGAAGCTATCAGCCCGAAGAAAAAAAAGCGCCGCACCACCACTGGGTGGGCTCGAACCTCCGACCTTTTGGTTATCAGCCGATCGCGCTAGCCAATTGCGCCACGGAGACAGTCCTGCTCCTCTCTCACCACCATCAGAACATATCTTCAAAGCTATCAGCCCAAAGAAAAAAAAGCGCCGCACCACCACCGGGTGGGCAAGAACCTCCAACTTTCCGGTTAACAGCCGATCACGCTAGCCAATTGCGCCACGGAGACAGTCCTGCTCCACTCTCACCACCGTCAGAACATTTCTTCAGAGGTATCAGCCCAAAGAAAAAAAAAGCGCTGCACCACCACCGGGTGGGCTTGAACCTTCAACCTTTCAGTTAACAGCCGATCGCGCTAGCCAATTGCCCCACGGAGACAGTCGTGCTCCACTCTCACCATCGTCAGAACATTTCTTCAGAGCTATCACTCCAAAGAAAAAAAAGCGCCGCACCACCACCGGTTGGGCTCGAACCTCCAACCTTTCGGTTAACAGCCGATCGCGCTAGCCAATCGCGCCACGAAGACAGTCCTGCTCCACTCTCACCACCATCAGAACATATCTTCAAAGCTATTACCGCAAAGAAAAAAGCAACACACCACTCCCGGGAGGGCTCAAACCTCCAACCTTCCGGTTTATAGCCGATCGCGCTAGCCCATTGCGCCACGGAGACAGTCTTGCTCCACTCTCATTACCATAAGAACATAACTTCAAAGCTATCAGCGCAAAGAAAAAAAGCGCTGCACCACCACCGCGTGGGCTCGAAACTCCTACCTTTCGGTTAACAGCCGATCGCGTTAGCCAATTGCGCCACGGAGACAATCCTGCTCCACTCTCACCACCATCAGAACATATCTTCAAAGCTATCAGCCCAAAGAAAAAAAAGCACCGCACCACCACCGGGTGGGCTCGAACCTCCAACTTTTCGGTTAACAGCCGATCACGCTAGCCAATTGCGCCACGGAGACAGTCCTGCTCCACTTTCACCACCATAAGACCATATCTTCAAAGCTATCAGCCCAAAGAAAAAAGCAACACACCACTCCCGGGAGGGCTCGAAACTCCAACCTTTCGGTCAACAGCCGATCGCGCTAGCCCATTGCGCCACGGAGACAGTCTTGCTCATCTCTCACCACCATCAGATCATATCATCAAAGCTATCAGCCCAAAGAAAAAAAAGCACCGCGCCACCACCGTGTGGGCTCGAACCTCCGACCTCTCGGTTAACAGCCGATCGCGCTAGCCAACTGCGCCACGGAAACAGTCGTGCTCCACTCTCACCACCATCAGAACATATCTTCAAAGCTATCAGCCCAAAGAAAAAAAAGCACCGCACCACCACCGGGTGGGCTCGAACCTCCAACTTTTCGGTTAACAGCCGAGCACGCTAGCCAATTGCGCCACGGAGACAGTCCTGCTCCACTTTCACCACCGTCAGAACATATCTTCAAAGCTATCAGCCCACAGAAAAAAAAGGGCCGCACAACCACCGGGTAGGCTCGAACCTCCGACTTTTCGGTTAACAGCCGATCGCGCTAGCCAATTGCGCCACGGAGACAGTCCTGCTCCACTCTCACCACCGTCAGAACATTTCTTCAGAGGTATCAGCCCAAAGAAAAAAAAAGCGCTGCACCACCACCGCGTGGGCTCGAAACTCCTACCTTTCGGTTAACAGCCGATCGCGTTAGCCAATTGCGCCACGGAGACAATCCTGCTCCACTCTCACCACCATCAGAACATATCTTCAAAGCTATCAGCCCAAAGAAAAAAAAGCGCGGCACCACCAACGGGTGGTCTCGAACCTCCAACTTTCTGGTTAACAGCCGATCACGCTAGCCAATTGCGCCACGGAGACAGTCTTGCTCCACTCTCACGACCATCAGAACATATCTTCAAATCTATCAGCCCACAGAAAAAAAAGCGCCGCACAACCACCGGGTAGGCTCGAACCTCCAACTTTTCGGTTAACAGCCGATCGCGCTAGCCAATTGCGCCACGAAGACTGTCCTGCTCCAATCTCACCACTGCCAGACCATTTCTTCAGAGCTATTACCGCAAAAAAAAGCAACACACCACTCCCGGGAAGGCTCAAAACTCCAACCTTTCGGTTTACAGCCGATCGCGCTAGCCTATTGCGCCACGGAGACAGTCTTGCTCCACTCTCACCACCATAAGAACATATCTTCAAAGCTATCAGCGCAAAGAAAAAAAGCGCTGCACCGCCACCGCGTGGGCTCGAAACTCCTACCTTTCGGTTAACAGCCGATCGCGCTAGCCAATTGCGCCACGGAGACAATCCTGCTCCACTCTCACCACCATCAGAACATATCTTCAAATCTATCAGCCCACAGAAAAAAAAGCGCCGCACAACCACCGGGTAGGGTCGAACCTCCAACTTTTCGGTTAACAGCCGATCGCGCTAGCCAATTGCGCCACGAAGACAGTCCTGCTCCACTCTCACCACCATAAGAACATATCTTCAAAGCTATCAGCCCGAAGAAAAAAGCAACACACAACTCCCGGGAGGGCTCGAAACTCCAACCTTTCGGTCAACAGCCGATCGCGCTAGCCCATTGCGCCACGGAGACAGTCTTGCTCATCTCTCACCACCATCAGATCATATCATCAAAGCTATCAGCCCAAAGAAAAAAAAGCACCGCACCACCACCGGGTGGGCTCGAACCTCCAACCTTTCGGTTAACAGCCGATCGCGCTAGCCAACTGCGCCACGGAGACAGTCGTGCTCCACTCTCACCACCATCAGAACATATCTTCAAAGCTATCAGCCCAAACAAAAAAAAAAGCGCCGCACCACCGCCGGGTGGGGTCGAAACTCCAACCTTTCGGTTAACAGCCGATCGCGCTAGCCAATTGCGACACGGAGACAGTCCTGCTTCACTCTTACCACCATCAGAACATATCTTCAAAGCTATTACCGCAAAGAAAAAAGCAACACACCACTCCCGGGAGGGCTCGAAACTCCAACCTTTCGGTTAACAGCCGATCGCGCTAGCCCATTGCGCCACGGAGGCAGTCATGCTCCACTCTCACCATCATCAGAACATATATTCAAAGCTATCAGCGCAAAAAAAGCGCTGCACCACCACCGCGTGGGCTCGAACCTCCAACCTTTCGGTCAACAGCTGATCGCGCCAGCCCATTGCGCCACGAAGGCAGTCTTGCTCCCCTCTCACCACCATCAGAACATATCTTCAAAGCTATCAGCCCAAAGAAATAAAAGCACCGCATCACCACCGGGTGGGCTTGAACCTCCAACCTTTCGGTTAACAGCCGATCGCGCTAACCAATTGCGCCACGGAGACAGTCGTGCTCCACTCTCACCACCATGAGAACATATCTTCAAAGCTATATGCGCAAAGAAAAAAGCAAAACACCACTCCCGGGAGGGCTCGAACCTCCAACTTTTCGGTTAACAGCCGATCGCGCAAGCCAATTGCGCTACGGGGACCGTCCTGCTCCACTCTCACCACCGTCAAACCATTTCTTCAGAGCTATCACCCCAAAGAAAAAAAAGCGCCACACCACCACCGGGTGGGCTCGAACCTCCAACTTTCCGGTTAACAGCCGATCACGCTAGCCAATTGCGCCACGGAGACAGTCTTGCTCTACTCTCACAACCATCAGAACATAACTTCAAAGCTATCAGCCCACAGAAAAAAAAAACGCCGCACCACTACCGGGAGAGCTCGAACCTCCAACTTTTCGGCTAAAAGCCGATCGCGCTAGCCAATTGCGCCACGCAGACAGTCCTGCTCCACTCTCACCACCGTCAGAACATTTCTTCAGAGCTATCAGCCCAAAGAAAAAAAAGCGCTGCAAAACCGCCGGGTGGGCTCGAACCTCCAACCTTACGGTTAACAGCCGATCGCGCTAGCCAATTGCCCCACGGAGACAGTCGTGCAACACTCTCACCATCGTCAGAACATTTCTTTAGAGCTATCTCCCCAAAGAAAAAAAAAGCGCCGCACCACCACCGGTTGGGCTCGAACCTCCAACCTTTCGGTTAACAGCCGATCGCGCTAGCCAATTGCGCCACGAAGACTGTCCTGCTCCAATCTCACCACCATCAGAACATATCTTCAAAGCTATTACCGCAAAGAAAAGCAACACACCACTCCCGGGAAGGCTCAAAACTCCAACCTTTCGGTTTACAGCCGATCGCGCTAGCCTATTGCGCCACGGAGACAGTCTTGCTCCACTCTCACCACCATAAGAACATATCTTCAAAGCTATCAGCGCAAAGAAAAAAAGCGCTGCACCGCCACCGCGTGGGCTCGAAACTCCTACCTTTCGGTTAACAGCCGATCGCGCTAGCCAATTGCGCCACGGAGACAATCCTGCTCCACTCTCACCACCATCAGAACATATCTTCAAATCTATCAGCCCACAGAAAAAAAAGCGCCGCACAACCACCGGGTAGGCTCGAACCTCCAACTTTTCGGTTAACAGCCGATCGCGCTAGCCAATTGCGCCACGAAGACAGTCCTGCTCCACTCTCACCACCATAAGAACATATCTTCAAAGCTATCAGCCCGAAGAAAAAAGCAACACACAACTCCCGGGAGGGCTCGAAACTCCAACCTTTCGGTCAACAGCCGATCGCGCTAGCCCATTGCGCCACGGAGACAGTCTTGCTCATCTCTCACCACCATCAGATCATATCATCAAAGCTATCAGCCCAAAGAAAAAAAAAGCACCGCACCACCACCGGGTGGGCTCGAACCTCCAACCTTTCGGTTAACAGCCGATCGCGCTAGCCAACTGCGCCACGGAGACAGTCGTGCTCCACTCTCACCACCATCAGAACATATCTTCAAAGCTATCAGCCCAAACAAAAAAAAAGCGCCGCACCACCGCCGGGTGGGGTCGAAACTCCAACCTTTCGGTTAACAGCCGATCGCGCTAGCCAATTGCGCCACGGAGACAGTCCTGCTTCACTCTTACCACCATCAGAACATATCTTCAAAGCTATTACCGCAAAGAAAAAAGCAACACACCACTCCCGGGAGGGCTCGAAACTCCAACCTTTCGGTTAACAGCCGATCGCGCTAGCCCATTGCGCCACGGAGGCAGTCATGCTCCACTCTCACCATCATCAGAACATATATTCAAAGCTATCAGCGCAAAAAAAGCGCTGCACCACCACCGCGTGGGCTCGAACCTCCAACCTTTCGGTCAACAGCTGATCGCGCCAGCCAATTGCGCCACGGAGACAATCCTGCTCCACTCTCACCACCATCAGAACATATCTTCAAATCTATCAGCCCACAGAAAAAAAAGCGCCGCACAACCACCGGGTAGGCTCGAACCTCCAACTTTTCGGTTAACAGCCGATCGCGCTAGCCAATTGCGCTACGGGGACCGTCCTGCTCCACTCTCACCACCGTCAAACCATTTCTTCAGAGCTATCACCCCAAAGAAAAAAAAGCGCCACACCACCACCGGGTGGGCTCGAACCTCCAACTTTCCGGTTAACAGCCGATCACGCTAGCCAATTGCGCCACGGAGACAGTCTTGCTCTACTCTCACAACCATCAGAACATAACTTCAAAGCTATCAGCCCACAGAAAAAAAAACGCCGCACCACTACCGGGAGAGCTCGAACCTCCAACTTTTCGGCTAAAAGCCGATCGCGCTAGCCAATTGCGCCACGCAGACAGTCCTGCTCCACTCTCACCACCGTCAGAACATTTCTTCAGAGCTATCAGCCCAAAGAAAAAAAAGCGCTGCAAAACCGCCGGGTGGGCTCGAACCTCCAACCTTACGGTTAACAGCCGATCGCGCTAGCCAATTGCCCCACGGAGACAGTCGTGCAACACTCTCACCATCGTCAGAACATTTCTTTAGAGCTATCTCCCCAAAGAAAAAAAAAGCGCCGCACCACCACCGGTTGGGCTCGAACCTCCAACCTTTCGGTTAACAGCCGATCGCGCTAGCCAATTGCGCCACGAAGACTGTCCTGCTCCAATCTCACCACCATCAGAACATATCTTCAAAGCTATTACCGCAAAGAAAAAAGCAACACACCACTCCTGGGAGGGCTCGAGACTCCAACCTTTCGGTTAACAGCCGATCGCGCTATCCCATTGCGCCAAGGAGACATTCTTGCTCCCTTCTCACCACCATCAGAACATAACTTCAAAGCTATCAGCCCAAAGAAAAAAAAGCACCGCACCACCACCGGGTGGGCTCGAACCTCCAACCTTTCGGTTAACAGCCGATCGCGCTAGCCAATTGCGCCACGGAGACAGTCGTGCTCCACTCTCACCACCATCAGAACATATCTTCAAAGCTATCAGCGCAAAGAAAAAAGCAAAACACCACTCCCGGGAGGGCTCGAACCTCCAACTTTTCGGTTAACAGCCGATCGCGCTGGCCAATTGCGCCACGGAGAAAGTCCTGCTCAACTCTCACCACAATTAGAACATATCTTCAAAGCTATCAGCACAAAGAAAAAAGAAGCGCCACACCACCACCGGGTGGGCTCGAACCTCCAACTTTTCGGTTAACAGCCGATCGCGCTGGCCAATTGCGCCACGGGGACCATCCTGCTCCACTCTCACCATCGCCAGACCATTTCTTCAGAGCTATCACCCCAAAGAAAAAAAAGCGCCGCACCACCTCCGGGTGGGCTCGAACCTCCAACCTTTCGGTTAACAGCCGATCGCGCTAGCCAATTGCCCCACGGAGACAGTCGTGCTCCACTCTCACCACCGTCAGAACATTTCTTCAGAGCTATCACCCCAAAGAAAAAAAAGCGCCGCACCATCACCGGTTGGGCTCGAACCTCCAACCTTTCGGTTAACAGCCGATCGCGCTAGCCAATTTCGCCACGAAGACAGTCCTGCTCCACTCTCACAACCATCAGAACATATCTTCAAAGCTATTACCGCAAAGAAAAAAGCAACACACCACTCCCGGGAGGGCTCAAAACTTCAAACTTTCGGTTTACCGCCGATCGCGCTAGCCCATTGCGCCACGGAGACAGTCTTGCTCCACTCTCCCCACCATCAGAAGATATCTTCAAAGCTATCAGCGCAAAGAAAAAACGCGCTGTACCACCACCGGGTGGGCCCTAACCTCCAACCTTTCGGTTAACAGCCGATCGCGCTAGCCCATTGTGCCACGGAGACCATCTTTTGCCACTCTCACCACCATCAGAACATATCTTCAAAGCTATCAGCGCAAAGAAAAAAGCAACACACCACTCCCGGGAGGGCTCAAAACTCCAACTTTTCGGTTAACAGCCGATCGCGCTAGCCAATTGCGCCAAGGAGACAGTCGTGCTCCACTCTCACCACCATCAGAACATATCTTCAAAGCTATCCGCGCAAAGAAAAAAGCAAAACACCACTCCCGGGAGGGCTCGAACCTCCAACTTTTCGGTTAACAGCCGATCGCGCTGGCCAATTGCGCCACGGAAAAAGTCCTGCTCAACTCTCACCACAATAGGAACATATCTTCAAAGCTATCAGCCCAAAGAAAAAAAAGCGCCGCACCACCACCGGGTGGGCTCGAACCTCCAACTTTTCGGTTAACAGCCGATCGCGCTAGCCCATTGCGCCACGGAGACAGTCTTGCTCCACTCTCCCCACCATCAGAAGATATCTTCAAAGCTATCAGCGCAAAGAAAAAAAGCGCTGTACCACCACCGGGTGGGCTCGAACCTCCAACCTTTCGGTTAACAGCCGATCGCGCTAGCCCATTGCGCCACGGAGACAGTCTTGCTCCCCTCTCACCACCATCAGAACATATCTTCAAAGCTATCAGCGCAAAAAAAAGCAACACACCACTCCCGGGAGGGCTCGAAACTCCAACTTTTCGGTTAACAGCCGATCGCGCTAGCCAATTGCGCCAAGGAGACAGTCGTGCTCCACTCTCACCACCATCAGAACATATCTTCAAAGCTATCCGCGCAAAGAAAAAAGCAAAACACCACTCCCGGGAGGGCTCGAACCTCCAACTTTTCGGTTAACAGCCGATCGCGCTGGCCAATTGCGCCACGGAAAAAGTCCTGCTCAACTCTCACCACAATAAGAACATATCTTCAAAGCTATCAGCCCAAAGAAAAAAAAGCGCCGCACCACCACCGGGTGGGCTCGAACCTCCAACTTTTCGGTTAACAGCCGATCGCGCTAGCCAATTGCGCCACGGAGACAGTCTTGCTCCACTCTCACCACATCAGAAGATATCTTCAAAGCTATCAGCGCAAAGAAAAAAAGCGCTGTACCACCACTGGGTGGGCTCGAACCTCCAAACTTTCGGTTAACAGCCGATCGCGCTAGCCCATTGCGCCACGGAGACAGTCTTGCTCCACTCTCACCACCATCAGAACATATCTTCAAAGCTATCAGCGCAAAGAAAAAAGCAACACACCACTCCCGGGAGGGCTCGAAACTCCAACTTTTCGGTTAACAGCCGATCGCGCTAGCCAATTGCGCCAAGGAGACAGTCGTGCTCCCTTCTCACCACCATCAGAACATAACTTCAAAGCTATCAGCCCAAAGAAAAAAAAGCACCGCACCACCACCGGGTGGGCTCGAACCTCCAACCTTTCGGTTAACAGCCGATCGCGCTAGCCAATTGCGCCACGGAGACAGTCGTGCTCCACTCTCACCACCATCAGAACATATCTTCAAAGCTATCAGCGCAAAGAAAAAAGCAAAACACCACTCCCGGGAGGGCTCGAACCTCCAACTTTTCGGTTAACAGCCGATCGCGCTGGCCAATTGCGCCACGGAGAAAGTCCTGCTCAACTCTCACCACAATTAGAACATATCTTCAAAGCTATCAGCACAAAGAAAAAAGAAGCGCCACACCACCACCGGGTGGGCTCGAACCTCCAACTTTTCGGTTAACAGCCGATCGCGCTGGCCAATTGCGCCACGGGGACCATCCTGCTCCACTCTCACCATCGCCAGACCATTTCTTCAGAGCTATCACCCCAAAGAAAAAAAAGCGCCGCACCACCTCCGGGTGGGCTCGAACCTCCAACCTTTCGGTTAACAGCCGATCGCGCTAGCCAATTGCCCCACGGAGACAGTCGTGCTCCACTCTCACCACCGTCAGAACATTTCTTCAGAGCTATCACCCCAAAGAAAAAAAAGCGCCGCACCATCACCGGTTGGGCTCGAACCTCCAACCTTTCGGTTAACAGCCGATCGCGCTAGCCAATTTCGCCACGAAGACAGTCCTGCTCCACTCTCACCACCATCAGAACATATCTTCAAAGCTATTACCGCAAAGAAAAAAGCAACACACCACTCCCGGGAGGGCTCAAAACTTCAAACTTTCGGTTTACCGCCGATCGCGCTAGCCCATTGCGCCACGGAGACAGTCTTGCTCCACTCTCCCCACCATCAGAAGATATCTTCAAAGCTATCAGCGCAAAGAAAAAACGCGCTGTACCACCACCGGGTGGGCTCTAACCTCCAACCTTTCGGTTAACAGCCGATCGCGCTAGCCCATTGCGCCACGGAGACCATCTTTTGCCACTCTCACCACCATCAGAACATATCTTCAAAGCTATCAGCGCAAAGAAAAAATCAACACACCACTCCCGGGAGGGCTCGAAACTCCAACTTTTCGGTTAACAGCCGATCGCGCTAGCCAATTGCGCCAAGGAGACAGTCGTGCTCCACTCTCACCACCATCAGAACATATCTTCAAAGCTATCCGCGCAAAGAAAAAAGCAAAACACCACTCCCGGGAGGGCTCGAACCTCCAACTTTTCGGTTAACAGCCGATCGCGCTGGCCAATTGCGCCACGGAAAAAGTCCTGCTCAACTCTCACCACAATAGGAACATATCTTCAAAGCTATCAGCCCAAAGAAAAAAAAGCGCCGCACCACCACCGGGTGGGCTCGAACCTCCAACTTTTCGGTTAACAGCCGATCGCGCTAGCCCATTGCGCCACGGAGACAGTCTTGCTCCACTCTCCCCACCATCAGAAGATATCTTCAAAGCTATCAGCGCAAAGAAAAAAAGCGCTGTACCACCAGCGGGTGGGCTCGAACCTCCAACCTTTCGGTTAACAGCCGATCGCGCTAGCCCATTGCGCCACGGAGACAGTCTTGCTCCCCTCTCACCACCATCAGAACATATCTTCAAAGCTATCAGCGCAAAAAAAAAAGCAACACACCACTCCCGGGAGGGCTCGAAACTCCAACTTTTCGGTTAACAGCCGATCGCGCTAGCCAATTGCGCCAAGGATACAGTCGTGCTCCACTCTCACCACCATCAGAACTTATCTTCAAAGCTATCCGCGCAAAGAAAAAAGCAAAACACCACTCCCGGGAGGGCTCGAACCTCCAACTTCTCGGTTAACAGCCGATCGAGCTGGCCAATTGCGCCACGGAAATAGTCCTGCTCAACTCTCACCACAATAAGAACATATCTTCAAAGCTATCAGCCCAAAGAAAAAAAAGCGCCGCACCACCACCGGGTGGGCTCGAACCTCCAACTTTTCGGTTAACAGCCAATCGCGCTAGCCAAATGCGCCACGGAGACAGTCTTGCTCAACTCTCACCACATCAAAAGATATCTTCAAAGCTATCAGCGCAAAGAAAAAAAGCGCTGTACCACCACCGGGTGGGCTCGAACCTCCAAACTTTCGGTTAACAGCCGATCGCGCTAGCCCATTGCGCCACGGAGACAGTCTTGCTCCACTCTCACCACCATCAGACCATATCTTCAAAGCTATCAGCGCAAAGAAAAAAGCAACACACCACTCCCGGGAGGGCTCGAAACTCCAACTTTTCGGTTAACAGCCGAGCGCGCTAGCCAATTGCGCCAAGGAGACAGTCGTGCTCCACTCTCACCACCATCAGAACATATCTTCAAAGCTATCCGCGCAAAGAAAAAAGCAAAACACCACTGCCGGGAGGGCTCGAACCTCCAACTTTTCGGTTAACAGCCGATCGCGCTGGCCAATTGCGCCACGGTAAAAGTCCTGCTCAACTCTCACCACAATAAGAACATATCTTCAAAGCTATCAGCCCAAAGAAAAAAAAGCGCCGCACCACCACCGGGTGGGCTCGAACCTCCAACTTTTCGGTTAACAGCCGATCGCGCTAGCCAATTGCGCCACGGGGACCGTCCTGCTCCACTCTCACCCCCGTCAGACCATTTCTTCAGAGCTATCACCCCAAAGAAAAAAAAGCGCCGCACCACCACCGGGTGGGCTCGAACCCTCCACCTTTCGGTTAACAGCCGATCGTGCTAGCCAATTGCCCCACGGAGACAGTCGTGCTCCACTCTCACCACCGTCAGAACATTCCTTCAGAGCTATCACCCCAAAGAAATAAAAGCACCGCATCACCACCGGGTGGGCTTGAACCTCCAACCTTTCGGTTAACAGCCGATCGCGCTAACCAATTGCGCCACGGAGACAGTCGTGCTCCACTCTCACCACCATCAGAACATATCTTCAAAGCTATATGCGCAAAGAAAAAAGCAAAACACCACTCCCGGGAGGGCTCGAACCTCCAACTTTTCGGTTAACAGCCGATCGCGCTAGCCAATTGCGCTACGGGGACCGTCCTGCTCCACTCTCACCACCGTCAAACCATTTCTTCAGAGCTATCACCCCAAAGAAAAAAAAGCGCCACACCACCACCGGGTGGGCTCGAACCTCCAACTTTCCGGTTAACAGCCGATCACGCTAGCCAATTGCGCCACGGAGACAGTCTTGCTCTACTCTCACAACCATCAGAACATAACTTCAAAGCTATCAGCCCACAGAAAAAAAAACGCCGCACCACTACCGGGAGAGCTCGAACCTCCAACTTTTCGGCTAAAAGCCGATCGCGCTAGCCAATTGCGCCACGCAGACAGTCCTGCTCCACTCTCACCACCGTCAGAACATTTCTTCAGAGCTATCAGCCCAAAGAAAAAAAAGCGCTGCAAAACCGCCGGGTGGGCTCGAACCTCCAACCTTACGGTTAACAGCCGATCGCGCTAGCCAATTGCCCCACGGAGACAGTCGTGCAACACTCTCACCATCGTCAGAACATTTCTTTAGAGCTATCTCCCCAAAGAAAAAAAAGCGCCGCACCACCACCGGTTGGGCTCGAACCTCCAACCTTTCGGTTAACAGCCGATCGCGCTAGCCAATTGCGCCACGAAGACTGTCCTGCTCCAATCTCACCACCATCAGAACATATCTTCAAAGCTATTACCGCAAAGAAAAAAGCAACACACCACTCCTGGGAGGGCTCGAGACTCCAACCTTTCGGTTAACAGCCGATCGCGCTATCCCATTGCGCCAAGGAGACATTCTTGCTCCCTTCTCACCACCATCAGAACATAACTTCAAAGCTATCAGCCCAAAGAAAAAAAAGCACCGCACCACCACCGGGTGGGCTCGAACCTCCAACCTTTCGGTTAACAGCCGATCGCGCTAGCCAATTGCGCCACGGAGACAGTCGTGCTCCACTCTCACCACCATCAGAACATATCTTCAAAGCTATCAGCGCAAAGAAAAAAGCAAAACACCACTCCCGGGAGGGCTCGAACCTCCAACTTTTCGGTTAACAGCCGATCGCGCTGGCCAATTGCGCCACGGAGAAAGTCCTGCTCAACTCTCACCACAATTAGAACATATCTTCAAAGCTATCAGCACAAAGAAAAAAGAAGCGCCACACCACCACCGGGTGGGCTCGAACCTCCAACTTTTCGGTTAACAGCCGATCGCGCTGGCCAATTGCGCCACGGGGACCATCCTGCTCCACTCTCACCATCGCCAGACCATTTCTTCAGAGCTATCACCCCAAAGAAAAAAAAGCGCCGCACCACCTCCGGGTGGGCTCGAACCTCCAACCTTTCGGTTAACAGCCGATCGCGCTAGCCAATTGCCCCACGGAGACAGTCGTGCTCCACTCTCACCACCGTCAGAACATTTCTTCAGAGCTATCACCCCAAAGAAAAAAAAGCGCCGCACCATCACCGGTTGGGCTCGAACCTCCAATCTTTCGGTTAACAGCCGATCGCGCTAGCCAATTTCGCCACGAAGACAGTCCTGCTCCACTCTCACAACCATCAGAACATATCTTCAAAGCTATTACCGCAAAGAAAAAAGCAACACACCACTCCCGGGAGGGCTCAAAACTTCAAACTTTCGGTTTACCGCCGATCGCGCTAGCCCATTGCGCCACGGAGACAGTCTTGCTCCACTCTCCCCACCATCAGAAGATATCTTCAAAGCTATCAGCGCAAAGAAAAAACGCGCTGTACCACCACCGGGTGGGCTCTAACCTCCAACCTTTCGGTTAACAGCCGATCGCGCTAGCCCATTGTGCCACGGAGACCATCTTTTGCCACTCTCACCACCATCAGAACATATCTTCAAAGCTATCAGCGCAAAGAAAAAAGCAACACACCACTCCCGGGAGGGCTCGAAACTCCAACTTTTCGGTTAACAGCCGATCGCGCTAGCCAATTGCGCCAAGGAGACAGTCGTGCTCCACTCTCACCACCATCAGAACATATCTTCAAAGCTATCCGCGCAAAGAAAAAAGCAAAACACCACTCCCGGGAGGGCTCGAACCACCAACTTTTCGGTTAACAGCCGATCGCGCTGGCCAATTGCGCCACGGAAAAAGTCCTGCTCAACTCTCACCACAATAGGAACATATCTTCAAAGCTATCAGCCCAAAGAAAAAAAAGCACCGCACCACCACCGGGTGGGCTCGAACCTCCAACTTTTCGGTTAACAGCCGATCGCGCTAGCCCATTGCGCCACGGAGACAGTCTTGCTCCACTCTCCCCACCATCAGAAGATATCTTCAAAGCTATCAGCGCAAAGAAAAAAAGCGCTGTACCACCACCGGGTGGGCTCGAACCTCCAACCTTTCGGTTAACAGCCGATCGCGCTAGCCCATTGCGCCACGGAGACAGTCTTGCTCCCCTCTCACCACCATCAGAACATATCTTCAAAGCTATCAGCGCAAAAAAAAGCAACACACCACTCCCGGGAGGGCTCGAAACTCCAACTTTTCGGTTAACAGCCGATCGCGCTAGCCAATTGCGCCAAGGAGACAGTCGTGCTCCCTTCTCACCACCATCAAAACATAACTTCAAAGCTATCAGCCCAAAGAAAAAAAAGCACCGCACCACCACCGGGTGGGCTCGAACCTCCAACCTTTCGGTTAACAGCCGATCGCGCTAGCCAATTGCGCCACGGAGACAGTCGTGCTCCACTCTCACCACCATCAGAACATATCTTCAAAGCTATCAGCGCAAAGAAAAAAGCAAAACACCACTCCCGGGAGGGCTCGAACCTCCAACTTTTCGGTTAACAGCCGATCGCGCTGGCCAATTGCGCCACGGAGAAAGTCCTGCTCAACTCTCACCACAATTAGAACATATCTTCAAAGCTATCAGCACAAAGAAAAAAGAAGCGCCACACCACCACCGGGTGGGCTCGAACCTCCAACTTTTCGGTTAACAGCCGATCGCGCTGGCCAATTGCGCCACGGGGACCATCCTGCTCCACTCTCACCATCGCCAGACCATTTCTTCAGAGCTATCACCCCAAAGAAAAAAAAGCGCCGCACCACCTCCGGGTGGGCTCGAACCTCCAACCTTTCGGTTAACAGCCGATCGCGCTAGCCAATTGCCCCACGGAGACAGTCGTGCTCCACTCTCACCACCGTCAGAACATTTCTTCAGAGCTATCACCCCAAAGAAAAAAAAAGCGCCGCACCATCACCGGTTGGGCTCGAACCTCCAACCTTTCGGTTAACAGCCGATCGCGCTAGCCAATTTCGCCACGAAGACAGTCCTGCTCCACTCTCACCACCATCAGAACATATCTTCAAAGCTATTACCGCAAAGAAAAAAGCAACACACCACTCCCGGGAGGGCTCAAAACTTCAAACTTTCGGTTTACCGCCGATCGCGCTAGCCCATTGCGCCACGGAGACAGTCTTGCTCCACTCTCCCCACCATCAGAAGATATCTTCAAAGCTATCAGCGCAAAGAAAAAACGCGCTGTACCACCACCGGGTGGGCTCTAACCTCCAACCTTTCGGTTAACAGCCGATCGCGCTAGCCCATTGCGCCACGGAGACCATCTTTTGCCACTCTCACCACCATCAGAACATATCTTCAAAGCTATCAGCGCAAAGAAAAAAGCAACACACCACTCCCGGGAGGGCTCGAAACTCCAACTTTTCGGTTAACAGCCGATCGCGCTAGCCAATTGCGCCAAGGAGACAGTCGTGCTCCACTCTCACCACCATCAGAACATATCTTCAAAGCTATCCGCGCAAAGAAAAAAGCAAAACACCACTCCCGGGAGGGCTCGAACCTCCAACTTTTCGGTTAACAGCCGATCGCGCTGGCCAATTGCGCCACGGAAAAAGTCCTGCTCAACTCTCACCACAATAGGAACATATCTTCAAAGCTATCAGCCCAAAGAAAAAAAAGCGCCGCACCACCACCGGGTGGGCTCGAACCTCCAACTTTTCGGTTAACAGCCGATCGCGCTAGCCCATTGCGCCACGGAGACAGTCTTGCTCCACTCTCCCCACCATCAGAAGATATCTTCAAAGCTATCAGCGCAAAGAAAAAAAGCGCTGTACCACCACCGGGTGGGCTCGAACCTCCAACCTTTCGGTTAACAGCCGATCGCGCTAGCCCATTGCGCCACGGAGACAGTCTTGCTCCCCTCTCACCACCATCAGAACATATCTTCAAAGCTATCAGCGCAAAAAAAAGCAACACACCACTCCCGGGAGGGCTCGAAACTCCAACTTTTCGGTTAACAGCCGATCGCGCTAGCCAATTGCGCCAAGGATACAGTCGTGCTCCACTCTCACCACCATCAGAACATATCTTCAAAGCTATCCGCGCAAAGAAAAAAGCAAAACACCACTCCCGGGAGGGCTCGAACCTCCAACTTCTCGGTTAACAGCCGATCGCGCTGGCCAATTGCCCCACGGAAAAAGTCCTGCTCAACTCTCACCACAATAAGAACATATCTTCAAAGCTATCAGCCCAAAGAAAAAAAAGCGCCGCACCACCACCGGGTGGGCTCGAACCTCCAACTTTTCGGTTAACAGCCGATCGCGCTAGCCAATTGCGCCACGGAGACAGTCTTGCTCCACTCTCACCACATCAGAAGATATCTTCAAAGCTATCAGCGCAAAGAAAAAAAGCGCTGTACCACCACCGGGTGGGCTCGAACCTCCAAACTTTCGGTTAACAGCCGATCGCGCTAGCCCATTGCGCCACGGAGACAGTCTTGCTCCACTCTCACCACCATCAGAACATATCTTCAAAGCTATCAGCGCAAAGAAAAAAGCAACACACCACTCCCGGGAGGGCTCGAAACTCCAACTTTTCGGTTAACAGCCGATCGCGCTAGCCAATTGCGCCAAGGAGACAGTCGTGCTCCACTCTCACCACCATCAGAACATATCTTCAAAGCTATCCGCGCATAGAAAAAAGCAAAACACCACTGCCGGGAGGGCTCGAACCTCCAACTTTTCGGTTAACAGCCGATCGCGCTGGCCAATTGCGCCACGGTAAAAGTCCTGCTCAACTCTCACCACAATAAGAACATATCTTCAAAGCTATCAGCCCAAAGAAAAAAAAGCGCCGCACCACCACCGGGTGGGCTCGAACCTCCAACTTTTCGGTTAACAGCCGATCGCGCTAGCCAATTGCGCCACGGGGACCGTCCTGCTCCACTCTCACCCCCGTCAGACCATTTCTTCAGAGCTATCACCCCAAAGAAAAAAAAGCGCCGCACCACCACCGGGTGGGCTCGAACCCTCCACCTTTCGGTTAACAGCCGATCGTGCTAGCCAATTGCCCCACGGAGACAGTCGTGCTCCACTCTCACCACCGTCAGAACATTCCTTCAGAGCTATCACCCCAAAGAAAAAAAAGCGCCGCACCACCACCGGTTGGGCTCGAACCTCCAACCTTTCGGTTAACAGCCGATCGCGCTAGCCAATTGCGCCACGAACCCAGTCCTGCTCCACTTTCACCACCATCAGAACATATCTTCAAAGCTATTACCGCAAAGAAAAAAGCAAAACACCACTCCCGGGAGGGCTCAAACCTCCAGATTTCCGGTTAACAGCCGATCACGCTAGCGAATTGCGCCACGGAGACAGTCTTGCTCTACTCTCACAACCATCAGAACATAACTTCAAAGCTATCAGCCCAAAGAAAAAAAGCACCGCACCACCACCGGGTGGGCTCGAACCTCCAACCTCCAACAGCCGATCGCGCTAGCCAATTGCGCCACGGAGACAGTCGTGCTCCACTCTCACCACCATCAGAACATATCTTCAAAGCTATTACCGCAAAGAAAAAAGCAACACACCACTCCTGGGAGGGCTCGAGACTCCAACCTTTCGGTTAACAGCCGATCGCGCTAGCCAATTGCGCCACGAAGAATGTCCTGCTCCAATCTCACCACCATCAGAACATATCTTCAAAGCTATTACCGCAAAGAAAAAAGCAACACACCACTCCTGGGAGGGCTCGAGACTCCAACCTTTCGGTTAACAGCCGATCGCGCTATCCCATTGCGCCACGGAGACATTCTTGCTCCCTTCTCACCACCATCAGAACATAACTTCAAAGCTATCAGCCCAAAGAAAAAAGAAGCGCCACACCACCACCGGGTGGGCTCGAACCTCCAACTTTTCGGTTAACAGCCGATCGCGCTGGCCAATTGCGCCACGGGGACCATCCTGCTCCACTCTCACCATCGCCAGACCATTTCTTCAGAGCTATCACCCCAAAGAAAAAAAAGCGCCGCACCACCTCCGGGTGGGCTCGAACCTCCAACCTTTCGGTTAACAGCCGATCGCGCTAGCCAATTGCCCCACGGAGACAGTCGTGCTCCACTCTCACCACCGTCAGAACATTTCTTCAGAGCTATCACCCCAAAGAAAAAAAAGCGCCGCACCATCACCGGTTGGGCTCGAACCTCCAACCTTTCGGTTAACAGCCGATCGCGCTGGCCAATTGCGCCACGGAGAAAGTCCTGCTCAACTCTCACCACAATTAGAACATATCTTCAAAGCTATCAGCACAAAGAAAAAAGAAGCGCCACACCACCACCGGGTGGGCTCGAACCTCCAACTTTTCGGTTAACAGCCGATCGCGCTGGCCAATTGCGCCACGGGGACCATCCTGCTCCACTCTCACCATCGCCAGACCATTTCATCAGAGCTATCACCCCAAAGAAAAAAAAGCGCCGCACCACCTCCGGGTGGGCTCGAACCTCCAACCTTTCGGTTAACAGCCGATCGCGCTAGCCAATTGCCCCACGGAGACAGTCGTGCTCCACTCTCACCACCGTCAGAACATTTCTTCAGAGCTATCACCCCAAAGAAAAAAAAGCGCCGCACCATCACCGGTTGGGCTCGAACCTCCAACCTTTCGGTTAACAGCCGATCGCGCTAGCCAATTTTGCCACGAAGACAGTCCTGCTCCACTCTCACCACCATCAGAACATATCTTCAAAGCTATTACCGCAAAGAAAAAAGCAACACACCACTCCCGGGAGGGCTCAAAACTTCAAACTTTCGGTTTACCGCCGATCGCGCTAGCCCATTGCGCCACGGAGACAGTCTTGCTCCACTCTCCCCACCATCAGAAGATATCTTCAAAGCTATCAGCGCAAAGAAAAAACGCGCTGTACCACCACCGGGTGGGCTCTAACCTCCAACCTTTCGGTTAACAGCCGATCGCGCTAGCCCATTGCGCCACGGAGACCATCTTTTGCCACTCTCACCACCATCAGAACATATCTTCAAAGCTATCAGCGCAAAGAAAAAAGCAACACACCACTCCCGGGAGGGCTCGAAACTCCAACTTTTCGGTTAACAGCCGATCGCGCTAGCCAATTGCGCCAAGGAGACAGTCGTGCTCCACTCTCACCACCATCAGAACATATCTTCAAAGCTATCCGCGCAAAGAAAAAAGCAAAACACCACTCCCGGGAGGGCTCGAACCTCCAACTTTTCGGTTAACAGCCGATCGCGCTGGCCAATTGCGCCACGGAAAAAGTCCTGCTCAACTCTCACCACAATAGGAACATATCTTCAAAGCTATCAGCCCAAAGAAAAAAAAGCGCCGCACCACCACCGGGTGGGCTCGAACCTCCAACTTTTCGGTTAACAGCCGATCGCGCTAGCCCATTGCGCCACGGAGACAGTCTTGCTCCACTCTCCCCACCATCAGAAGATATCTTCAAAGCTATCAGCGCAAAGAAAAAAAGCGCTGTACCACCACCGGGTGGGCTCGAACCTCCAACCTTTCGGTTAACAGCCGATCGCGCTAGCCCATTGCGCCACGGAGACAGTCTTGCTCCCCTCTCACCACCATCAGAACATATCTTCAAAGCTATCAGCGCAAAAAAAAGCAACACACCACTCCCGGGAGGGCTCGAAACTCCAACTTTTCGGTTAACAGCCGATCGCGCTAGCCAATTGCGCCAAGGATACAGTCGTGCTCCACTCTCACCACCATCAGAACATATCTTCAAAGCTATCCGCGCAAAGAAAAAAGCAAAACACCACTCCCGGGAGGGCTCGAACCTCCAACTTCTCGGTTAACAGCCGATCGCGCTGGCCAATTGCCCCACGGAAAAAGTCCTGCTCAACTCTCACCACAATAAGAACATATCTTCAAAGCTATCAGCCCAAAGAAAAAAAAGCGCCGCACCACCACCGGGTGGGCTCGAACCTCCAACTTTTCGGTTAACAGCCGATCGCGCTAGCCAATTGCGCCACGGAGACAGTCTTGCTCCACTCTCACCACATCAGAAGATATCTTCAAAGCTATCAGCGCAAAGAAAAAAAGCGCTGTACCACCACCGGGTGGGCTCGAACCTCCAAACTTTCGGTTAACAGCCGATCGCGCTAGCCCATTGCGCCACGGAGACAGTCTTGCTCCACTCTCACCACCATCAGAACATATCTTCAAAGCTATCAGCGCAAAGAAAAAAGCAACACACCACTCCCGGGAGGGCTCGAAACTCCAACTTTTCGGTTAACAGCCGATCGCGCTAGCCAATTGCGCCAAGGAGACAGTCGTGCTCCACTCTCACCACCATCAGAACATATCTTCAAAGCTATCCGCGCAAAGAAAAAAGCAAAACACCACTGCCGGGAGGGCTCGAACCTCCAACTTTTCGGTTAACAGCCGATCGCGCTGGCCAATTGCGCCACGGTAAAAGTCCTGCTCAACTCTCACCACAATAAGAACATATCTTCAAAGCTATCAGCCCAAAGAAAAAAAAGCGCCGCACCACCACCGGGTGGGCTCGAACCTCCAACTTTTCGGTTAACAGCCGATCGCGCTAGCCAATTGCGCCACGGGGACCGTCCTGCTCCACTCTCACCCCCGTCAGACCATTTCTTCAGAGCTATCACCCCAAAGAAAAAAAAGCGCCGCACCACCACCGGGTGGGCTCGAACCCTCCACCTTTCGGTTAACAGCCGATCGTGCTAGCCAATTGCCCCACGGAGACAGTCGTGCTCCACTCTCACCACCGTCAGAACATTCCTTCAGAGCTATCACCCCAAAGAAAAAAAAGCGCCGCACCACCACCGGTTGGGCTCGAACCTCCAACCTTTCGGTTAACAGCCGATCGCGCTAGCCAATTGCGCCACGAACCCAGTCCTGCTCCACTTTCACCACCATCAGAACATATCTTCAAAGCTATTACCGCAAAGAAAAAAGCAAAACACCACTCCCGGGAGGGCTCAAACCTCCAGATTTCCGGTTAACAGCCGATCACGCTAGCGAATTGCGCCACGGAGACAGTCTTGCTCTACTCTCACAACCATCAGAACATACCTTCAAAGCTATCAGCCCAAAGAAAAAAAGCACCGCACCACCACCGGGTGGGCTCGAACCTCCAACCTCCAACAGCCGATCGCGCTAGCCAATTGCGCCACGGAGACAGTCGTGCTCCACTCTCACCACCATCAGAACATATCTTCAAAGCTATTACCGCAAAGAAAAAAGCAACACACCACTCCTGGGAGGGCTCGAGACTCCAACCTTTCGGTTAACAGCCGATCGCGCTAGCCAATTGCGCCACGAAGAATGTCCTGCTCCAATCTCACCACCATCAGAACATATCTTCAAAGCTATTACCGCAAAGAAAAAAGCAACACACCACTCCTGGGAGGGCTCGAGACTCCAACCTTTCGGTTAACAGCCGATCGCGCTATCCCATTGCGCCACGGAGACATTCTTGCTCCCTTCTCACCACCATCAGAACATAACTTCAAAGCTATCAGCCCAAAGAAAAAAGAAGCGCCACACCACCACCGGGTGGGCTCGAACCTCCAACTTTTCGGTTAACAGCCGATCGCGCTGGCCAATTGCGCCACGGGGACCATCCTGCTCCACTCTCACCATCGCCAGACCATTTCTTCAGAGCTATCACCCCAAAGAAAAAAAAGCGCCGCACCACCTCCGGGTGGGCTCGAACCTCCAACCTTTCGGTTAACAGCCGATCGCGCTAGCCAATTGCCCCACGGAGACAGTCGTGCTCCACTCTCACCACCGTCAGAACATTTCTTCAGAGCTATCACCCCAAAGAAAAAAAAGCGCCGCACCATCACCGGTTGGGCTCGAACCTCCAACCTTTCGGTTAACAGCCGATCGCGCTAGCCAATTTCGCCACGAAGACAGTCATGCTCCACTCTCACAACCATCAGAACATATCTTCAAAGCTATTACCGCAAAGAAAAAAGCAACACACCACTCCCGGGAGGGCTCAAAACTTCAAACTTTCGGTTTACCGCCGATCGCGCTAGCCCATTGCGCCACGGAGACAGTCTTGCTCCACTCTCCCCACCATCAGAAGATATCTTCAAAGCTATCAGCGCAAAGAAAAAACGCGCTGTACCACCACCGGGTGGGCTCTAACCTCCAACCTTTCGGTTAACAGCCGATCGCGCTAGCCCATTGCGCCACGGAGACCATCTTTTGCCACTCTCACCACCATCAGAACATATCTTCAAAGCTATCAGCGCAAAGAAAAAAGCAACACACCACTCCCGGGAGGGCTCGAAACTCCAACTTTTCGGTTAACAGCCGATCGCGCTAGCCAATTGCGCCAAGGAGACAGTCGTGCTCCACTCTCACCACCATCAGAACATATCTTCAAAGCTATCCGCGCAAAGAAAAAAGCAAAACACCACTCCCGGGAGGGCTCGAACCTCCAACTTTTCGGTTAACAGCCGATCGCGCTGGCCAATTGCGCCACGGAAAAAGTCCTGCTCAACTCTCACCACAATAGGAACATATCTTCAAAGCTATCAGCCCAAAGAAAAAAAAGTGCCGCACCACCACCGGGTGGGCTCGAACCTCCAACTTTTCGGTTAACAGCCGATCGCGCTAGCCCATTGCGCCACGGAGACAGTCTTGCTCCACTCTCCCCACCATCAGAAGATATCTTCAAAGCTATCAGCGCAAAGAAAAAAAGCGCTGTACCACCACCGGGTGGGCTCGAACCTCCAACCTTTCGGTTAACAGCCGATCGCGCTAGCCCATTGCGCCACGGAGACAGTCTTGCTCCCCTCTCACCACCATCAGAACATATCTTCAAAGCTATCAGCGCAAAAAAAGCAACACACCACTCCCGGGAGGGCTCGAAACTCCAACTTTTCGGTTAACAGCCGATCGCGCTAGCCAATTGCGCCAAGGAGACAGTCGTGCTCCACTCTCACCACCATCAGAACATATCTTCAAAGCTATCCGCGCAAAGAAAAAAGCAAAACACCACTCCCGGGAGGGCTCGAACCTCCAACTTTTCGGTTAACAGCCGATCGCGCTGGCCAATTGCGCCACGGAAAAAGTCCTGCTCAATTCTCACCACAATAAGAACATATCTTCAAAGCTATCAGCCCAAAGAAAAAAAAGCGCTGCACCACCACCGGGTGGGCTCGAACCTCCAACTTTTCGGTTAACAGCCGATCGCGCTAGCCAATTGCGCCACGGAGACAGTCTTGCTCCACTCTCACCACATCAGAAGATATCTTCAAAGCTATCAGCGCAAAGAAAAAAAGCGCTGTACCACCACCGGGTGGGCTCGAACCTCCAAACTTTCGGTTAACAGCCGATCGCGCTAGCCCATTGCGCCACGGAGACAGTCTTGCTCCACTCTCACCACCATCAGAACATATCTTCAAAGCTATCAGCGCAAAGAAAAAAGCAACACACCACTCCCGGGAGGGCTCGAAACTCCAACTTTTCGGTTAACAGCCGATCGCGCTAGCCAATTGCGCCAAGGAGACAGTCGTGCTCCCTTCTCACCACCATCAGAACATAACTTCAAAGCTATCAGCCCAAAGAAAAAAAAGCACCGCACCACCACCGGGTGGGCTCGAACCTCCAACCTTTCGGTTAACAGCCGATCGCGCTAGCCAATTGCGCCACGGAGACAGTCGTGCTCCACTCTCACCACCATCAGAACATATCTTCAAAGCTATCAGCGCAAAGAAAAAAGCAAAACACCACTCCCGGGAGGGCTCGGACCTCCAACTTTTCGGTTAACAGCCGATCGCGCTGGCCAATTGCGCCACGGAGAAAGTCCTGCTCAACTCTCACCACAATTAGAACATATCTTCAAAGCTATCAGCACAAAGAAAAAAGAAGCGCCACACCACCACCGGGTGGGCTCGAACTTCCAACTTTTCGGTTAACAGCCGATCGCGCTGGCCAATTGCGCCACGGGGACCATCCTGCTCCACTCTCACTATCGCCAGACCATTTCTTCAGAGCTATCACCCCAAAGAAAAAAAAGCGCCGCACCACCTCCGGGTGGGCTCGAACCTCCAACCTTTCGGTTAACAGCCGATCGCGCTAGCCAATTGCCCCACGGAGACAGTCGTGCTCCACGCTCACCACCGTCAGAACATTTCTTCAGAGCTATCACCCCAAAGAAAAAAAAGCGCCGCACCATCACCGGTTGGGCTCGAACCTCCAACCTTTCGGTTAACAGCCGATCGCGCTAGCCAATTTCGCCACGAAGACAGTCCTGCTCCACTCTCACCACCATCAGAACATATCTTCAAAGCTATTACCGCAAAGAAAAAAGCAACACACCACTCCCGGGAGGGCTCAAAACTTCAAACTTTCGGTTTAACGCCGATCGCGCTAGCCCATTGCGCCACGGAGACAGTCTTGCTCCACTCTCCCCACCATCAGAAGATATCTTCAAAGCTATCCGCGCAAAGAAAAAACGCGCTGTACCACCACCGGGTGGGCTCTAACCTCCAACCTTTCGGTTAACAGCCGATCGCGCTAGCCCATTGCGCCACGGAGACCATCTTTTGCCACTCTCACCACCATCAGAACATATCTTCAAAGCTATCAACGCAAAGAAAAAAGCATTACACCACTCCCGGGAGGGCTCGAAACTCCAACTTTTCGGTTAACAGCCGATCGCGCTAGCCAATTGCGCCAAGGAGACAGTCGTGCTCCACTCTCACCACCATCAGAACATATCTTCAAAGCTATCCGCGCAAAGAAAAAAGCAAAACACCACTCCCGGGAGGGCTCGAACCTCCAACTTTTCGGTTAACAGCCGATCGCGCTGGCCAATTGCGCCACGGAAAAAGTCCTGCTCAACTCTCACCACAATAGGAACATATCTTCAAAGCTATCAGCCCAAAGAAAAAAAAGCGCCGCACCACCACCGGGTGGGCTCGAACCTCCAAATTTTCGGTTAACAGCCGATCGCGCTAGCCCATTGCGCCACGGAGACAGTCTTGCTCCACTCTCCCCACCATCAGAAGATATCTTCAAAGCTATCAGCGCAAAGAAAAAAAGCGCTGTACCACCACCGGGTGGGCTCGAACCTCCAACCTTTCGGTTAACAGCCGATCGCGCTAGCCCATTGCGCCACGGAGACAGTCTTGCTCCCCTCTCACCACCATCAGAACATATCTTCAAAGCTATCAGCGCAAAAAAAAAGCAACACACCACTCCCGGGAGGGCTCGAAACTCCAACTTTTCGGTTAACAGCCGATCGCGCTAGCCAATTGCGCCAAGGATACAGTCGTGCTCCACTCTCACCACCATCAGAACATATCTTCAAAGCTATCCGCGCAAAGAAAAAAGCAAAACACCACTCCCGGGAGGGCTCGAACCTCCAACTTCTCGGTTAACAGCCGATCGCGCTGGCCAATTGCGCCACGGAAAAAGTCCTGCTCAACTCTCACCACAATAAGAACATATCTTCAAAGCTATCAGCCCAAAGAAAAAAAAGCGCCGCACCACCACCGGGTGGGCTCGAACCTCCAACTTTTCGGTTAACAGCCGATCGCGCTAGCCAATTGCGCCACGGAGACAGTCTTGCTCCACTCTCACCACATCAGAAGATATCTTCAAAGCTATCAGCGCAAAGAAAAAAAGCGCTGTACCACCACCGGGTGGGCTCGAACCTCCAAACTTTCGGTTAACAGCCGATCGCGCTAGCCCATTGCGCCACGGAGACAGTCTTGCTCCACTCTCACCACCATCAGAACATATCTTCAAAGCTATCAGCGCAAAGAAAAAAGCAACACACCACTGCCGGGAAGGCTCGAACCTCCAACTTTTCGGTTAACAGCCGATCGCGCTGGCCAATTGCGCCACGGTAAAAGTCCTGCTCAACTCTCACCACAATAAGAACATATCTTCAAAGCTATCAGCCCAAAGAAAAAAAAGCGCCGCACCACCACCGGGTGGGCTCGAACCTCCAACTTTTCGGTTAATAGCCGATCGCGCTAGCCAATTGCGCCACGGGGACCGTCCTGCTCCACTCTCACCACCGTCAGAACATTCCTTCAGAGCTATCACCCCAAAGAAAAAAA
Source organism: Rhipicephalus microplus (assembly GCF_043290135.1). Lineage (NCBI taxonomy): Eukaryota > Metazoa > Arthropoda > Arachnida > Ixodida > Ixodidae > Rhipicephalus > Rhipicephalus microplus. Next base: position 292,729,920 of record NC_134702.1, read on the forward strand.
AGCGCCGCACCACCACCGGTTGGGCTCGAACCTCCAACCTTTCGGTTAACAGCCGATCGCGCTAGCCAATTGCGCCACGAACCCAGTCCTGCTCCACTTTCACCACCATCAGAACATATCTTCAAAGCTATTACCGCAAAGAAAAAAGCAAAACACCACTCCCGGGAGGGCTCGAACCTCCAGATTTCCGGTTAACAGCCGATCACGCTAGCGAATTGCGCCACGGAGACAGTCTTGCTCTACTCTCACAACCATCAGAACATAACTTCAAAGCTATCAGCCCAAAGAAAAAAAGCACCGCACCACCACCGGGTGGGCTCGAACCTCCAACCTTTCGGTTAACAGCCGATCGCGCTAGCCAATTGCGCCACGGAGACAGTCGTGCTCCACTCTCACCACCATCAGAACATATCTTCAAAGCTATTACCGCAAAGAAAAAAGCAACACACCACTCCTGGGAGGGCTCGAGACTCCAACCTTTCGGTTAACAGCCGACCGCGCTAGCCAATTGCGCCACGAAGAATGTCCTGCTCCAATCTCACCACCATCAGAACATATCTTCAAAGCTATTACCGCAAAGAAAAAAGCAACACACCACTCCTGGGAGGGCTCGAGACTCCAACCTTTCGGTTAACAGCCGATCGCGCTATCCCATTGCGCCACGGAGACATTCTTGCTCCCTTCTCACCACCATCAGAACATAACTTCAAAGCTATCAGCCCAAAGAAAAAAGAAGCGCCACACCACCACCGGGTGGGCTCGAACCTCCAACTTTTCGGTTAACAGCCGATCGCGCTGGCCAATTGCGCCACGGGGACCATCCTGCTCCACTCTCACCATCGCCAGACCATTTCTTCAGAGCTATCACCCCAAAGAAAAAAGCAACACACCACTCCCGGGAGGGCTCAAAACTTCAAACTTTCGGTTTACCGCCGATCGCGCTAGCCCATTGCGCCACGGAGACAGTCTTGCTCCACTCTCCCCACCATCAGAAGATATCTTCAAAGCTATCAGCGCAAAGAAAAAACGCGCTGTACCACCACCGGGTGGGCTCTAACCTCCAACCTTTCGGTTAACAGCCGATCGCGCTAGCCCATTGCGCCACGGAGACCATCTTTTGCCACTCTCACCACCATCAGAACATATCTTCAAAGCTATCAGCGCAAAGAAAAAAGCAACACACCACTCCCGGGAGGGCTCGAAACTCCAACTTTTCGGTTAACAGCCGATCGCGCTAGCCAATTGCGCCAAGGAGACAGTCGTGCTCCACTCTCACCACCATCAGAACATATCTTCAAAGCTATCCGCGCAAAGAAAAAAGCAAAACACCACTCCCGGGAGGGCTCGAACCTCCAACTTTTCGGTTAACAGCCGATCGCGCTGGCCAATTGCGCCACGGAAAAAGTCCTGCTCAACTCTCACCACAATAGGAACATATCTTCAAAGCTATCAGCCCAAAGAAAAAAAAGCGCCGCACCACCACCGGGTGGGCTCGAACCTCCAACTTTTCAGTTAACAGCCGATCGCGCTAGCCCATTGCGCCACGGAGACAGTCTTGCTCCACTCTCCCCACCATCAGAAGATATCTTCAAAGCTATCAGCGCAAAGAAAAAAAGCGCTGTACCACCACCGGGTGGGCTCGAACCTCCAACCTTTCGGTTAACAGCCGATCGCGCTAGCCCATTGCGCCACGGAGACAGTCTTGCTCCCCTCTCACCACCATCAGAACATATCTTCAAAGCTATCAGCGCAAAAAAAAGCAACACACCACTCCCGGGAAAGCTCGAAACTCCAACTTTTCGGTTAACAGCCGATCGCGCTAGCCAATTGCGCCAAGGAGACAGTCGTGCTCCACTCTCACCACCATCAGAACATATCTTCAAAGCTATCCGCGCAAAGAAAAAAGCAAAACACCACTCCCGGGAGGGCTCGAACCTCCAACTTTTCGGTTAACAGCCGATCGCGCTGGCCAATTGCGCCACGGAAAAAGTCCTGCTCAATTCTCACCACAGTAAGAACATATCTTCAAAGCTATCAGCCCAAAGAAAAAAAAGCGCCGCACCACCACCGGGTGGGCTCGAACCTCCAACTTTTCGGTTAACAGCCGATCGCGCTAGCCAATTGCGCCACGGAGACAGTCTTGCTCCACTCTCACCACATCAGAAGATATCTTCAAAGCTATCAGCGCAAAGAAAAAAAGCGCTGTACCACCACCGGGTGGGCTCGAACCTCCAAACTTTCGGTTAACAGCCGATCGCGCTAGCCCATTGCGCCACGGAGACAGTCTTGCTCCACTCTCACCACCATCAGAACATATCTTCAAAGCTATCAGCGCAAAGAAAAAAGCAACACACCACTCCCGGGAGGGCTCGAAACTCCAACTTTTCGGTTAACAGCCGATCGCGCTAGCCAATTGCGCCAAGGAGACAGTCGTGCTCCCTGCTCACCACCATCAGAACATAACTTCAAAGCTATCAGCCCAAAGAAAAAAAAGCACCGCACCACCACCGGGTGGGCTCGAACCTCCAACCTTTCGGTTAACAGCCGATCGCGCTAGCCAATTGCGCCACGGAGACAGTCGTGCTCCACTCTCACCACCATCAGAACATATCTTCAAAGCTATCAGCGCAAAGAAAAAAGCAAAACACCACTCCCGGGAGGGCTCGAACCTCCAACTTTTCGGTTAACAGCCGATCGCGCTGGCCAATTGCGCCACGGAGAAAGTCCTGCTCAACTCTCACCACAATTAGAACATATCTTCAAAGCTATCAGCACAAAGAAAAAAGAAGCGCCACACCACCACCGGGTGGGCTCGAACCTCCAACTTTTCGGTTAACAGCCGATCGCGCTGGCCAATTGCGCCACGGGGACCATCCTGCTCCACTCTCACCATCGCCAGACCATTTCTTCAGAGCTATCACCCCAAAGAAAAAAAAGCGCCGCACCACCTCCGGGTGGGCTCGAACCTCCAACCTTTCGGTTAACAGCCGATCGCGCTAGCCAATTGCCCCACGGAGACAGTCGTGCTCCACTCTCACCACCGTCAGAACATTTCTTCAGAGCTATCACCCCAAAGAAAAAAAAGCGCCGCACCATCACCGGTTGGGCTCGAACCTCCAACCTTTCGGTTAACAGCCGATCGCGCTAGCCAATTTCGCCACGAAGACAGTCCTGCTCCACTCTCACCACCATCAGAACATATCTTCAAAGCTATTACCGCAAAGAAAAAAGCAACACACCACTCCCGGGAGGGCTCAAAACTTCAAACTTTCGGTTTAACGCCGATCGCGCTAGCCCATTGCGCCACGGAGACAGTCTTGCTCCACTCTCCCCACCATCAGAAGATATCTTCAAAGCTATCCGCGCAAAGAAAAAACGCGCTGTACCACCACCGGGTGGGCTCTAACCTCCAACCTTTCGGTTAACAGCCGATCGCGCTAGCCCATTGCGCCACGGAGACCATCTTTTGCCACTCTCACCACCATCAGAACATATCTTCAAAGCTATCAACGCAAAGAAAAAAGCATTACACCACTCCCGGGAGGGCTCGAAACTCCAACTTTTCGGTTAACAGCCGATCGCGCTAGCCAATTGCGCCAAGGAGACAGTCGTGCTCCACTCTCAGCACCATCAGAACATATCTTCAAAGCTATCCGCGCAAAGAAAAAAGCAAAACACCACTCCCGGGAGGGCTCGAACCTCCAACTTTTCGGTTAACAGCCGATCGCGCTGGCCAATTGCGCCACGGAAAAAGTCCTGCTCAACTCTCACCACAATAGGTACATATCTTCAAAGCTATCAGCCCAAAGAAAAAAAAGCGCCGCACCACCACCGGGTGGGCTCGAACCTCCAAATTTTCGGTTAACAGCCGATCGCGCTAGCCCATTGCGCCACGGAGACAGTCTTGCTCCACTCTCCCCACCATCAGAAGATATCTTCAAAGCTATCAGCGCAAAGAAAAAAAGCGCTGTACCACCACCGGGTGGGCTCGAACCTCCAACCTTTCGGTTAACAGCCGATCGCGCTAGCCCATTGCGCCACGGAGACAGTCTTGCTCCCCTCTCACCACCATCAGAACATATCTTCAAAGCTATCAGCGCAAAAAAAAAGCAACACACCACTCCCGGGAGGGCTCGAAACTCCAACTTTTCGGTTAACAGCCGATCGCGCTAGCCAATTGCGCCAAGGAAGCAGTCGTGCTCCACTCTCACCACCATCAGAACATATCTTCAAAGCTATCCGCGCAAAGAAAAAAGCAAAACACCACTCCCGGGAGGGCTCGAACCTCCAACTTTTCGGTTAACAGCCGATCGCGCTGGCCAATTGCGCCACGGAAAAAGTCCTGCTCAACTCTCACCACAATAAGAACATATCTTCAAAGCTATCAGCCCAAAGAAAAAAAAGCGCCGCACCACCACCGGGTGGGCTCGAACCTCCAACTTTTCGGTTAACAGCCGATCGCGCTAGCCAATTGCGCCACGGAGACAGTCTTGCTCCACTCTCACCACATCAGAAGATATCTTCAAAGCTATCAGCGCAAAGAAAAAAAGCGCTGTACCACCACCGGGTGGGCTTGAACCTCCAAACTTTCGGTTAACAGCCGATCGCGCTAGCCCATTGCGCCACGGAGACAGTCTTGATCCACTCTCACCACCATCAGAACATATCTTCAAAGCTATCAGCGCAAAGAAAAAAGCAACACACCACTCCCGGGAGGGCTCGAAACTCCAACTTTTCGGTTAACAGCCGATCGCGCTAGCCAATTGCGCCAAGGAGACAGTCGTGCTCCACTCTCACCACCATCAGAACATATCTTCAAAGCTATCCGCGCAAAGAAAAAAGCAAAACACCACTGCCGGGAGGGCTCGAACCTCCAACTTTTCGGTTAACAGCCGATCGCGCTGGCCAATTGCGCCACGGTAAAAGTCCTGCTCAACTCTCACCACAATAAGAACATATCTTCAAAGCTATCAGCCCAAAGAAAAAAAAGCGCCGCACCACCACCGGGTGGGCTCGAACCTCCAACTTTTCGGTTAACAGCCGATCGCGCTAGCCAATTGCGCCACGGAGACAGTCTTGCTCCACTCTCACCACATCAGAAGATATCTTCAAAGCTATCAGCGCAAAGAAAAAAAGCGCTGTACCACCACCGGGTGGGCTCGAACCTCCAAACTTTCGGTTAACAGCCGATCGCGCTAGCCCATTGCGCCACGGAGACAGTCTTGCTCCACTCTCACCACCATCAGAACATATCTTCAAAGCTATCAGCGCAAAGAAAAAAGCAACACACCACTCCCGGGAGGGCTCGAAACTCCAACTTTTCGGTTAACAGCCGATCGCGCTAGCCAATTGCGCCAAGGAGACAGTCGTGCTCCCTGCTCACCACCATCAGAACATAACTTCAAAGCTATCAGCCCAAAGAAAAAAAAGCACCGCACCACCACCGGGTGGGCTCGAACCTCCAACCTTTCGGTTAACAGCCGATCGCGCTAGCCAATTGCGCCACGGAGACAGTCGTGCTCCACTCTCACCACCATCAGAACATATCTTCAAAGCTATCAGCGCAAAGAAAAAAGCAAAACACCACTCCCGGGAGGGCTCGAACCTCCAACTTTTCGGTTAACAGCCGATCGCGCTGGCCAATTGCGCCACGGAGAAAGTCCTGCTCAACTCTCACCACAATTAGAACATATCTTCAAAGCTATCAGCACAAAGAAAAAAGAAGCGCCACACCACCACCGGGTGGGCTCGAACCTCCAACTTTTCGGTTAACAGCCGATCGCGCTGGCCAATTGCGCCACGGGGACCATCCTGCTCCACTCTCACCATCGCCAGACCATTTCTTCAGAGCTATCACCCCAAAGAAAAAAAAGCGCCGCACCACCTCCGGGTGGGCTCGAACCTCCAACCTTTCGGTTAACAGCCGATCGCGCTAGCCAATTGCCCCACGGAGACAGTCGTGCTCCACTCTCACCACCGTCAGAACATTTCTTCAGAGCTATCACCCCAAAGAAAAAAAAGCGCCGCACCATCACCGGTTGGGCTCGAACCTCCAACCTTTCGGTTAACAGCCGATCGCGCTAGCCAATTTCGCCACGAAGACAGTCCTGCTCCACTCTCACCACCATCAGAACATATCTTCAAAGCTATTACCGCAAAGAAAAAAGCAACACACCACTCCCGGGAGGGCTCAAAACTTCAAACTTTCGGTTTAACGCCGATCGCGCTAGCCCATTGCGCCACGGAGACAGTCTTGCTCCACTCTCCCCACCATCAGAAGATATCTTCAAAGCTATCCGCGCAAAGAAAAAACGCGCTGTACCACCACCGGGTGGGCTCTAACCTCCAACCTTTCGGTTAACAGCCGATCGCGCTAGCCCATTGCGCCACGGAGACCATCTTTTGCCACTCTCACCACCATCAGAACATATCTTCAAAGCTATCAACGCAAAGAAAAAAGCATTACACCACTCCCGGGAGGGCTCGAAACTCCAACTTTTCGGTTAACAGCCGATCGCGCTAGCCAATTGCGCCAAGGAGACAGTCGTGCTCCACTCTCAGCACCATCAGAACATATCTTCAAAGCTATCCGCGCAAAGAAAAAAGCAAAACACCACTCCCGGGAGGGCTCGAACCTCCAACTTTTCGGTTAACAGCCGATCGCGCTGGCCAATTGCGCCACGGAAAAAGTCCTGCTCAACTCTCACCACAATAGGTACATATCTTCAAAGCTATCAGCCCAAAGAAAAAAAAGCGCCGCACCACCACCGGGTGGGCTCGAACCTCCAAATTTTCGGTTAACAGCCGATCGCGCTAGCCCATTGCGCCACGGAGACAGTCTTGCTCCACTCTCCCCACCATCAGAAGATATCTTCAAAGCTATCAGCGCAAAGAAAAAAAGCGCTGTACCACCACCGGGTGGGCTCGAACCTCCAACCTTTCGGTTAACAGCCGATCGCGCTAGCCCATTGCGCCACGGAGACAGTCTTGCTCCCCTCTCACCACCATCAGAACATATCTTCAAAGCTATCAGCGCAAAAAAAAAGCAACACACCACTCCCGGGAGGGCTCGAAACTCCAACTTTTCGGTTAACAGCCGATCGCGCTAGCCAATTGCGCCAAGGAAGCAGTCGTGCTCCACTCTCACCACCATCAGAACATATCTTCAAAGCTATCCGCGCAAAGAAAAAAGCAAAACACCACTCCCGGGAGGGCTCGAACCTCCAACTTTTCGGTTAACAGCCGATCGCGCTGGCCAATTGCGCCACGGAAAAAGTCCTGCTCAACTCTCACCACAATAAGAACATATCTTCAAAGCTATCAGCCCAAAGAAAAAAAAGCGCCGCACCACCACCGGGTGGGCTCGAACCTCCAACTTTTCGGTTAACAGCCGATCGCGCTAGCCAATTGCGCCACGGAGACAGTCTTGCTCCACTCTCACCACATCAGAAGATATCTTCAAAGCTATCAGCGCAAAGAAAAAAAGCGCTGTACCACCACCGGGTGGGCTTGAACCTCCAAACTTTCGGTTAACAGCCGATCGCGCTAGCCCATTGCGCCACGGAGACAGTCTTGATCCACTCTCACCACCATCAGAACATATCTTCAAAGCTATCAGCGCAAAGAAAAAAGCAACACACCACTCCCGGGAGGGCTCGAAACTCCAACTTTTCGGTTAACAGCCGATCGCGCTAGCCAATTGCGCCAAGGAGACAGTCGTGCTCCACTCTCACCACCATCAGAACATATCTTCAAAGCTATCCGCGCAAAGAAAAAAGCAAAACACCACTGCCGGGAGGGCTCGAACCTCCAACTTTTCGGTTAACAGCCGATCGCGCTGGCCAATTGCGCCACGGTAAAAGTCCTGCTCAACTCTCACCACAATAAGAACATATCTTCAAAGCTATCAGCCCAAAGAAAAAAAAGCGCCGCACCACCACCGGGTGGGCTCGAACCTCCAACTTTTCGGTTAACAGCCGATCGCGCTAGCCAATTGCGCCACTGGGACCGTCCTGCTCCACTCTCACCCCCGTCAGACCATTTCTTCAGAGCTATCACCCCAAAGAAAAAAAAGCGCCGCACCACCACCGGGTGGGCTCGAACCCTCCACCTTTCGGTTAACAGCCGATCGTGCTAGCCAATTGCCCCACGGAGACAGTCGTGCTCCACTCTCACCACCGTCAGAACATTTCTTCAGAGCTATCACCCCAAAGAAAAAAAAGCGCCGCACCACCACCGGTTGGGCTCGAACCTCCAACCTTTCGGTTAAAAGCCGATCGCGCTAGCCAATTGCGCCACGAAGACAGTCCTGCTCCACTTTCACCACCATCAGAACATATCTTCAAAGCTATTACCGCAAAGAAAAAAGCAAAACACCACTCCCGGGAGGGCTCGAACCTCCAGATTTCCGGTTAACAGCCGATCACGCTAGCCAATTGCGCCACGGAGACAGTCTTGCTCTACTCTCACAACCATCAGAACATAACTTCAAAGCTATCAGCCCACAGAAAAAAAAAGCGCTGCACCACCACCGGGTGGGCTCGAACCTCCAATCTTACGGTTAAAAACCGATCGCGCTAGCCAATATCTCCACGGAGACAGTCGTGCTCCACTCTCACAATCGTCAGAACATTTTTCAGAGCTATCACCCCAAAGAAAAAAAAGCGCCGCACCACCACCGGTTGGGCTCGAACCTCCAACCTTTCGGTTAACAGCCGATCGCGCTAGCCAATTGCGCCACGAAGAATGTCCTGCTCCAATCTCACCACCATCAGAACATATCTTCAAAGCTATTACCGCAAAGAAAAAAGCAACACACCACTTCTGGGAGGGCTCGAGACTCCAACCTTTCGGTTAACAGCCGATCGCGCTATCCCATTGCGCCACGGAGACATTCTTGCTCCCTTCTCACCACCATCAGAACATAACTTCAAAGCTATCAGCCCAAAGAAAAAAAAGCACCGCACCACCACCGGGTGGGCTCGAACCTCCAACCTTTCGGTTAACAGCCGATCGCGCTAGCCAATTGAGCCACGGAGACGGTCGTGCTCCACTCTCACCACCATCAGAACATATCTTCAAAGCTAACAGCGCAAAGAAAAAAGCAAAACACCACTCCCGGGAGGGCTCGAACCTCCAACTTTTCGGTTAATAGCCGATCGCGCTGGCCAATTGCGCCACGGAGAAAGTCCTGCTCAACTCTCACCACAATTAGAACATATCTTCAAAGCTATCAGCACAAAGAAAAAAAAAGCGCCGCACCACCACCGGGTGGGCTCGAACCTCCAACTTTTCGGTTAACAGCCGATCGCGCTAGCCAATTGCGCCACGGGGACCGTCCTGCTCCACTCTCACCACCGCCAGACCATTTCTTCAGAGCTATCACCCCAAAGAAAAAAAAGCGCCGCACCACCTCCGGGTGGGTTCGAACCTCCAACCTTTCGGTTAACAGCCGATCGCGCTAGCCAATTGCCCCATGGAGACAGTCGTGCTCCACTCTCACCACCGTCAGAACATTTCTTCAGAGCTATCACCCCAAAGAAAAAAAAGCGCCGCATCATCACCGGTTGGGCTCGAACCTCCAGCCTTTCGGTTAACAGCCGATCGCGCTAGCCAATTGCGCCACGAAGACAGTCCTGCTCCACTCTCACCACCATCAGAAGATATCTTCAAAGCTATCAGCGCAAAGAAAAAAAGCGCTGTACCACCACCGGGTGGGCTCGAACCTCCAACCTTTCGGTTAACAGCCGATCGCGCTAGCCAATAGCGCCACGAAGACAGTCCTGTTCCACTCTCACCACCATCAGAACATATCTTCAAAGCCATTACCGCAAAGAAAAAAGCAACACACCACTCCCGGGAGGCTCAAAACTCCAACCTTTCGGTTAACAGCTGATCGCGCTAGCACAATGCGCCACGGAGACAGTCTTGCTCCACTCTCACCACCATCAGAACATATCTTCAAAGCTATCATCGCAAAGAAAAAAGCAACACACCACTCCCGGGAGGGCTCAAAACTTCAACCTTTCGGTCAACAGCCGATCGGGCTAGCCCATTGCGCCACGGAGACAGTCTTGCTCATCTCTCACCACCATAGAACATATCATCAAAGCTATCAGCCGAAAAAAATAAAAGCACCGCACCACCACCGGGTGGGCTCGAACCTCCAACTTTTCGGTTAACAGCCGATAACGCTGGCCAATTGCGCCACGGAGACAGGCCTGCTCCACTCTCACCACAATTAGAACATATCTTCAAAGCTATCAGCCCAAAGAAAAAAAAGCGCCGTACCACCACCAGGTGGGCTCGAACCTCCAACCTTTTTGTTAACAGCAGATCGCGCTAGCCAATTGCGCAACGGAGACAATCGTGCTCCACTCTCACCACCATCAGAACATATCTTCAAAGCTATCAGCGCAAAGAAAAAAAAGCGCCGCAACACCACCGAGTGGGTTCGAACCTCCAATCTTTCGGTTAACAGCCGATCGCGCAAGCCAATTTCGCCACGGAGACGGTCCTGCTCCACTCTCACCACCATCAGAACATATCTTCAAAGGTATCAGCCCGAAGAAAAAAAAGCGCCGCACCACCACCGGGTGGGCTCGAACCTCCGACCTTTTGGTTAACAGCCGATCGCTCTAGCAAATTGCACCACGGAGACAGTCCTGCTCCACTCTCACCACCATCAGAACATATCTTCAAAGCTATCAGCCCACAGAAAAAAAAGCGCCGCACAACCACCGGGTAGGCTCGAACCTCCAACTTTTCGGTTAACAGCCGATCGCGCTAGCCAATTGCGCCACGGAGACAGTCCTGCTCCACTCTCACCACCATAAGAACATATCTTCAAAGCTATCAGCCCAAAAAAAAGCGCCGCACCACCACCGGGTGGGCTCGAACCTCCAACCTTTCGGTTAACAGCCGATCACGCTAGCCAATTGCCCCACGAAGACAGTCGTGCTCCACTCTCACCACCGTCAAAACATTTCTTCAGAGCTATCACCCCAAAGAAAAAAAAGCGCCGCACCACCATCGGTTGGGCTCGAACCTCCAACCTTTCAGGTAACAGCCGATCGCGCTAGCCAATTGTGCCACGAAGACAGTCCTGCTCCACTCTCACCACCATCAGAACATATCTTCAAAGCTATTACCGCAAAGAAAAAAGCAACACACCACTCCCGGGAGGGCTCGAAACTCCAACCTTTCGGTTAACAGCCGATCGCGCTAGCCCATTGCGCCACGGAGGCAGTCATGCTCCACTCTCACCATCATCAGAACATATCTTCAAAGCTATCAGCGCAAAAAAAGCGCTGCACCACCACCGCGTGGGCTCAAACCTCCAACCTTTCGGTTAACAGCCGATCGTGCTAGCCCAGTGCGCCACGGAGACAGTCTTGCTCCACTCTCACCACCATCAGAACATATCTTCAAAGCTATCAGCGCAAAGAAAAAAGCAACACACCACTCCCGGGAGGGCTCGAAACTCCAACTTTTCGGTCAACAGCTGATCGCGCCAGCCCATTGCGCCACGAAGGCAGTCTTGCTCCCCTCTCACCACCATCAGAACATATCTTCAAAGCTATCAGCCCAAAGAAATAAAAGCACCGCATCACCACCGGGTGGGCTTGAACCTCCAACCTTTCGGTTAACAGCCGATCGCGCTAACCAATTGCGCCACGGAGACAGTCGTGCTCCACTCTCACCACCATCAGAACATATCTTCAAAGCTATATGCGCAAAGAAAAAAGCAAAACACCACTCCCGGGAGGGCTCGAACCTCCAACTTTTCGGTTAACAGCCGATCGCGCTAGCCAATTGCGCTACGGGGACCGTCCTGCTCCACTCTCACCACCGTCAAACCATTTCTTCAGAGCTATCACCCCAAAGAAAAAAAAGCGCCGCACCACCACCGGGTGGGCTCGAACCTCCAACCTTTCGGTTAACAGCCGATCGCGCTAGCCAATTGCGCCACGGAGACAGTCCTGCTCTACTCTCACCACCATCAGAACATATCTTCAAAGCTATCAGCCCAAAGAAAAAAAAGCGCCGCACCACAGCCGGGTGGGCTCGAAACTCCAACCTTTCGGTTAACAGCCGATCGCGCTAGCCAATTGCGCCACGGAGACAGTCCTGCTCCACTCTCACCACCATGAGAACATATCTTCAAAGCTATCAGCCCAAAAAAAGCGCCGCACCACCACCGGATGGGCTCGAACCTCCAACCTTTCGGTTAACAGCCGATCACGCTAGCCAATTGCCCAACGAAGACAGTCGTGCTCCACTCTCACCACCGTCAGAACATTTCTTCAGAGCTATCACCCCAAAGAAAAAAAAAGCGCCGCACTACCACCGGTTGGGCTCGTACCTCCAACCTTTCGGTTAACAGCCGATCGCGCTAGCCAATTGCGCCACGAAGACAGTCCTGCTTCACTCTCACCACCATCAGAACATATCTTCAAAGCTATTACCGCAAAGAAAAAAGCAACACACCACTCCCGGGAGGGCTCGAAACTCCAACCTTTCGGTCAACAGCTGATCGCGCTAGCCCATTGCGCCACAGAGACAGTCTTGCTCCCCTCTCACCACCATCAGAACATATCTTCAAAGCTATCAGCCCAAAGAAAAAAAAGCGCCGAACCACCGCCGGGTGGGCTCGAAACTCCAACCTTACGGTTAACAACCGATCGCGCTAGCCAATATCCCCACGGAGACAGTCGTGCTCCACTCTCACAATCTTCAGAACATTTCTTCAGAGCTATCACCCCAAAGAAAAAAAAAGCGCCGCACCACCACCGGTTGGGCTCGAACCTCCAACCTTTCGGTTAACAGCCGATCGCGCTAGCCAATTGCGCCACGAAGAATGTCCTGCTCCAATCTCACCACCATTAGAACATATCTTCAAAGGTATTACCGCAAAGAAAAAAGCAACACACCACTCCTGGGAGGGCTCGAGACTCCAACCTTTCGGTTAACAGCCGATCGCGCTATCCCATTGCGCCAAGGAGACATTCTTGCTCCCTTCTCACCACCATCAGAACATAACTTCAAAGCTATCAGCCCAAAGAAAAAAAAGCACCGCACCACCACCGGGTGGGCTCGAACCTCCAACCTTTCGGTTAACAGCCGATCGCGCTAGCCAATTGCGCCACGGAGACAGTCGTGCTCCACTCTCACCACCATCAGAACATATCTTCAAAGCTATCAGCGCAAAGAAAAAAGCAAAACACCACTCCCGGGAGGGCTCGAACCTCCAACTTTTCGGTTAACAGCCGATCGCGTTGGCCAATTGCGCCACGAAGAAAGTCCTGCTCAACTCTCACCACAATTAGAACATATCTTCAAAGCTATCAGCACAAAGAAAAAAAAAGCGCCACACCACCACCGGGTGGGCTCGAACCTCCAACTTTTCGGTTAACAGCCGATCACGCTGGCCAATTGCGCCACGGGGACCATCCTGCTCCACTCTCACCATCGCCAGACCATTTCTTCAGAGCTATCACCCCAAAGAAAAAAAAGCGCCGCACCACCTCCGGGTGGGCTCGAACCTCCAACCTTTCGGTTAACAGCCGATCGCGCTAGCCAATTGCCCCACGGAGACAGTCGTGCTCCACTCTCACCACCGTCAGAACATTTCTTCAGAGCTATCACCTCAAAGAAAAAAAAGCGCCGCACCATCACCGGTTGGGCTCGAACCTCCAAACTTTCGGTTAACAGCCGATCGCGCTAGCCAATTTCGCCACGAAGACAGTCCTGCTCCACTCTCACCACCATCAGAACATATCTTCAAAGCTATTACCGCAAAGAAAAAAGCAACACACCACTCCCGGAGGGCTCAAAACTTCAAACTTTCGGTTTACCGCCGATCGCGCTAGCCCATTGCGCCACGGAGACAGTCTTGCTCCACTCTCCCCACCATCAGAAGATATCTTCAAAGCTATCAGCGCAAAGAAAAAAAGCGCTGTACCACCACCGGGTGGGCTCTAACCTCCAACCTTTCGGTTAACAGCCGATCGCGCTAGCCCATTGCGCCACGGAGACCATCTTTTGCCACTCTCACCACCATCAGAACATATCTTCAAAGCTATCAGCGCAAAGTAAAAAGCAACACACCACTCCCGGGAGGGCTCGAAACTCCAACTTTTCGGTTAACAGCCGATCGCGCTAGCCAATTGCGCCAAGGAGACATTCGTGCTCCACTCTCACCACCATCAGAACATATCTTCAAAGCTATCCGCGCAAAGAAAAAAGAAAAACACCACTCCCGGAAGGGCTCGAACCTCCAACTTTTCGGTTAACAGCCGATCGCGCTGGCCAATTGCGCCACGGAAAAAGTCCTGCTCAACTCTCACCACAATAGGAACATATCTTCAAAGCTATCAGCCGAAAGAAAAAAAAGCGCCGCACCACCACCGGGTGGGCTCGAACCTCCAACTTTTCGGTTAACAGCCGATCGCGCTAGCCCATTGCGCCACGGAGACAGTCTTGCTCCACTCTCCCCACCATCAGAAGATATCTTCAAAGCTATCAGCGCAAAGAAAAAAAGCGCTGTACCACCACCGGGTGGGCTCGAACCTCCAACCTTTCGGTTAACAGCCGATCGCGCTAGCCCATTGCGCCACGGAGACAGTCTTGCTCCCCTCTCACCACCATCAGAACATATCTTCAAAGCTATCAGCGCAAAAAAAAAGCAACACACCACTCCCGGGAGGGCTCGAAACTCCAACTTTTCGGTTAACAGCCGATCGCGCTAGCCAATTGCGCCAAGGAGACAGTCGTGCTCGACTCTCACCACCATCAGAACATATCTTCAAAGCTATCCGCGCAAAGAAAAAAGCAAAACACCACTCCCGGGAGGGCTCGAACCTCCAACTTTTCGGTTAACAGCCGATCGCGCTGGCCAATTGCGCCACGGAAAAAGTCCTGCTCAACTCTCACCACAATAAGAACATATCTTCAAAGCTATCAGCCCAAAGAAAAAAAAGCGCCGCACCACCACCGGGTGGGCTCGAACCTCCAACTTTTCGGTTAACAGCCGATGGCGCTAGCCAATTGCGCCACGGAGACAGTCTTGCTCCACTCTCACCACATCAGAAGATATCTTCAAAGCTATCAGCGCAAAGAAAAAAAGCGCTGTACCACCACCGGGTGGGCTCGAACCTCCAAACTTTCGGTTAACAGCCGATCGCGCTAGCCCATTGCGCCACGGAGACAGTCTTGCTCCACTCTCACCACCATCAGAACATATCTTCAAAGCTATCAGCGCAAAGAATAAAGCAACACACCACTCCCGGGAGGGCTCGAAACTCCAACTTTTCGGTTAACAGCCGATCGCGCTAGCCAATTGCGCCAAGAAGACAGTCGTGCTCCACTCTCACCACCATCAGAACATATCTTCAAAGCTATCCGCGCAAAGAAAAAAGCAAAACACCACTCCCGGGAGGGCTTGAACCTCCAACTTTTCGGTTAACAGCCGATCGCGCTGGCCAATTGCGCCACGGAAAAAGTCCTGCTCAACTCTCACCACAATAAGAAGATATCTTCAAAGCTATCAGCGCAAAGAAAAAAGCGCTGTACCACCACCGGGTGGGCTCGAACCTCCAACCTTTCGGTTAACAGCCGATCGCGCTAGCCCATTGCGCCACGGGGACAGTCTTGCTCCCCTCTCACCACCATCAGAACATATCTTCAAAGCTATCAGCGCAAAAAAAAGCAACACACCACTCCCGGGAGGGCTCGAAACTCCAACTTTTCGGTTAACAGCCGATCGCGCTAGCCAATTGCGCCAAGGAGACAGTCGTGCTCCACTCTCACCACCATCAGAACATATCTTCAAAGCTATCCGCGCAAAGAAAAAAGCAAAACACCACTCCCGGGAGGGCTCGAACCTCCAACTTTTCGGTTAACAGCTGATCGCGCTGGCCAATTGCGCCACGGAAAAAGTCCTGCTCAACTCTCACCACAATAAGAACATATCTTCAAAGCTATCAGCCCAAAGAAAAAAAAGCGCCGCACCACCACCGGGTGGGCTCGAACCTCCAACTTTTCGGTTAACAGCCGATCGCGCTAGCCCATTGCGCCACGGAGACAGTCTTGCTCCACTCTCCCCACCATCAGAAGATATCTTCAAAGCTATCAGCGCAAAGAAAAAAAGCGCTGTACCACCACCGGGTGGGCTCGAACCTCCAACCTTTCGGTTAACAGCCGATCGCGCTAGCCCATTGCGCCACGGAGACAGTCTTGCTCCCCTCTCACCACCATCAGAACATATCTTCAAAGCTATCAGCGCAAAAAAAAAGCAACACACCACTCCCGGGAGGGCTCGAAACTCCAACTTTTCGGTTAACAGCCGATCGCGCTAGCCAATTGCGCCAAGGAGACAGTCGTGCTCCACTCTCACCACCATCAGAACATATTTTCAAAGCTATCCGCGCAAAGAAAAAAGCAAAACACCACTCCCGGGAGGGCTCGAACCTCCAACTTTTCGGTTAACAGCTGATCGAGCTGGCCAATTGCGCCACGGAAAAAGTCCTGCTCAACTCTCACCACAATAAGAACATATCTTCAAAGCTATCAGCCCAAAGAAATAAAAGCGCCGCACCACCACCGGGTGGGCTCGAACCTCCAACTTTTCGGTTAACAGCCGATCGCGCTAGCCAATTGCGCCACGGAGACAGTCTTGCTCCACTCTCACCACATCAGAAGATATCTTCAAAGCTATCAGCGCAAAGAAAAAAAGCGCTGTACCACCACCGGGTGGGCTCGAGCCTCCAAACTTTTGGTTAACAGCCGATCGCGCTAGCCCATTGCGCCACGGAGACAGTCTTGCTCCACTCTCACCACGATCAGAACATATCTTCAAAGCTATACGCGCAAAGAAAAAAGCAACACACCACTCCCGGGAGGGCTCGAAACTCCAACTTTTCGGTTAACAGCCGATCGCGCTAGCCAATTGCGCCAAGGAGACAGTCGTGCTCCACTCTCACCACCATCAGAACATATCTTCAAAGCTGTCCGCGCAAAGAAAAAAGCAAAACACCACTCACGGGAGGGCTCGAACCTCCAACTTTTCGGTTAACAGCCGATCGCGCTGGCCAATTGCGCCACGGAAAAATTCCTGCTCAACACTCACCACAATAAGAACATATCTTCAAAGCTATCAGCCCAAAGAAAAAAAAGCGCCGCACCACCACCGGGTGGGCTCGAACCTCCAACTTTTCGGTTAACAGCCGAACGCGCTAGCCAATTGCGCCACGGGGACCGTCCTGCTCCACTCTCACCCCCGTCAGACCATTTCTTCAGAGCTATCACCCCAAAGAAAAAAAAGCGCCGCACCACCACCGGGTGGGCTCGAACCCTCCACCTTTCGGTTAACAGCCGATCGTGCTAGCCAATTGCCCCACGGAGACAGTCGTGCTCCACTCTCACCACCGTCAGAACATTTCTTCAGAGCTATCACCCCAAAGAAAAAAAAGCGCCGCACCACCACCGGTTGGGCTCGAACCTCCAACCTTTCGGTTAACAGCCGATCGCGCTAGCCAATAGCGCCACGAAGACAGTCCTGTTCCACTCTCACCACCATCAGAACATATCTTCAAAGCCATTACCGCAAAGAAAAAAGCAACACAGCACTCCCGGGAGGCTCAAAACTCCAACCTTTCGGTTAACAGCCGATCGCGCTAGCCCAATGCGCCACGGAGACAGTCTTGCTCCACTCTCACAACCATCAGAACATATCTTCAAAGCTATCATCGCAAAGAAAAAAGCAACACACCACTCCCGGGAGGGCTCAAAACTTCAACCTTTCGGTCAACAGCCGATCGCGCTAGCCCATTGCGCCACGGAGACAGTCGTGCTCCACTCTCACTACCATCAGAACATATCTTCAAAGCTATCCGCGCAAAGAAAAAAGCAAAACACCACTCCCGGGAGGGCTCGAACCTCCAACTTTTCGGTTAACAGCCGATCGCGCTGGCCAATTGCGCCACGGAAAAAGTCCTGCTCAACTCTCACCACAATAAGAACATATCTTCAAAGCTATCAGAACAAAGAAAAAAAAGCGCCGCACCACCACCGGGTGGGCTCGAACCTCCAACTTTTCGGTTAACAGCCGATCGCGCTAGCAAATTGCGCCACGGGGACCGTCCTGCTCCACTCTCACCACCGTCAGACCATTTTTCAGAGCTATCACCCCAAAGAAAAAAAAGCGCCGCACCACCTCCGGGTGGGCTCGAACCTCCAACCTTTCGGTTAACAGCCGATCACGCTAGCCAATTGCCCCACGAAGAAAGTCGTGCGCCACTCTCACCACCGTCAGAACATTTCTTCAGAGCTATCACCCCAAAGAAAAAAAAAGCGCCGCACCACCACCGGTCGGGCTCGAACCTCCAACCTTTCGGTTAACAGCCGATCGCGCTAGCCAATTGTGCCACGAAGACAGTTCTGCTCCACTCTCACCACCATCAGAACATATCTTCAAAGCTATTACCGCAAAGAAAAAAGCAACACACCACTCCCGGGAGGGCTCGAAACTCCAACATTTCGGTTAACAGCCGATCGCGCTAGCCCATTGCGCTACGGAGGCAGTCATGCTCCACACTCACCATCATCAGAACATATCTTCAAAGCTATCAGCGCAAAAAAAGCGCTGCACCACCACCGCGTGGGCTCGAACCTCCAACCATTCGGTTAACAGCCGATCGCGCTAGCCCAGTGCCCCACGGAGACAGTCTTGCTCCACTCTCACCACCATCAGAACATATCTTCAAAGCTATCAGCGCAAAGAAAAAAGCAACACACCACTCCCGGGAGGGTCGAAACTCCAACCTTTCGGTCAACAGCTGATCGCGCCAGCCCATTGCGCCACGAAGACAGTCTTGCTCCCCTCTCACCACCATCAGAACATATCTTCAAAGCTATCAGCCCAAAGAAATAAAAGCACCGCACCACCACCACCGGGTGGGCTTGAACCTCCAACCTTTCGGTTAACAGCCGATCGCGCTAGCCAATTGCGCCACGGAGACAGTCGTGCTCCACTCTCACCACCATCAGAACATATCTTCAAAGCTATCAGCGCAAAGAAAAAAAGCAAAACACCACTCCCGGGAGGGCTCGAACCTCCAACTTTTCGGTTAACAGCCGATCGCGCTGGCCAATTGCGCCACGGAGACAGTCCTGCTCCACTCTCACCACAATTAGAACATATCTTCAAAGCTATCAGCCCAAAGAAAAAAAAGTGCCGCACCACCACCGGGTGGGCTCGAACTTCCAACCTTCCTGTTAACAGCAGATCGCGCTAGCCAATTGCGCCACGGAGACAATCGTGTTCCCCTCTCACCACCATCAGAACATATCTTCAAAGCTATCAGCGCAAAGAAAAAAGCAACACACCCCACCCGGGAGGGCTCGAACCTCCAACTTTTCGGTTAACAGCCGATCACGCTAGCCAATTGCGCTACGGGGACCGTCCTGCTCCACTCTCACCACCGTCAAACCATTTCTTCAGAGCTATCACCCCAAAGAAAAAAAAGCGCCGCACCACCATCGGGTGGGCTCGAACCTCCAACCTTTCGGTTAACAGCCGATCGCGCTAGCCAATTGCGCCACGGAGACAGTCCTGCTCTACTCTCACCACCATCAGAACATATCTTCAAAGCTATCAGCCCAAAGAAAAAAAAGCGCCGCACCACTGCCGGGTGGGCTCGAAACTCCAACCTTTCGGTTAACAGCCGATCGCGCTAGCCAATTGCGCCACGGAGACAGCCCTGCTCCACAGTCACCACCATGAGAACATATCTTCAAAGCTATCAGCCCAAACAAAAGCGCCGCACCACCACCGGGTGGGCTCGAACCTCCAACCTTTCGGTTAACAGCCGATCACGCTAGCCAATTGCCCCACGAAGACAGTCGTGCTCCACTCTCACCACCATCAGAACATATCTTCAAAGCTATCCGCGCAAATAAAAAAGCAAAACACCACTCCCGGGAGGGCTTGAACCTCCAACTTTTCGGTTAACAGCCGATCGCGCTGGCCAATTGCGCCACGGAAAAAGTCCTGCTCAACTCTCACCACAATAAGAAGATATCTTCAAAGCTATCAGCGCAAAGAAAAAAAGCGCTGTACCACCACCGGGTGGGCTCGAACCTCCAACCTTTCGGTTAACAGCCGATCGCGCTAGCCCATTGCGCCACGGAGACAGTCTTGCTCCACTCTCCCCACCATCAGAAGATATCTTCAAAGCTATCAGCGCAAAGAAAAAAAGCGCTGTACCACCACCGGGTGGGCTCGAACCTCCAACCTTTCGGTTAACAGCCGATCGCGCTAGCCCATTGCGCCACGGAGACAGTCTTGCTCCCCTCTCACCACCATCAGAACATATCTTCAAAGCTATCAGCGCAAAAAAAAGCAACACACCACTCCCGGGAGGGCTCGAAACTCCAACTTTTCGGTTAACAGCCGATCGCGCTAGCCAATTGCGCCAAGGAGACAGTCGTGCTCCACTCTCACCACCATCAGAACATATTTTCAAAGCTATCCGCGCAAAGAAAAAAGCAAAACACCACTCCCGGGAGGGCTCGAACCTCCAACTTTTCGGTTAACAGCTGATCGAGCTGGCCAATTGCGCCACGGAAAAAGTCCTGCTCAACTCTCACCACAATAAGAACATATCTTCAAAGCTATCAGCCCAAAGAAATAAAAGCGCCGCACCACCACCGGGTGGGCTCGAACCTCCAACTTTTCGGTTAACAGCCGATCGCGCTAGCCAATTGCGCCACGGAGACAGTCTTGCTCCACTCTCACCACATCAGAAGATATCTTCAAAGCTATCAGCGCAAAGAAAAAAAGCGCTGTACCACCACCGGGTGGGCTCGAGCCTCCAAACTTTTGGTTAACAGCCGATCGCGCTAGCCCATTGCGCCACGGAGACAGTCTTGCTCCACTCTCACCACGATCAGAACATATCTTCAAAGCTATACGCGCAAAGAAAAAAGCAACACACCACTCCCGGGAGGGCTCGAAACTCCAACTTTTCGGTTAACAGCCGATCGCGCTAGCCAATTGCGCCAAGGAGACAGTCGTGCTCCACTCTCACCACCATCAGAACATATCTTCAAAGCTGTCCGCGCAAAGAAAAAAGCAAAACACCACTCACGGGAGGGCTCGAACCTCCAACTTTTCGGTTAACAGCCGATCGCGCTGGCCAATTGCGCCACGGAAAAATTCCTGCTCAACACTCACCACAATAAGAACATATCTTCAAAGCTATCAGCCCAAAGAAAAAAAAGCGCCGCACCACCACCGGGTGGGCTCGAACCTCCAACTTTTCGGTTAACAGCCGAACGCGCTAGCCAATTGCGCCACGGGGACCGTCCTGCTCCACTCTCACCCCCGTCAGACCATTTCTTCAGAGCTATCACCCCAAAGAAAAAAAAGCGCCGCACCACCACCGGGTGGGCTCGAACCCTCCACCTTTCGGTTAACAGCCGATCGTGCTAGCCAATTGCCCCACGGAGACAGTCGTGCTCCACTCTCACCACCGTCAGAACATTTCTTCAGAGCTATCACCCCAAAGAAAAAAAAGCGCCGCACCACCACCGGTTGGGCTCGAACCTCCAACCTTTCGGTTAACAGCCGATCGCGCTAGCCAATAGCGCCACGAAGACAGTCCTGTTCCACTCTCACCACCATCAGAACATATCTTCAAAGCCATTACCGCAAAGAAAAAAGCAACACAGCACTCCCGGGAGGCTCAAAACTCCAACCTTTCGGTTAACAGCCGATCGCGCTAGCCCAATGCGCCACGGAGACAGTCTTGCTCCACTCTCACAACCATCAGAACATATCTTCAAAGCTATCATCGCAAAGAAAAAAGCAACACACCACTCCCGGGAGGGCTCAAAACTTCAACCTTTCGGTCAACAGCCGATCGCGCTAGCCCATTGCGCCACGGAGACAGTCGTGCTCCACTCTCACTACCATCAGAACATATCTTCAAAGCTATCCGCGCAAAGAAAAAAGCAAAACACCACTCCCGGGAGGGCTCGAACCTCCAACTTTTCGGTTAACAGCCGATCGCGCTGGCCAATTGCGCCACGGAAAAAGTCCTGCTCAACTCTCACCACAATAAGAACATATCTTCAAAGCTATCAGAACAAAGAAAAAAAAGCGCCGCACCACCACCGGGTGGGCTCGAACCTCCAACTTTTCGGTTAACAGCCGATCGCGCTAGCAAATTGCGCCACGGGGACCGTCCTGCTCCACTCTCACCACCGTCAGACCATTTTTCAGAGCTATCACCCCAAAGAAAAAAAAGCGCCGCACCACCTCCGGGTGGGCTCGAACCTCCAACCTTTCGGTTAACAGCCGATCACGCTAGCCAATTGCCCCACGAAGAAAGTCGTGCGCCACTCTCACCACCGTCAGAACATTTCTTCAGAGCTATCACCCCAAAGAAAAAAAAAGCGCCGCACCACCACCGGTCGGGCTCGAACCTCCAACCTTTCGGTTAACAGCCGATCGCGCTAGCCAATTGTGCCACGAAGACAGTTCTGCTCCACTCTCACCACCATCAGAACATATCTTCAAAGCTATTACCGCAAAGAAAAAAGCAACACACCACTCCCGGGAGGGCTCGAAACTCCAACATTTCGGTTAACAGCCGATCGCGCTAGCCCATTGCGCTACGGAGGCAGTCATGCTCCACACTCACCATCATCAGAACATATCTTCAAAGCTATCAGCGCAAAAAAAGCGCTGCACCACCACCGCGTGGGCTCGAACCTCCAACCATTCGGTTAACAGCCGATCGCGCTAGCCCAGTGCCCCACGGAGACAGTCTTGCTCCACTCTCACCACCATCAGAACATATCTTCAAAGCTATCAGCGCAAAGAAAAAAGCAACACACCACTCCCGGGAGGGTCGAAACTCCAACCTTTCGGTCAACAGCTGATCGCGCCAGCCCATTGCGCCACGAAGACAGTCTTGCTCCCCTCTCACCACCATCAGAACATATCTTCAAAGCTATCAGCCCAAAGAAATAAAAGCACCGCACCACCACCACCGGGTGGGCTTGAACCTCCAACCTTTCGGTTAACAGCCGATCGCGCTAGCCAATTGCGCCACGGAGACAGTCGTGCTCCACTCTCACCACCATCAGAACATATCTTCAAAGCTATCAGCGCAAAGAAAAAAAGCAAAACACCACTCCCGGGAGGGCTCGAACCTCCAACTTTTCGGTTAACAGCCGATCGCGCTGGCCAATTGCGCCACGGAGACAGTCCTGCTCCACTCTCACCACAATTAGAACATATCTTCAAAGCTATCAGCCCAAAGAAAAAAAAGTGCCGCACCACCACCGGGTGGGCTCGAACTTCCAACCTTCCTGTTAACAGCAGATCGCGCTAGCCAATTGCGCCACGGAGACAATCGTGTTCCCCTCTCACCACCATCAGAACATATCTTCAAAGCTATCAGCGCAAAGAAAAAAGCAACACACCCCACCCGGGAGGGCTCGAACCTCCAACTTTTCGGTTAACAGCCGATCACGCTAGCCAATTGCGCTACGGGGACCGTCCTGCTCCACTCTCACCACCGTCAAACCATTTCTTCAGAGCTATCACCCCAAAGAAAAAAAAGCGCCGCACCACCATCGGGTGGGCTCGAACCTCCAACCTTTCGGTTAACAGCCGATCGCGCTAGCCAATTGCGCCACGGAGACAGTCCTGCTCTACTCTCACCACCATCAGAACATATCTTCAAAGCTATCAGCCCAAAGAAAAAAAAGCGCCGCACCACTGCCGGGTGGGCTCGAAACTCCAACCTTTCGGTTAACAGCCGATCGCGCTAGCCAATTGCGCCACGGAGACAGCCCTGCTCCACAGTCACCACCATGAGAACATATCTTCAAAGCTATCAGCCCAAACAAAAGCGCCGCACCACCACCGGGTGGGCTCGAACCTCCAACCTTTCGGTTAACAGCCGATCACGCTAGCCAATTGCCCCACGAAGACAGTCGTGCTCCACTCTCACCACCATCAGAACATATCTTCAAAGCTATCCGCGCAAATAAAAAAGCAAAACACCACTCCCGGGAGGGCTTGAACCTCCAACTTTTCGGTTAACAGCCGATCGCGCTGGCCAATTGCGCCACGGAAAAAGTCCTGCTCAACTCTCACCACAATAAGAAGATATCTTCAAAGCTATCAGCGCAAAGAAAAAAAGCGCTGTACCACCACCGGGTGGGCTCGAACCTCCAACCTTTCGGTTAACAGCCGATCGCGCTAGCCCATTGCGCCACGGAGACAGTCTTGCTCCCCTCTCACCACCATCAGAACATATCTTCAAAGCTATCAGCGCAAAAAAAAAGCAACACACCACTCCCGGGAGGGCTCGAAACTCCAACTTTTCGGTTAACAGCCGATCGCGCTAGCCAATTGCGCCAAGGAGACAGTCGTGCTCGACTCTCACCACCATCAGAACATATCTTCAAAGCTATCCGCGCAAAGAAAAAAGCAAAACACCACTCCCGGGAGGGCTCGAACCTCCAACTTTTCGGTTAACAGCCGATCGCGCTGGCCAATTGCGCCACGGAAAAAGTCCTGCTCAACTCTCACCACAATAAGAACATATCTTCAAAGCTATCAGCCCAAAGAAAAAAAAGCGCCGCACCACCACCGGGTGGGCTCGAACCTCCAACTTTTCGGTTAACAGCCGATGGCGCTAGCCAATTGCGCCACGGAGACAGTCTTGCTCCACTCTCACCACATCAGAAGATATCTTCAAAGCTATCAGCGCAAAGAAAAAAAGCGCTGTACCACCACCGGGTGGGCTCGAACCTCCAAACTTTCGGTTAACAGCCGATCGCGCTAGCCCATTGCGCCACGGAGACAGTCTTGCTCCACTCTCACCACCATCAGAACATATCTTCAAAGCTATCAGCGCAAAGAAAAAAGCAACACACCACTCCCGGGAGGGCTCGGAACTCCAACTTTTCGGTTAACAGCCGATCGCGCTAGCCGATTGCGCCAAGAAGACAGTCGTGCTCCACTCTCACCACCATCAGAACATATCTTCAAAGCTATCCGCGCAAAGAAAAAAGCAAAACACCACTCCCGGGAGGGCTTGAACCTCCAACTTTTCGGTTAACAGCCGATCGCGCTGGCCAATTGCGCCACGGAAAAAGTCCTGCTCAACTCTCACCACAATAAGAAGATATCTTCAAAGCTATCAGCGCAAAGAAAAAAAGCGCTGTACCACCACCGGGTGGGCTCGAACCTCCAACCTTTCGGTTAACAGCCGATCGCGCTAGCCCATTGCGCCACGGGGACAGTCTTGCTCCCCTCTCACCACCATCAGAACATATCTTCAAAGCTATCAGCGCAAAAAAAAGCAACACACCACTCCCGGGAGGGCTCGAAACTCCAACTTTTCGGTTAACAGCCGATCGCGCTAGCCAATTGCGCCAAGGAGACAGTCGTGCTCCACTCTCACCACCATCAGAACATATCTTCAAAGCTATCCGCGCAAAGAAAAAAGCAAAACACCACTCCCGGGAGGGCTCGAACCTCCAACTTTTCGGTTAACAGCTGATCGCGCTGGCCAATTGCGCCACGGAAAAAGTCCTGCTCAACTCTCACCACAATAAGAACATATCTTCAAAGCTATCAGCCCAAAGAAAAAAAAGCGCCGCACCACCACCGGGTGGGCTCGAACCTCCAACTTTTCGGTTAACAGCCGATCGCGCTAGCCCATTGCGCCACGGAGACAGTCTTGCTCCACTCTCCCCACCATCAGAAGATATCTTCAAAGCTATCAGCGCAAAGAAAAAAAGCGCTGTACCACCACCGGGTGGGCTCGAACCTCCAACCTTTCGGTTAACAGCCGATCGCGCTAGCCCATTGCGCCACGGAGACAGTCTTGCTCCCCTCTCACCACCATCAGAACATATCTTCAAAGCTATCAGCGCAAAAAAAAAGCAACACACCACTCCCGGGAGGGCTCGAAACTCCAACTTTTCGGTTAACAGCCGATCGCGCTAGCCAATTGCGCCAAGGAGACAGTCGTGCTCCACTCTCACCACCATCAGAACATATTTTCAAAGCTATCCGCGCAAAGAAAAAAGCAAAACACCACTCCCGGGAGGGCTCGAACCTCCAACTTTTCGGTTAACAGCTGATCGCGCTGGCCAATTGCGCCACGGAAAAAGTCCTGCTCAACTCTCACCACAATAAGAACATATCTTCAAAGCTATCAGCCCAAAGAAATAAAAGCGCCGCACCACCACCGGGTGGGCTCGAACCTCCAACTTTTCGGTTAACAGCCGATCGCGCTAGCCAATTGCGCCACGGAGACAGTCTTGCTCCACTCTCACCACATCAGAAGATATCTTCAAAGCTATCAGCGCAAAGAAAAAAAGCGCTGTACCACCACCGGGTGGGCTCGAGCCTCCAAACTTTCGGTTAACAGCCGATCACGCTAGCCCATTGCGCCACGGAGACAGTCTTGCTCCACTCTCACCACGATCAGAACATATCTTCAAAGCTATCAGCGCAAAGAAAAAAGCAACACACCACTCCCGGGAGGGCTCGAAACTCCAACTTTTCGGTTAACAGCCGATCGCGCTAGCCAATTGCGCCAAGGAGACAGTCGTGCTCCACTCTCACCATCATCAGAACATATCTTCAAAGCTGTCCGCGCAAAGAAAAAAGCAAAACACCACTCCCGGGAGGGCTCGAACCTCCAACTTTTCGGTTAACAGCCGATCGCGCTGGCCAATTGCGCCACGGAAAAATTCCTGCTCAACACTCACCACAATAAGAACATATCTTCAAAGCTATCAGCCCAAAGAAAAAAAAGCGCCGCACCACCACCGGGTGGGCTCGAACCTCCAACTTTTCGGTTAACAGCCGAACGCGCTAGCCAATTGCGCCACGGGGACCGTCCTGCTCCACTCTCACCCCCGTCAGACCATTTCTTAAGAGCTATCACCCCAAAGAAAAAAAAGCGCCGCACCACCACCGGGTGGGCTCGAACCCTCCACCTTTCGGTTAACAGCCGATCGTGCTAGCCAATTGCCCCACGGAGACAGTCGTGCTCCACTCTCACCACCGTCAGAACATTTCTTCAGAGCTATCACCCCAAAGAAAAAAAAGCGCCGCACCACCACCGGTTGGGCTAGAACCTCCAACCTTTCGGTTAACAGCCGATCGCGCTAGCCAATAGCGCCACGAAGACAGTCCTGTTCCACTCTCACCACCATCAGAACATATCTTCAAAGCCATTACCGCAAAGAAAAAAGCAACACAGCACTCCCGGGAGGCTCAAAACTCCAACCTTTCGGTTAACAGCCGATCGCGCTAGCCCAATGCGCCAAGGAGACAGTCTTGCTCCACTCTCACAACCATCAGAACATATCTTCAAAGCTATCATCGCAAAGAAAAAAGCAACACACCACTCCCGGGAGGGCTCAAAACTTCAACCTTTCGGTCAACAGCCGATCGCGCTAGCCCATTGCGCCACGGAGACAGTCGTGCTCCACTCTCACCACCATCAGAACATATCTTCAAAGCTATCCGCGCAAAGAAAAAAGCAAAACACCACTCCCGGGAGGGCTCGAACCTCCAACTTTTCGGTTAACAGCCGATCGCGCTGGCCAATTGCGCCACGGAAAAAGTCCTGCTCAACTCTCACCACAATAAGAACATATCTTCAAAGCTATCAGAACAAAGAAAAAAAAGCGCCGCACCACCACCGGGTGGGCTCGAACCTCCAACTTTTCGGTTAACAGCCGATCGCGCTAGCAAATTGCGCCACGGGGACCGTCCTGCTCCACTCTCACCACCGTCAGACCATTTTTCAGAGCTATCACCCCAAAGAAAAAAAAGCGCCGCACCACCTCCGGGTGGGCTCGAACCTCCAACCTTTCGGTTAACAGCCGATCACGCTAGCCAATTGCCCCACGAAGAAAGTCGTGCGCCACTCTCACCACCGTCAGAACATTTCTTCAGAGCTATCACCCCAAAGAAAAAAAAAGCGCCGCACCACCACCGGTCGGGCTCGAACCTCCAACCTTTCGGTTAACAGCCGATCGCGCTAGCCAATTGTGCCACGAAGACAGTTCTGCTCCACTCTCACCACCATCAGAACATATCTTCAAAGCTATTACCGCAAAGAAAAAAGCAACACACCACTCCCGGGAGGGCTCGAAACTCCAACATTTCGGTTAACAGCCGATCGCGCTAGCCCATTGCGCTACGGAGGCAGTCATGCTCCACACTCACCATCATCAGAACATATCTTCAAAGCTATCAGCGCAAAAAAAGCGCTGCACCACCACCGCGTGGGCTCGAACCTCCAACCATTCGGTTAACAGCCGATCGCGCTAGCCCAGTGCGCCACGGAGACAGTCTTGCTCCACTCTCACCACCATCAGAACATATCTTCAAAGCTATCAGCGCAAAGAAAAAAGCAACACACCACTCCCGGGAGGGTCGAAACTCCAACCTTTCGGTCAACAGCTGATCGCGCCAGCCCATTGCGCCACGAAGACAGTCTTGCTCCCCTCTCACCACCATCAGAACATATCTTCAAAGCTATCAGCCCAAAGAAATAAAAGCACCGCACCACCACCACCGGGTGGGCTTGAACCTCCAACCTTTCGGTTAACAGCCGATCGCGCTAGCCAATTGCGCCACGGAGACAGTCGTGCTCCACTCTCACCACCATCAGAACATATCTTCAAAGCTATCAGCGCAAAGAAAAAAGCAAAACACCACTCCCGGGAGGGCTCGAACCTCCAACTTTTCGGTTAACAGCCGATCGCGCTGGCCAATTGCGCCACGGAGACAGTCCTGCTCCACTCTCACCACAATTAGAACATATCTTCAAAGCTATCAGCCCAAAGAAAAAAGAGTGCCGCACCACCACCGGGTGGGCTCGAACTTCCAACCTTCCTGTTAACAGCAGATCGCGCTAGCCAATTGCGCCACGGAGACAATCGTGTTCCCCTCTCACCACCATCAGAACATATCTTCAAAGCTATCAGCGCAAAGAAAAAAGCAACACACCCCACCCGGGAGGGCTCGAACCTCCAACTTTTCGGTTAACAGCCGATCACGCTAGCCAATTGCGCTACGGGGACCGTCCTGCTCCACTCTCACCACCGTCAAACCATTTCTTCAGAGCTATCACCCCAAAGAAAAAAAAGCGCCGCACCACCATCGGGTGGGCTCGAACCTCCAACCTTTCGGTTAACAGCCGATCGCGCTAGCCAATTGCGCCACGGAGACAGTCCTGCTCTACTCTCACCACCATCAGAACATATCTTCAAAGCTATCAGCCCAAAGAAAAAAAAGCGCCGCACCACTGCCGGGTGGGCTCGAAACTCCAACCTTTCGGTTAACAGCCGATCGCGCTAGCCAATTGCGCCACGGAGACAGCCCTGCTCCACACTCACCACCATGAGAACATATCTTCAAAGCTATCAGCCCAAACAAAAGCGCCGCACCACCACCGGGTGGGCTCGAACCTCCAACCTTTCGGTTAACAAACCGAAAGGTTGGAGGTTTGTTAACTACCGTCCTATTTCGCTTATCAGTACATGTTCAAAGATACTCGAGCACATTATTAACAAACACTTGATGTCCTATCTTGATACGCACAATCTATTATCTTCGAAGCAGCATGGCTTCCGCCGAGGCTTATCTACAACAACTCAGTTAATCGGATTTGTTCATGATCTTTCAAAAACAATCAATTTGCGTGGTCAAACTGATGTGGTATATTTGGATTTCGCAAAGGCATTTGATAAAGTGTCGCACTCAAAGCTCCTGTTTAAAATTGACAAAACGTTTCAAAATAGTCACTTGACAAAATGGTTTTCATCCTATCTCAGCTGCCGTCAGCAGTTTGTTCAAATAAAAAATAAACAGTCTAGAGCAGTTGCAGTGAATTCTGGAGTTCCCCAGGGGAGCGTGCTGGGTCCCCTTTTATTTTTGTTATATATAAATGACCTACCAAACCGCGTTACGGTCCCGATAAGGTTGTTTGCCGATGACTGTGTTGTTTATAGTAGAATCGAGACTGAACATGACCAAGTTAATCTAAACAACAATCTTCAAAGAATAAAGGATTGGTGCGAAGAATGGCAAATGAGTTTGAACACAGAAAAAACAGTCTTTATGACTATAACTAGAAAGAAAGCACCTCTAGATTACAACTACCAGATTGGCAATGCTTTCCTCAAGCGTGTACAAAACTATAAATATCTTGGGTTATGGTTCACGCCCGACCTCCGGTGGAACACTCATATTGATAATGTATGCTCCAGGGCTACCAAGGCATTGTATAGCCTTAGACGTAACCTTTATACCGCCCCATCTGATATAAAGTGTCTTGCTTACAAAACTCTTGTCAGACCCATTATCGAATATTCTAAAATTGTCTGGGACCCTTACACAAAGACAAACTGCAATAAAATAACAAAAATACAGCGACTTGGTGCGAGATTTATTTTTAATAAATATAGCCGACATCATTCTCCTACTGAACTCTGTAAAAAAGCTGGACTGGATAGTCCTGAACTTAGGACGAGGATTGAGCGTCTGAAATTCCTCTTCCAGTTAATTCATAATCAATTTAAACTAAACTATTCAGATTACTTCCAGGTCAACACACAAGAACACTCCAGACATCGCCATAATATGTATATACCACCCCTAGTCCCACGTAACGA
The DNA here is from genome assembly GCF_043290135.1 of Rhipicephalus microplus. NCBI lineage: Eukaryota > Metazoa > Arthropoda > Arachnida > Ixodida > Ixodidae > Rhipicephalus > Rhipicephalus microplus. The sequence goes on from NC_134702.1 coordinate 292,760,649, forward strand.
TTGCTTTAAGTTCAGTTACTTTCCACGTGCTATTGAAGATTGGAATATGCTGCCAGAGTCTATAATTGGTTGTTCCTCGCTTACATCATTTGAACAGAATCTAAAACGTTTATTTTCCGAATAACAGTGACATATGTTTTTTTTTTTTGCGTGTGTGTGTACTTTTTGTTGGTTGCATGATCCTGCAGTAGTTGTCTTTCAAATCTTCAGCGCGGTGCAAAAGTGCCGCCTCAAATGCGTCATGTGCTGTTCTGCGCGTATGTATTGCATCGCATGTGAGTTCCATTTATGTATGTTATGTATAACTTCGAGTTGCTGGTCACAATAATACCGAGAAATTATCTCGAGACCTGTACGGTACTTCTTTTTTGCAAATAATTGTTTGTACTTCCACCCTGTAACGGCCCACTTCTGGGCTAACAGTATAAATAAATGAAATGAAATGAAATGAAACAGCCGATCACGCTAGCCAATTGCCCCACGAAGACAGTCGTGCTCCACTCTCACCACCGTCAGAACATTTCTTCAGAGCTATCACCCCAAAGAAAAAAAAAAGCGCCGCACTACCACCGGTTGGCCTCGAACCTCCAACCTTTCGGTTAACAGCCGATCGCGCTAGCCAATAGCGCCACGAAGACAGTCCTGCTCCACTCTCACCACCGTCAGAACATATCTTCAAAGCTATTACAGCAAAGAAAAAAGCAACACACCACTCCCGGGAGGGCTCGAAACTCCAACCTTTCGGTTAACAGCCGATCGCGCTAGCCCATTGCGACACGGAGGCAGTCATGCTCCACTCTCACCATCATCAGAACATATCTTCAAAGCTATCAGCGCAAAGAAAAAAAAGCGCTGCACCACCACCGCGTGGGCTCGAACCTCCAACCATTCGGTTAAGAGCCGGTCGCGCTAGTCCAGTGCGCCACGGAGACAGTCTTGCTCCACTCTCACCACCATCAGAACATATCTTCAAAGCTATCAGCGCAAAGAAAAAAGAAACACACCACTCCCGGGAGGGCTCGAAACTCCTACCTTTCGGTCAATTTAGGAGCCGATCGCGCTAGCCAATTGCGCCAAGGAGACAGTCGTGCTCCACTCTCACCACCATCAGAACATATCTTCAAAGCTATGAGCGCAAAGAAAAAAGCAAAACACCCCTCCCGGGAGAGCTCGAACCTCCAACTTTTCGGTTAACAGCCGATCGCGCTGGCCAAATGCCCCACGGAGACAGTCCTGCTCCACTCTCACCACAGTTAGAACATATCTTCAAAGCTATCAGCCCAAAGAAAAAAAAGCGCCGCACCACCACCGGGTGGGCTCGAACTTCCAACCCTTCGCTTAACAGCAGATCGCGCTAGCCAATTGCGCCAGGGAGACAATCGTGCTCCACTCTCACCACCATCAGAACATATCTTCAAAACTATCAGCGCAAAGAAAAAAGCAACACACCCCACCCGGGAGGGCCCGAACCTCCAACTTTTCGGTTAACAGCCGATCGCGCTAGCCAATTGCGCCACGGGGACCGTCCTGCTCCACTCTCACCACCGTCAGACCATTTCTTCAGAGCTATCACCCCAAAGAAAAAAAATGCGTCGCACCACCACCGGGTGGGCTCGAACCTCCAACCTTTCGGTTAACAGCCGATCGCGCTAGCCAATTGCGCCACGGAGACAGTCCTGCTCTACTCTCACCACCATCAGAACATATCTTCACAGCTATCAGCCCAAAGATAAAAAAGCACCGAACCACCGCCGGGTGGGCTCGAAACTCCAACTTTTCGGTTAACAGCCGATCGCGCTAGCCAATTGCGCCACGGAGACAGTCCTGCTCCACTCTCACCACCATGAGAACATATCTTCAAAGCTATCAGCCCAAAGAAAAAAAAGCGCCATACCACCACCGGGTGGGCTCGAACCTCCGACCTTTTGGTTAACAGCCGATCGCGCTAGCCGATTGCGCCACGGAGACAGTCCTGCTCCACTCTCACCACCATCAGAACATATCTTCAAAGCTATCAGCCCACAGAAAAAAAAGCGCCGCACAACCACCGGGTAGGCTCGAACCTCCAACTTTTCTGTTAACAGCCGATCGCGCTAGCCAATTGCGCCACGGAGACAGACCTGCTCCACTCTCACCACCGTCAGAACATTTCTTCAGAGCTATCAGCCCAAAGAAAAAAAAGCGCTGCAAAACCGCCGGGTGGGCTCGAACCTCCAACCTTACGGTTAACAGCCGATCGCGCTAGCCAATTGCCCCACGGAGACAGTCGTGCAACACTCTCACCATCGTCAGAACATTTCTTTAGAGCTATCACCCCAAAGAAAAAAAAGCGCCGCACCACCACCGGTTGGGCTCGAACCTCCAACCTTTCGGTTAACAGCCGATCGCGCTAGCCAATTGCGCCACGAAGACTGTCCTGCTCCAATCTCACCACCATCAGAACATATCTTCAAAGCTATTACCGCAAAGAAAAAAGCAACACACCACTCCCGGGAGGGCTCGAAACTCCAACCTTTCGGTTAACAGCCGATCGCGCTAGCCCATTGCGCTACGGAGGCAGTCACGCTCCACACTCACCATCATCAGAACATATCTTCAAAGCTATCAGCGCAAAAAAAGCGCTGCACCACCACCGCGTGGGCTCGAACCTCCAACCTTTCGGTTAACAGCCGATCGCGCTAGCCCAGTGCGCCACGGAGACAGTCTTGCTCCACTCTCACCACCATCAGAACATATCTTCAAAGCTATCAGCGCAAAGAAAAAAGCAACACACCACTCCCGGGAGGGTCGAAACTCCAACCTTTCGGTCAACAGCTGATCGCGCCAGCCCATTGCGCCACGAAGACAGTCTTGCTCCCCTCTCACCACCATCAGAACATATCTTCAAAGCTATCAGCCCAAAGAAATAAAAGCACCGCACCACCACCGGGTGGGCTTGAACCTCCAACCTTTCGGTTAACAGCCGATCGCGCTAGCCAATTGCGCCACGGAGACAGTCGTGCTCCACTCTCACCACCATCAGAACATATCTTCAAAGCTATCAGCGCAAAGAAAAAAGCAAAACACCACTCCCGGGAGGGCTCGAACCTCCAACTTTTCGGTTAACAGCCGATCGCGCTGGCCAATTGCGCCACGGAGACAGTCCTGCTCCACTCTCACCACAATTAGAACATATCTTCAAAGCTATCAGCCCAAAGAAAAAAAAGTGCCGCACCACCACCGGGTGGGCTCGAACTTCCAACCTTCCGGTTAACAGCAGATCGCGCTAGCCAATTGCGCCACGGAGACAATCGTGTTCCCCTCTCACCACCATCAGAACATATCTTCAAAGCTATCAGCGCAAAGAAAAAAGCAACACACCCCACCCGGGAGGGCTCGAACCTCCAACTTTTCGGTTAACAGCCGATCGCGCTAGCCAATTGCGCTACGGGGACCGTCCTGCTCCACTCTCACCACCGTCAAACCATTTCTTCAGAGCTATCACCCCAAAGAAAAAAAAGCGCCGCACCACCACCGGGTGGGCTCGAACCTCCAACCTTTCGGTTAACAGCCGATCGCGCTAGCCAATTGCGCCACGGAGACAGTCCTGCTCTACTCTCACCACCATCAGAACATATCTTCAAAGCTATCAGCCCAAAGAAAAAAAAGCGCCGCACCACTGCCGGGTGGGCTCGAAACTCCAACCTTTCGGTTAACAGCCGATCGCGCTAGCCAATTGCGCCACGGAGACAGCCCTGCTCCACTCTCACCACCATGAGAACATATCTTCAAAGCTATCAGCCCAAAAAAAAGCGCCGCACCCCCACCGGGTGGGCTCGAACCTCCAACCTTTCGGTTAACAGCCGATCACGCTAGCCAATTGCCCCACGAAGACAGTCGTGCTCCACTCTCACCACCGTCAGAACATTTCTTCAGAGCTATCACCCCAAAGAAAAAGAAAGCGCCGCACTACCACCGGTTGGCCTCGAACCTCCAACCTTTCGGTTAACAGCCGATCGCGCTAGCCAATTGCGCCACGAAGACAGTCCTGCTTCACTCTCACCACCATCAGAACATATCTTCAAAGCTATTACAGCAAAGAAAAAAGCAACACACCACTCCCGGGAGGGCTCGAAACTCCAACCTTTCGGTTAACAGCCGATCGCGCTAGCCCATTGCGCCACGGAGGCAGTCATGCTCCACTCTCACCATCATCAGAACATATCTTCAAAGCTATCAGCGCAAAGAAAAAAAAGCGCTGCACCACCACCGCGTGGGCTCGAACCTCCAACCATTCGGTTAAAAGCCGGTCGCGCTAGTCCAGTGCGCCACGGAGACAGTCTTGCTCCACTCTCACCACCATCAGAACATATCTTCAAAGCTATCAGCGCAAAGAAAAAAGAAACACACCACTCCCGGGAGGGCTCGAAACTCCAACCTTTCGGTCAAGAGCTGATCGCGCTAGCCCATTGCGCCACAGAGACAGTCTTGCTCCCCTCTCACCACCATCAGAACATATCTTCAAAGCTATCAGCCCAAAGAAAAAAAAGCACCGCACCACCACCGGGTGGGCTCGAACCTCCAACCTTTCGGTTAACAGCCGATCGCGCTAGCCAATTGCGCCACGGAGACAGTCGTGCTCCAATCTCACCACCTTCAGAACATATCTTCAAAGCTATCAGCGCAAAGAAAAAAGCAAAACACCCCTCCCGGGAGAGCTCGAACCTCCAACTTTTCGGTTAACAGCCGATCGCGCTGGCCAAATGCCCCACGGAGACAGTCCTGCTCCACTCTCACCACAGTTAGAACATATCTTCAAAGCTATCAGCCAAAAGAAAAAAAAGCGCCGCACCACCACCGGGTGGGCTCGAACTTCCAACCCTTCGCTTAACAGCAGATCGCGCTAGCCAATTGCGCCACGGAGACAATCGTGCTCCACTCTCACCACCATCAGAACATATCTTCAAAACTATCAGCGCAAAGAAAAAAGCAACACACCCCACCCGGGAGGGCTCGAACCTCCAACTTTTCGGTTAACAGCCGATCGCGCTAGCCAATTGCGCCACGGGGACCGTCCTGCTCCACTCTCACCACCGTCAGACCATTTCTTCAGAGCTATCACCCCAAAGAAAAAAAATGCGCCGCACCACCACCGGGTGGGCTCGAACCTCCAACCTTTCGGTTAACAGCCGATCGCGCTAGCCAATTGCGCCACGGAGACAGTCCTTCTCTACTCTCACCACCATCAGAACATATCTTCACAGCTATCAGCCCAAATATAAAAAAGCACCGAACCACCGCCGGGTGGGCTCGAAACTCCAACCTTTCGGTTAACAGCCGATCGCGCTAGCCTATTGCGCCACGGAGACAGTCCTGCTCCACTCTCACCACCATGAGAACATATCTTCAAAGCTATCAGCCCAAAGAAAAAAAGCGCCATACCACCACCGGGTGGGCACGAACCTCCGACCTTTTGGTTAACAGCCGATCGCGCTAGCCAATTGCACCACGGAGACAGTCCTGCTCCACTCTCACCACCATCAGAACATATCTTCAAAGCTATCAGCCCACAGAAAAAAAAGCGCCGCACAACCACCGGGTAGGCTCGAACCTCCAACTTTTCTGTTAACAGCCGATCGCGCTAGCCAATTGCGCCACGGAGACAGACCTGCTCCACTCTCACCACCATCAGAGCATATCTTCAAAGCTATCAGCCCAAAGAAAAAAAAGCGCCGCACCACCACCGGTTGGGCTCGAACCTCTGACCTTTCGGTTAACAGCCGATCGCGCTAGCCAATTGCGCCACAAAGACAGTCCTGCTCCACTCTCACCACCATCAGAACATATCTTCAAAGCTATTACCGCAAAGAAAAAAGCAAAACACCACTTTCGGGAGGGCTCGAACCTCCAACTTTCCGGTTAACAGCCGATCACGCTAGCCAATTGCGCCACGGACACAGTCTTGCTCTACTCTCACAACCATCAGAACATATCTTCAAAGCTATCAGCCCACACAAAAAAAACGCCGCACCACCACCGGGAGAGCTCGAACCTCCAGCTTTTCGGTTAAAAGCCGATCGCGCTAGCCAATTGCGTCACGCAGACAGTCCTGCTCCACTCTCACCACCGTCAGAACATTTCTTCAGAGCTATCAGCCCAAAGAAAAAAAAGCGCTGCAAAACCGCCGGGTGGGCTCGAACCTCCAACCTTACGGTTAACAGCCGATCGCGCTAGCCAATTGCCCCACGAAGACTGTCCTGCTCCAATCTCACCACCATCAGAACATATCTTCAAAGCTATTACCGCAAAGAAAAAAGCAACACACCACTCCTGGGAGGGCTCGAGACTCCAACCTTTCGGTTAACAGCCGATCGCGCTAGCCCATTGCGCCACGGAGGCAGTCTTGCTCCACTCTCACCATCATAAGAACATATCTTCAAAGCTATCAGCGCAAAGAAAAAAAAGCGCTGCACCACCACCAGGTGCGCTCGAACCTCCAACCTTTCGGTTAACAGCCGATCGCGCTAGCCCATTGCGCCACGGAGACAGTCTTGCTCCACTCTCACCACCATCAGAACATAACTTCAAAGCTATCAGCGCAAAGAAAAAAGCAACACACCACTCCCGGGGGGGCTAGAAACTCCAGCCTTTGGGTCAACAGCCGATCGCGCTAGCCCATTGCGCCACGGAGACAGTCTTGCTCCCCTCTCACCACCATCAGAACATATCTTCAAAGCTATCAGCCCAAAGAAAAAAAAGCACCGCACCACCACCGGGTGGGCTCAAACCTCCAACCTTTAGGTTAACAGCCGATCGCGCTAGCCAATTGCGCCATGGAGACATTCGTCCTCCACTCTCACCACCATCAGAACATATCTTCAAAGCTATCAGCGCAAAGAAAAAAGCAAAACACCCCTCCCGGGAGAGCTCGAACCTCCAAGTTTTCGGTTAACAGCCGATCGCGCTGGCCAAATGCGCCACGGAGACAGTCCTGCTCCACTCTCACCACAGTTAGAACATATCTTCAAAGCTATCAGCCCAAAGAAAAAAAAAGCGCCGCACCACCACCGGGTGGGCTCGAACTTCCAACCTTTCGCTTAACAGCAGATCGCGCTAGCCAATTGCGCCACGGAGAAAATCGTGCTCCACTGTCACCACCATCAGAACATATCTTCAAAGCTATCAGCGCAAAGAAAAAAGCAACACACCCCACCCGGGAGGGCTCGAACCTCCAACTTTTCGGTTAACAGCCGAACGCGCTAGCCAATTGCGCCACGGGGACCGTCCTGCTCCACTCCCATCACCGTCAGACCATTTCTGCAGAGCTATCACCCCAAAGAAAAAAAAGCGCCGCACCACCACCGGGTGGGCTCGAACCTCCAACCTTTCGGTTAACAGCCGATCGCGCTAGCCAATTGCGCCACGGAGACAGTCCTGCTGTACTCTCACCACCATCAGACCATATCTTCAAAGCTATCAGCCCAAAGATAAAAAAGCACCGAACCACCGCCGGGTGGGCTCGAAACTCCAACCTTTCGGTTAACAGCCGATCGCGCTAGGCAATTGCGCCACGGAGACAGACCTGCTCCACTCTCACCACCATAAGAACATATCATCAAAGCTATCAGTCCGAAGAAAAAAAAGCGCCGCTCCACCACTGGGTGGGCTCGAACCTCCGACCTTTTGGTCAACAGCCGATCGCGCTAGCCAATTGCGCCACGGAGACAGTCCTGCTCCACTCTCACCACCATCAGAACATATCTTCAAAGCTATCAGCCCAAAGAAAAAAAAGCGCCGCACCACCACCGGGTGGGCAAGAACCTCCAACTTTCCGGTTAACAGCCCATCACACTAGCCAATTGCGCCACGGAGACAGTCCTGCTCCACTCTCACCACCGTCAGAACATTTCTTCAAAGCTATTACCGCAAAAAAAAAGCAAAACACCACTCCCGGGAGGGCTCGAACCTCCAACTTTCCGGTTAACAGCCGATCACGCTAGCCAATTGCGCCACGGAGACAGTCTTGCTCTACTCTCACAACCATCAGAACATAACTTCAAAGCTATCAGCCCACAGAAAAAAAAACGCCGCACCACTACCGGGAGAGCTCGAACCTCCAACTTTTCGGCTAAAAGCCGATCGCGCTAGCCAATTGCGCCACGCAGACAGTCCTGTTCCACTCTCACCACCGTCAGAACATTTCTTCAGAGCTATCAGCCCAAAGAAAAAAAAGCGCTGCAAAACCGCCGGGTGGGCTCGAACATCCAACCTTACGGTTAACAGCCGATCGCGCTAGCCAATTGCCCCACGGAGACAGTCGTGCAACACTCTCACCATCGTCAGAACATTTCTTTAGAGCTATCACCCCAAAGAAAAAAAAGCGCCGCACCACCACCGGTTGGGCTCGAACCTCCAACCTTTCGGTTAACAGCCGATCGCGCTAGCCAATTGCGCCACGAAGACTGTCCTGCTCCAATCTCACCACCATCAGAACATATCTTCAAAGCTATTACCGCAAAGAAAAAAGCAACACACCACTCCTGGGAGGGCTCGAGACTCCAACCTTTCGGTTAACAGCCGATCGCGCTAGCCCATTGCGCCACGGAGTCTTGCTCCACTCTCACCATCATCAGAACATATCTTCAAAGCTATCAGCGCAAAGAAAAAAAGCGCTGCACCACCACCAGGTGGGCTCGAACCTCCAACCTTTCGGTTAACAGCCGATCGCGCTAGCCCATTGCGCCACGGAGACAGTCTTGCTCCACTCTCACCACCATCAGAACATAACTTCGAAGCTATCAGCGCAAAGAAAAAAGCAACACACCACTCCCGGGAAGGCTCGAAACTCCAACCTTTGGGTCAACAGCCGATCGCGCTAGCCTATTGCGCCACGGAGACAGTCTTGCTCCCTTCTCACCACCATCAGAACATAACTTCAAAGCTATCAGCCCAAAAAAAGCACCGCACCACCACCGGGTAGGCTCGAACCTCCAACCTTTCGGTTAACAGCCGATCGCACAAGCCAATTGCGCCACGGAGACAGTCGTGCTCCACTCTCACCACCATCAGAACATATCTTCAAAGCTATCAGCGCAAAGAAAAAAGCAACACACCACTTCCGGGAGTGCTCGAAACTCCAACCTTTCGGTTAACAGCCGAACGCGCTAGCCAATTGCGCCAAGGAGACAGTCGTGCTCCACTCTCACCACCACCAGAACATATCTTCAAAGCTATCCGCGCAAAGAAAAAAGCAAAACACCAATCCCGGGAGGGCTCGAGCCTCCAAATTTTCGGTTAACAGCCGATCGCTCTGGCCAATTGCGCCACGGAGAAAGTCCTGCTCAACTCTCACCACAATTAGAACATATCTTCAAAGCTATCAGCCCAAAGAAAAAAAAGCGCCGCACCACCACCGGGTGGGCTTGAACCTCCAACTTTTTGGTTAACAGCCGATCGCGCTAGCCAATTGCGCCACGGGGACCATCCAGCTCCACTCTCACCACCGTCAGACCATTTCTTCAGAGCTATCACCCCAAAATAAAAAAGCGCCACACCACCACCGGGTAGGCTCGAACCTCCAACTTTTCTGTTAACAGCCGATCGCGCTAGCCAATTGCGCCACGGAGACAGACCTGCTCTACTCTCACCACCATCAGAACATATCTTCAAAGCTATCAGCCCAAAGAAAAAAAAGCGCCGCACCACCACCGGTTGGGCTCGAACCTCTGACCTTTCGGTTAACAGCCGATCGCGCTAGCCAATTGCGCCACAAAGACAGTCCTGCTCCACTCTCACCACCATCAGAACATATCTTCAAAGCTATTACCGCAAAGAAAAAAGCAAAACACCACTCCCGGGAGGGCTCGAACCTCCAACTTTCCGGTTAACAGCCGATCACGCTAGCCAATTGCGCCACGGAGACAGTCTTGCTCTACTCTCACAACCATCAGAACATAACTTCAAAGCTATCAGCCCACACAAAAAAAAAACGCCGCACCACCACCGGGAGAGCTCGAACCTCCAGCTTTTCGGTTAAAAGCCGATCGCGCTAGCCAATTGCGTCACGCAGACAGTCCTGCTCCACTCTCACCACCGTCAGAACATTTCTTCAGAGCTATCAGCCCAAAGAAAAAAAAGCGCTGCAAAACCGCCGGGTGGGCTCGAACCTCCAACCTTACGGTTAACAGCCGATCGCGCTAGCCAATTGCCCCACGGAGACAGTCGTGCAACACTCTCACCATCGTCAGAACATTTCTTTAGAGCTATCACCCCAAAGAAAAAAAAGCGCCGCACCACCACCGGTTGGGCTCGAACCTCCAACCTTTCGGTTAACAGCCGATCGCGCTAGCCAATTGCGCCACGAAGACTGTCCTGCTCCAATCTCACCACCATCAGAACATATCTTCAAAGCTATTACCGCAAAGAAAAAAGCAACACACCACTCCTGGGAGGGCTCGAGACTCCAACCTTTCGGTTAACAGCCGATCGCGCTAGCTCATTGCGCCACGGAGGCAGTCTTGCTCCACTCTCACCATCATCAGAACATATCTTCAAAGCTATCAGCGCAAAGAAAAAAAAGCGCTGCACCACCACCAGGTGCGCTCGAACCTCCAACCTTTCGGTTAACAGCCGATCGCGCTAGCCCATTGCGCCACGGAGACAGTCTTGCTCCACTCTCACCACCATCAGAACATAACTTCAAAGCTATCAGCGCAAAGAAAAAAGCAACACACCACTCCCGGGGGGGCTCGAAACTCCAGCCTTTGGGTCAACAGCCGATCGCGCTAGCCCAATGCGCCACGGAGACAGTCTTGCTCCCCTCTCACCACCATCAGAACATATCTTCAAAGCTATCAGCCCAAAGAAAAAAAAGCACCGCACCACCACCGGGTGGGCTCAAACCTCCAACCTTTAGGTTAACAGCCGATCGCGCTAGCCAATTGCGCCATGGAGACAGTCGTGCTCCACTCTCACCACCATCAGAACATATCTTCAAAGCTATCAGCGCAAAGACAAAAGCAAAACACCCCTCCCGGGAGAGCTCGAGCCTCCAACTTTTCGGTTAACAGCCGATCGCGCTGGCCAAATGCGCCACGGAGACAGTCCTGCTCCACTCTCACCACAGTTAGAACATATCTTCAAAGCTATCAGCCCAAAGAAAAAAAAAAGCGCCGCACCACCACCGGGTGGGCTCGAACTTCCAACCTTTCGCTTAACAGCAGATCGCGCTAGCCAATTGCGCCACGGAGAAAATCGTGCTCCACTGTCACCACCATCAGAACATATCTTCAAAGCTATCAGCGCAAAGAAAAAAGCAACACACCCCACCCGGGAGGGCTCGAACCTCCAACTTTTCGGTTAACAGCCGAACGCGCTAGCCAATTGCGCCACGGGGACCGTCCTGCTCCACTCTCATCACCGTCAGACCATTTCTTCAGAGCTATCACCCCAAAGAAAAAAAAGCGCCGCACCACCACCGGGTGGGCTCGAACCTCCAACCTTTCGGTTAACAGCCGATCGCGCTAGCCAATTGCGCCACGGAGACAGTCCTGCTCTACTCTCACCACCATCAGAACATATCTTCAAAGCTATCAGCCCAAAGATAAAAAAGCACCGAACCACCGCCGGGTGGGCTCGAAACTCCAACCTTTCGGTTAACAGCCGATCGCGCTAGCCAATTGCGCCACGGAGACAGACCTGCTCCACTCTCACCACCATAAGAACATATCATCAAAGCTATCAGTCCGAAGAAAAAAAAGCGCCGCACCACCACTGGGTGGGCTCGAACCTCCGACCTTTTGGTTAACAGCCGATCGCGCTAGCCAATTGCGCCACGGAGACAGTCCTGCTCCACTCTCACCACCATCAGAACATATCTTCAAAGCTATCAGCCCAAAGAAAAAAAAGCGCCGCACCACCACCGGGTGGGCAAGAACCTCCAACTTTCCGGTTAACAGCCGATCACGCTAGCCAATTGCGCCACGGAGACAGTCCTGCTCCACTCTCACCACCGTCAGAACATTTCTTCAGAGCTATCAGCCCAAAGAAAAAAAAGCGCTGCACCATCACCGGGTGGGCTCGAACCTCCAACCTTTCAGTTAACAGCCGATCGCGCTAGCCAATTGCCCCACGGAGACAGTCGTGCTCCACTCTCACCATCATCAGAACATTTCTTCAAAGCTATTACCGCAAAGAAAAAAGCAAAACAACACTCCCGGGAGGGCTCGAACCTCCAACTTTCCGGTTAACAGCCGATCACGCTAGCCAATTGCGCCACGGAGACAGTCTTGCTCTACTCTCACAACCATCAGAACATAACTTCAAAGCTATCAGCCCACAGAAAAAAAAACGCCGCACCACTACCGGGAGAGCTCGAACCTCCAACTTTTCGGCTAAAAGCCGATCGCGCTAGCCAATTGCGCCACGCAGACAGTCCTGCTCCACTCTCACCACCGTCAGAACATTTCTTCAGAGCTATCAGCCCAAAGAAAAAAAAGCGCTGCAAAACCGCCAGGTGGGCTCGAACCTCCAACCTTACGGTTAACAGCCGATCGCGCTAGCCAATTGCCCCACGGAGACAGTCGTGCAACACTCTCACCATCGTCAGAACATTTCTTTAGAGCTATCACCCCAAAGAAAAAAAAGCGCCGCACCACCACCGGTTGGGCTCGAACCTCCAACCTTTCGGTTAACAGCCGATCGCGCTAGCCAATTGCGCCACGAAGACTGTCCTGCTCCAGTCTCACCACCATCAGAACATATCTTCAAAGCTATTACCGCAAAGAAAAAAGCAACACACCACTCCTGGGAGGGCTCGAGACTCCAACCTTTCGGTTAACAGCCGATCGCGCTAGCCCATTGCGCCACGGAGTCTTGCTCCACTCTCACCATCATCAGAACATATCTTCAAAGCTATCAGCGCAAAGAAAAAAAGCGCTGCACCACCACCAAGTGGGCTCGAACCTCCAACCTTTCGGTTAACAGCCGATCGCGCTAGCCCATTGCGCCACGGAGACAGTCTTGCTCCACTCTCACCACCATCAGAACATAACTTCGAAGCTATCAGCGCAAAGAAAAAAGCAACACACCACTCCCGGGAGGGCTCGAAACTCCAACCTTTGGGTCAACAGCCGATCGCGCTAGCCTATTGCGCCACGGAGACAGTCTTGCTCCCTTCTCACCACCATCAGAACATAACTTCAAAGCTATCAGCCCAAAAAAGCACCGCACCACCACCGGGTAGGCTCGAACCTCCAACCTTTCGGTTAACAGCCGATCGCACAAGCCAATTGCGCCACGGAGACAGTCGTGCTCCACTCTCACCACCATCAGAACATATCTTCAAAGCTATCAGCGCAAAGAAAAAAGCAACACACCACTTCCGGGAGGGCTCGAAACTCCAACCTTTCGGTTAACAGCCGAACGCGCTAGCCAATTGCGCCAAGGAGACAGTCGTGCTCCACTCTCACCACCATCAGAACATATCTTCAAAGCTATCCGCGCAAAGAAAAAAGCAAAACACCAATCCCGGGAGGGCTCGAGCCTCCAAATTTTCGGTTAACAGCCGATCGCTCTGGCCAATTGCGCCACGGAGAAAGTCCTGCTCAACTCTCACCACAATTAGAACATATCTTCAAAGCTATCAGCCCAAAGAAAAAAAAGCGCCGCACCACCACCGGGTGGGCAAGAACCTCCAACTTTCCGGTTAACAGCCCATCACGCTAGCCAATTGCGCCACGGAGACAGTCCTGCTCCACTCTCACCACCGTCAGAACATTTCTTCAGAGCTATCAGCCCAAAAGAAAAAAAAAGCGCTGCACCATCACCGGGTGGACTCGAACCTCCAAACTTTCAGTTAACAGCCGATCGCGCTAGCCAATTGCCCCACGGAGACAGTCGTGCTCCACTCTCACCATCATCAGAACATTTCTTCAAAGCTATTACCGCAAAAAAAAAGCAAAACACCACTCCCGGGAGGGCTCGAACCTCCAACTTTCCGGTTAACAGCCGATCACGCTAGCCAATTGCGCCACGGAGACAGTCTTGCTCTACTCTCACAACCATCAGAACATAACTTCAAAGCTATCAGCCCACAGAAAAAAAAACGCCGCACCACTACCGGGAGAGCTCGAACCTCCAACTTTTCGGCTAAAAGCCGATCGCGCTAGCCAATTGCGCCACGCAGACAGTCCTGCTCCACTCTCACCACCGTCAGAACATTTCTTCAGAGCTATCAGCCCAAAGAAAAAAAAGCGCTGCAAAACCGCCGGGTGGGCTCGAACATCCAACCTTACGGTTAACAGCCGATCGCGCTAGCCAATTGCCCCACGGAGACAGTCGTGCAACACTCTCACCATCGTCAGAACATTTCTTTAGAGCTATCACCCCAAAGAAAAAAAAGCGCCGCACCACCACCGGTTGGGCTCGAACCTCCAACCTTTCGGTTAACAGCCGATCGCGCTAGCCAATTGCGCCACGAAGACTGTCCTGCTCCAATCTCACCACCATCAGAACATATCTTCAAAGCTATTACCGCAAAGAAAAAAGCAACACACCACTCCTGGGAGGGCTCGAGACTCCAACCTTTCGGTTAACAGCCGATCGCGCTAGCCCATTGCGCCACGGAGTCTTGCTCCACTCTCACCATCATCAGAACATATCTTCAAAGCTATCAGCGCAAAGAAAAAAAGCGCTGCACCACCACCAAGTGGGCTCGAACCTCCAACCTTTCGGTTAACAGCCGATCGCGCTAGCCCATTGCGCCACGGAGACAGTCTTGCTCCACTCTCACCACCATCAGAACATAACTTCGAAGCTATCAGCGCAAAGAAAAAAGCAACACACCACTCCCGGGAGGGCTCGAAACTCCAACCTTTGGGTCAACAGCCGATCGCGCTAGCCTATTGCGCCACGGAGACAGTCTTGCTCCCTTCTCACCACCATCAGAACATAACTTCAAAGCTATCAGCCCAAAAAAGCACCGCACCACCACCGGGTAGGCTCGAACCTCCAACCTTTCGGTTAACAGCCGATCGCACAAGCCAATTGCGCCACGGAGACAGTCGTGCTCCACTCTCACCACCATCAGAACATATCTTCAAAGCTATCAGCGCAAAGAAAAAAGCAACACACCACTTCCGGGAGGGCTCGAAACTCCAACCTTTCGGTTAACAGCCGAACGCGCTAGCCAATTGCGCCAAGGAGACAGTCGTGCTCCACTCTCACCACCATCAGAACATATCTTCAAAGCTATCCGCGCAAAGAAAAAAGCAAAACACCAATCCCGGGAGGGCTCGAGCCTCCAAATTTTCGGTTAACAGCCGATCGCTCTGGCCAATTGCGCCACGGAGAAAGTCCTGCTCAACTCTCACCACAATTAGAACATATCTTCAAAGCTATCAGCCCAAAGAAAAAAAAGCGCCGCACCACCACCGGGTGGGCAAGAACCTCCAACTTTCCGGTTAACAGCCCATCACGCTAGCCAATTGCGCCACGGAGACAGTCCTGCTCCACTCTCACCACCGTCAGAACATTTCTTCAGAGCTATCAGCCCAAAAGAAAAAAAAAGCGCTGCACCATCACCGGGTGGACTCGAACCTCCAAACTTTCAGTTAACAGCCGATCGCGCTAGCCAATTGCCCCACGGAGACAGTCGTGCTCCACTCTCACCATCATCAGAACATTTCTTCAAAGCTATTACCGCAAAAAAAAAGCAAAACACCACTCCCGGGAGGGCTCGAACCTCCAACTTTCCGGTTAACAGCCGATCACGCTAGCCAATTGCGCCACGGAGACAGTCTTGCTCTACTCTCACAACCATCAGAACATAACTTCAAAGCTATCAGCCCACAGAAAAAAAAACGCCGCACCACTACCGGGAGAGCTCGAACCTCCAACTTTTCGGCTAAAAGCCGATCGCGCTAGCCAATTGCGCCACGCAGACAGTCCTGCTCCACTCTCACCACCGTCAGAACATTTCTTCAGAGCTATCAGCCCAAAGAAAAAAAAGCGCTGCAAAACCGCCGGGTGGGCTCGAACATCCAACCTTACGGTTAACAGCCGATCGCGCTAGCCAATTGCCCCACGGAGACAGTCGTGCAACACTCTCACCATCGTCAGAACATTTCTTTAGAGCTATCACCCCAAAGAAAAAAAAGCGCCGCACCACCACCGGTTGGGCTCGAACCTCCAACCTTTCGGTTAACAGCCGATCGCGCTAGCCAATTGCGCCACGAAGACTGTCCTGCTCCAATCTCACCACCATCAGAACATATCTTCAAAGCTATTACCGCAAAGAAAAAAGCAACACACCACTCCTGGGAGGGCTCGAGACTCCAACCTTTCGGTTAACAGCCGATCGCGCTAGCCCATTGCGCCACGGAGTCTTGCTCCACTCTCACCATCATCAGAACATATCTTCAAAGCTATCAGCGCAAAGAAAAAAAGCGCTGCACCACCACCAGGTGGGCTCGAACCTCCAACCTTTCGGTTAACAGCCGATCGCGCTAGCCCATTGCGCCACGGAGACAGTCTTGCTCCACTCTCACCACCATCAGAACATAACTTCGAAGCTATCAGCGCAAAGAAAAAAGCAACACACCACTCCCGGGAGGGCTCGAAACTCCAACCTTTGGGTCAACAGCCGATCGCGCTAGCCTATTGCGCCACGGAGACAGTCTTGCTCCCTTCTCACCACCATCAGAACATAACTTCAAAGCTATCAGCCCAAAAAAAGCACCGCACCACCACCGGGTAGGCTCGAACCTCCAACCTTTCGGTTAACAGCCGATCGCACAAGCCAATTGCGCCACGGAGACAGTCGTGCTCCACTCTCACCACCATCAGAACATATCTTCAAAGCTATCAGCGCAAAGAAAAAAGCAACACACCACTTCCGGGAGGGCTCGAAACTCCAATTTTTCGGTTAACAGCCGAACGCGCTAGCCAATTGCGCCAAGGAGACAGTCGTGCTCCACTCTCACCACCATCAGAACATATCTTCAAAGCTATCCGCGCAAAGAAAAAAGCAAAACACCAATCCCGGGAGGGCTCGAGCCTCCAAATTTTCGGTTAACAGCCGATCGCTCTGGCCAATTGCGCCACGGAGAAAGTCCTGCTCAACTCTCACCACAATTAGAACATATCTTCAAAGCTATCAGCCCAAAGAAAAAAAAGCGCCGCACCACCACCGGGTGGGCTCGAACCTCCAACTTTTTGGTTAACAGCCGATCGCGCTAGCCAATTGCGCCACGGGGACCATCCAGCTCCACTCTCACCACCGTCAGACCATTTCTTCAGAGCCATCACCCCAAAATAAAAAAGCGCCACACCACCACCGGGTAGGCTCGAACCTCCAACTTTTCTGTTAACAGCCGATCGCGCTAGCCAATTGCGCCACGGAGACAGACCTGCTCCACTCTCACCACCATCAGAACATATCTTCAAAGCTATCAGCCCAAAGAAAAAAAAGCGCCGCACCACCACCGGTTGGGCTCGAACCTCTGACCTTTCGGTTAACAGCCGATCGCGCTAGCCAATTGCGCCACAAAGACAGTCCTGCTCCACTCTCACCACCATCAGAACATATCTTCAAAGCTATTACCGCAAAGAAAAAAGCAAAACACCACTCCCGGGAGGGCTCGAACCTTCAACTTTCCGGTTAACAGCCGATCACGCTAGCCAATTGCGCCACGGAGACAGTCTTGCTCTACTCTCACAACCATCAGAACATAACTTCAAAGCTATCAGCCCACACAAAAAAAAACGCCGCACCACCACCGGGAGAGCTCGAACCTCCAGCTTTTCGGTTAAAAGCCGATCGCGCTAGCCAATTGCGTCACGCAGACAGTCCTGCTCCACTCTCACCACCGTCAGAACATTTCTTCAGAGCTATCAGCCCAAAGAAAAAAAAGCGCTGCAAAACCGCCGGGTGGGCTCGAACCTCCAACCTTACGGTTAACAGCCGATCGCGCTAGCCAATTGCCCCACGGAGACAGTCGTGCAACACTCTCACCATCGTCAGAACATTTCTTTAGAGCTATCACCCCAAAGAAAAAAAAGCGCCGCACCACCACCGGTTGGGCTCGAACCTCCAACCTTTCGGTTAACAGCCGATCGCGCTAGCCAATTGCGCCACGAAGACTGTCCTGCTCCAATCTCACCACCATCAGAACATATCTTCAAAGCTATTACCGCAAAGAAAAAAGCAACACACCACTCCTGGGAGGGCTCGAGACTCCAACCTTTCGGTTAACAGCCGATCGCGCTAGCTCATTGCGCCACGGAGGCAGTCTTGCTCCACTCTCACCATCATCAGAACATATCTTCAAAGCTATCAGCGCAAAGAAAAAAAAGCGCTGCACCACCACCAGGTGCGCTCGAACCTCCAACCTTTCGGTTAACAGCCGATCGCGCTAGCCCATTGCGCCACGGAGACAGTCTTGCTCCACTCTCACCACCATCAGAACATAACTTCAAAGCTATCAGCGCAAAGAAAAAAGCAACACACCACTCCCGGGGGGGCTCGAAACTCCAGCCTTTGGGTCAACAGCCGATCGCGCTAGCCCATTGCGCCACGGAGACAGTCTTGCTCCCCTCTCACCACCATCAGAACATATCTTCAAAGCTATCAGCCCAAAGAAAAAAAAGCACCGCACCACCACCGGGTGGGCTCAAACCTCCAACCTTTAGGTTAACAGCCGATCGCGCTAGCCAATTGCGCCATGGAGACAGTCGTGCTCCACTCTCACCACCATCAGAACATATCTTCAAAGCTATCAGCGCAAAGAAAAAAGCAAAACACCCCTCCCGGGAGAGCTCGAGCCTCCAACTTTTCGGTTAACAGCCGATCGCGCTGGCCAAATGCGCCACGGAGACAGTCCTGCTCCACTCTCACCACAGTTAGAACATATCTTCAAAGCTATCAGCCCAAAGAAAAAAAAAAGCGCCGCACCACCACCGGGTGGGCTCGAACTTCCAACCTTTCGCTTAACAGCAGATCGCGCTAGCCAATTGCGCCACGGAGAAAATCGTGCTCCACTGTCACCACCATCAGAACATATCTTCAAAGCTATCAGCGCAAAGAAAAAAGCAACACACCCCACCCGGGAGGGCTCGAACCTCCAACTTTTCGGTTAACAGCCGAACGCGCTAGCCAATTGCGCCACGGGGACCGTCCTGCTCCACTCTCATCACCGTCAGACCATTTCTTCAGAGCTATCACCCCAAAGAAAAAAAAGCGCCGCACCACCACCGGGTGGGCTCGAACCTCCAACCTTTCGGTTAACAGCCGATCGCGCTAGCCAATTGCGCCACGGAGACAGTCCTGCTCTACTCTCACCACCATCAGAACATATCTTCAAAGCTATCAGCCCAAAGATAAAAAAGCACCGAACCACCGCCGGGTGGGCTCGAAACTCCAACCTTTCGGTTAACAGCCGATCGCGCTAGCCAATTGCGCCACGGAGACAGACCTGCTCCACTCTCACCACCATAAGAACATATCATCAAAGCTATCAGTCCGAAGAAAAAAAAGCGCCGCACCACCACTGGGTGGGCTCGAACCTCCGACCTTTTGGTTAACAGCCGATCGCGCTAGCCAATTGCGCCACGGAGACAGTCCTGCTCCACTCTCACCACCATCAGAACATATCTTCAAAGCTATCAGCCCAAAGAAAAAAAAGCGCCGCACCACCACCGGGTGGGCAAGAACCTCCAACTTTCCGGTTAACAGCCGATCACGCTAGCCAATTGCGCCACGGAGACAGTCCTGCTCCACTCTCACCACCGTCAGAACATTTCTTCAGAGCTATCAGCCCAAAGAAAAAAAAGCGCTGCACCATCACCGGGTGGGCTCGAACCTCCAACCTTTCAGTTAACAGCCGATCGCGCTAGCCAATTGCCCCACGGAGACAGTCGTGCTCCACTCTCACCATCATCAGAACATTTCTTCAAAGCTATTACCGCAAAGAAAAAAGCAAAACAACACTCCCGGGAGGGCTCGAACCTCCAACTTTCCGGTTAACAGCCGATCACGCTAGCCAATTGCGCCACGGAGACAGTCTTGCTCTACTCTCACAACCATCAGAACATAACTTCAAAGCTATCAGCCCACAGAAAAAAAAACGCCGCACCACTACCGGGAGAGCTCGAACCTCCAACTTTTCGGCTAAAAGCCGATCGCGCTAGCCAATTGCGCCACGCAGACAGTCCTGCTCCACTCTCACCACCGTCAGAACATTTCTTCAGAGCTATCAGCCCAAAGAAAAAAAAGCGCTGCAAAACCGCCAGGTGGGCTCGAACCTCCAACCTTACGGTTAAAAGCCGATCGCGCTAGCCAATTGCCCCACGGAGACAGTCGTGCAACACTCTCACCATCGTCAGAACATTTCTTTAGAGCTATCACCCCAAAGAAAAAAAAGCGCCGCACCACCACCGGTTGGGCTCGAACCTCCAACCTTTCGGTTAACAGCCGATCGCGCTAGCCAATTGCGCCACGAAGACTGTCCTGCTCCAGTCTCACCACCATCAGAACATATCTTCAAAGCTATTACCGCAAAGAAAAAAGCAACACACCACTCCTGGGAGGGCTCGAGACTCCAACCTTTCGGTTAACAGCCGATCGCGCTAGCCCATTGCGCCACGGAGTCTTGCTCCACTCTCACCATCATCAGAACATATCTTCAAAGCTATCAGCGCAAAGAAAAAAAGCGCTGCACCACCACCAGGTGGGCTCGAACCTCCAATCTTTCGGTTAACAGCCGATCGCGCTAGCCCATTGCGCCACGGAGACAGTCTTGCTCCACTCTCACCACCATCAGAACATAACTTCGAAGCTATCAGCGCAAAGAAAAAAGCAACACACCACTCCCGGGAGGGCTCGAAACTCCAACCTTTGGGTCAACAGCCGATCGCGCTAGCCTATTGCGCCACGGAGACAGTCTTGCTCCCTTCTCACCACCATCAGAACATAACTTCAAAGCTATCAGCCCAAAAAAGCACCGCACCACCACCGGGTAGGCTCGAACCTCCAACCTTTCGGTTAACAGCCGATCGCACAAGCCAATTGCGCCACGGAGACAGTCGTGCTCCACTCTCACCACCATCAGAACATATCTTCAAAGCTATCAGCGCAAAGAAAAAAGCAACACACCACTTCCGGGAGGGCTCGAAACTCCAACCTTTCGGTTAACAGCCGAACGCGCTAGCCAATTGCGCCAAGGAGACAGTCGTGCTCCACTCTCACCACCATCAGAACATATCTTCAAAGCTATCCGCGCAAAGAAAAAAGCAAAGCACCAATCCCGGGAGGGCTCGAGCCTCCAAATTTTCGGTTAACAGCCGATCGCTCTGGCCAATTGCGCCACGGAGAAAGTCCTGCTCAACTCTCACCACAATTAGAACATATCTTCAAAGCTATCAGCCCAAAGAAAAAAAAGCGCCGCACCGCCACCGGGTGGGCTCGAACCTCCAACTTTTTGGTTAACAGCCGATCGCGCTAGCCAATGGCGCCACGGGGACCATCCAGCTCCACTCTCACCACCGTCAGACCATTTCTTCAGAGCTATCACCCCAAAGAAAAAAAAGCGCCACACCACCACCGGGTGGGCTCGAACCTCCCACCTTTCGGTTAACAGCCGATCGCGCTAGCCAATTGCCCCACGGAGACAGTCGTGCTCCACTCTCACCACCGTCAGAACATTTCTTCAGAGCTATCACCCCAAAGAAAAAAAAGCGCCGCACCACCACTGGTTGGGCTCGAAACTCCAACCTTTCGGTTAACAGCCGATCGCGCTAGCCAATAGCGCCACGAAGACAGTCCTGCTCCACTCTCACCACCATCAGAACATATCTTCAAAGCTATCATCGCAAAGAAAAAAGCAACACACCACTCCCGGGAGGGCTCAAAACTCCAACCTTTCGGTCAACAGCCGATCGCGCTAGCCCATTGCGCCACGGAGACAGTCTTGCTATTCTCTCACCACCATCAGAACATATCATCAAAGCTATCAGCCCAAAGAAAAAAAAGCACCGCACCACCACCGGGTGGGCTCGAACCTCCAACTTTTCGGTTAACAGTCGATTGCGCTGGCCAATTGCGCCACGGAGACAGTCCTGCTCCACTCTCACCACAATTAGAACATATCTTCAAAGCTATCAGCCCAAAGAAAAAAAAAGCGCCACACCACCACCGGGTGGGCTCGAACCTCCAACCTTTCGGTTAACAGCCGATCGCTCTAGCAAATTGCACCACGGAGACAGTCCTGCTCCACTCTCACCACCATCAGAACATATCTTCAAAGCTATCAGCCCACAAAAAAAAGCGCCGCACAACCACCGGGTAGGCTCGAACCTCCAACTTTTCGGTTAACAGCCGATCGCGCTAGCCAATTGTGCCATGGAGACAGTCCTGCTCCACTCTCACCACCATAAGAACATATCTTCAAAGCTATCAGCCCAAAAAAAGCGCCGCACCACCACCGGGTGGGCTCGAACCTCCAACCTTTCGGTTAACAGCCGATCACGCTAGCCAATTGCCCCACGAAGACAGTCGTGCTCCACTCTCACCACCGTCAGAACATTTCTTCAGAGCTATTACCCCAAAGAAAAAAAAAAGCGCCACACCACCCCCGGTTGGGCTCGAACCTCGAACCTTTCGGTTAACAGCCGATCGCGCTAGCCAATTGCGCCACGAAGACAGTCCTGCTCCACTCTCACCACCATCATAACATATCTTCAAAGCTATTACCGCATAGAAAAAAGCAACATACCACTCCCGGGAGGGCTCGAAACTCCAACCTTTCGGTTAACAGCCGATCGCGCTACCCCATTGCGCCACGGAGGCAGTCATGCTCCACTCTCACCCTCATCAGAACATATCTTCAAAGCTATCAGCGCAAAGAAAAAAAGCGCTGCACCACCACCGCGTGGGCTCGAACCTCCAACCTTTCGGTTAACAGCCGATCGCGCTAGCCCAGTGTGCCACGGAGACAGTCTTGCCCCACTCTCACCACCATCAGAACATATCTTCAAAGCTATCAGCGCAAAGAAAAAAGCAACACACCACTCCCGGGAGGGCTCGAAACTCCAACCTTTCGGTCAACAGCCGATCGCGCTAGCCAATTGCGCCACGGAGACAGTCCTGCTCCACTCTCACCACCATCAGAACATATCTTCAAAGCTATCAGCACAAAGAAAAAAAAGCGCCACACCATCACCGGGTGGGCTCGAACCTCCAACCTTTCGGTTAACAGCCGATCGCGCTAGCCAACTGCGCCACGGACACAGTCGTGCTCCACTCTCACCACCATCAGAACATATCTTCAAAGCTATCAGCGCAAAGAAAAAAGCAATACACCACTCCCGGGAGGGATCGAAACTCCAACCTTTCGGTTAACAGCCGATCGCGCTAGCCAATTGCGCCACGGAGACAATCCTGCTCCACTCTCACCACCATCAGAACATATCTTCAAAGCTATCAGCCCAAAGAAAAAAAAGCGCGGCACCACCACCGGGTGGGCTCGAACCTCCAACTTTCTGGTTAACGGCCTATCGCGCTAGCCAATTGCGCCACGGAGACAGTCCTGCTCCACTCTCACCACCATCAGAACATATCTTCAAATCTATCAGCCCACAGAAAAAAAAGCGCCGCACAACCACCGGGTAGGCTCGAACCTCCAACTTTTCGGTTAACAGCCGATCGCGCTAGCCGATTGCGCCACGGAGACAGTCCTGCTCCACTCTCACCACCATAAGAACATATCTTCAAAGCTATCAGCCCAAAGAAAAAAAAGCGCGGCACCACCACCGGGTGGGCTCGAACCTCCAACTTTCTGGTTAACAGCCGATCGCGCTAGCCAATTGCGCCACGGAGACAGTCCTGCTCCACTCTCACCACCATCAGAACATATCTTCAAATCTATCAGCACACAGAAAAAAAAGCGCCGCACAACCACCGGGGAGGCTCGAACCTCCAACTTTTCGGTTAACAGCCGATCGCGCTAGCCAATTGCGCCACGGAGACAGTCCTGCTCCACTCTCACCACCATAAGAACATATCTTCAAAGCTATCAGCCCGAAGAAAAAAGCAATACACCACTCCCGGGAGGTCTCGAAACTCCAACCTTTCGGTTAACAGCCGATCGCGCTAGCCAATTGCGCCACGGAGACAGTCCTGCTTCACTCTCACCACCATCTGAACATATCTTCAAAGCTATCAGCCCAAAGAAAAAAAAGCAACGCACCACCACCGGGTGGGCTAGAACCTCCGACCTTTTGGTTAACAGCCGATCGCGCTAGCCAATTGCGCCACGGAGACAGCCCTGCTCCACTCTCACCACCATCAGAACATATCTTCAAAGCTATCAGCCCAAAGAAAAAAAAGCACCGCACCACCACCGGGTGGGCTCGAACCTCCAACTTTTCGGTTAACAGCCGATCACGCTAGCCAATTGCGCCACGGAGACAGTCCTGCTCCACTCTTACCACCGTCAGAACATATCTTCAAAGCTATCAGCCCACAGAAAAAAAGCGCCGCACAACCACCGGGTAGGCTCGAACCTCCGACTTTTCGGTTAACAGCCGATCGCGCTAGCCAATTGCGCCACGGAGACAGTCCTGCTCCACTCTCACCACTATAAGAACATATCTTCAAAGCTATCAGCCCAACGAGATAAAAGCACCGCACCACCACTGGGTGGGCTCGAACCTCCGACCTTTTGGTTAACCGCCGATCGCGCTAGCCAATTGCGCCACGGAGACAGTCCTGCTCCACTCTCACCACCATCAGAACATATCTTCAAAGCTATCAGCCCAAAGAAAAAAAAAAGCGCTGCACCACCACCGGGTGGGCTCGAACCTTCAACCTTTCAGTTAACAGCCGATCGCGCTAGCCAATTGCCCCACGGAGACAGTCGCGCTCCACTCTCACCATCGTCAGAACATTTCTTCAGAGCTATCACCCCAAAGAAAAAAAAGCGCCGCACCACCACCGGTTGGGCTCGAACCTCTGACCTTTCGGTTAACAGCCGATCGCGCTAGTCAATTGCGCCACGAAGACAGTCCTGCTACACTTTCACCACCATCATAACTTATCTTCAAAGCTATTACCGCAAAGAAAAAAGCAAAACACCACTCCCGGAGGGCTTGAACCTCCAACTTTCCGGTTAACAGCCGATCACGCTAGCCAATTGCGCCACGGAGACAGTCTTACTCTACTCTCACAACCATCAGAACATAACTTCAAAGCTATCAGCCCACAGAAAAAAAAGCGCCGCACCACCACCGGGAGAGCTTGAACCTCCAACTTTTCGGTTAACAGCCGATCGTGCTAGCCAATTGCGCCACGCAGACTGTCCTGCTCCACTCTCACTACCGTCAGAACATTTCTTCAGAGCTATCAGCCCAAAGAAAAAAAAGCGCTGCACAACCACCGGGTGGGCTCGAACCTCCAACATTACGGTTAACAGCCGATCGCGCTAGCCCATTACGCCACGGAGGCAGCCTTGCTCCACCCTCACCATTATCAGAACATATCTTCAAAGCTATCAGCGCAAAGAAAAAAAAGCGCTGCACCACCACCAGGTGGGCTCGAACCTCCAACCTTTCGGTTAACAGCCAATCGCGCTAGTCCATTGCGCCACGGAGACAGTCTTGCTCCACTCTCACCACCATCAGAACATAACTTCAATGCTATCAGCGCAAAGAAAAAAGCAACACACCACTCCCGGGAGGGCTTGAACCTCCAACTTTCCGGTTAACAGCCGATCACGCTAGCCAATTGCGCCACGGAGACAGTCTTACTATACTCTCACAACCATCAGAACATATCTTCAAAGCTATCAGCCCACAGAAAAAAAAGCGCCGCACCACCACCGGGAGAGCTCGAACCTCCAACTTTTCGGTTAACAGCCGATCGCGCTAGCCAATTGCGCCACGTAGACTGTCCTGCTCCACTCTCACCACCGTGAGAAAATTTCTTCAGAGCTATAAGCCCAAAGAAAAAAAAGCATTGCACCACCACCGGGTGGGCTCGAACCTCCAACCTTACGGTTAACAGCCGATCGCGCTAGCCAATTGCCCCACGGAGGCAGTCGTGCTCCACTCTCACCATCGTCAGAACATTTCTTCAGAGCTATCACCCCAAAGAAAAAAAAAGCGCCGCACCACCACCGGTTGGGCTCGAACCTCAAACCTTTCGGTTAACAGCCGATCGCGCTAGCCAATTGCGCCACGAAGACTGTCCTGCTCATATCTCACCACCATCAGAACTTATCTTCAAAGCTATTACCGCAAAGAAAAAAGCAACACACCACTCCTGGGAGGGCTCGAGACTCCAACCTTTAGGTTAACAGCCGATCGCGCTAGCCCATTGCGCCACGGAGGCAGTCTTGCTCCACTCTCACCATCATCAGAACATATCTTCAAAGCTATCAGCGCAAAGAAAAAAAAGCGCCGCACCACATCCGGGTGGGCTTGAACCTCCACCCTTTCGGTTAACAGCCGATCGCGCTAGCCCATTGCGCCACGGAGACAGTCTTGCTCCACTCTCACCACCATCAGAACATAACTTCAAAGTATCAGCGCAAAGAAAAAAGCAACACACCACTCCCGGGAGGGCTCGAAACTCCAACGTTTCGGTCAACAGCCGATCGCGCTAGCCCATTGCGCCACGGAGACAGTCTTGCTCCCTTCTCACCACCATCAAGACATAACTTCAAAGCTATCAGCCCAAAGAAAAAAAAGCACCGCACCACCACCGGTGGGCTCGAACCTCCAACCTTTCGGTTAACAGCCGATCGCGCTAGCCAAATGCGCCATGGAGACAGTCGTGCTTCACTCTCACCACCATCAGAACATATCTTCAAAGCTATCAGCGCAAAGAAAAAAGCAAAACACCACTCCCGGGAGGGCTCGAACCTCAAACTTTTCGGTTAACAGCCGATCGCGCTGGCCAATTGCACCACGGAGAAATTCCTGCTCAACTCTCACCAAAATTAGAACATATCTTCAAAGCTATCAGCCCAAAGAAAAAAAAGCGCCGCACCACCACCGGGTGGGCTCGAACCTCCAACTTTTCGGTTAACAGCCGATCACGCTAGCCAATTGCGCCACGGAGACATGTCCTGCTCCACTCTCAGCACCGTCAGAAAATATCTTCAAAGCTATCAGCCCACAGAAAAAAAAAGCGCCGCACAACCACCGGGTAGGCTCGAACCTCCGACTATACGGTCAACAGCCGATCGCGCTAGCCAATTGCGCCACGGAGACCTGGAACCTCCAACCACTCTCACCCTATAAGAACATATCTTCAAAGCTATCAGCCCAACGAAAAAAAAGCGCCGCACGACCACTTGGTGGGCTCGAACCTCCGACCTTTTGGTTAACCGCCGATCGCGCTAGCCAATTGCGCCACGGAGACAGTCCCGCTCCACTCTCACCACCATCAGAACATATCTTCAAAGCTATCAGCCCAAAGAAAAAAAAGCGCCGCACCACCACCGGGTGGGCTCGAACCGTCAACTTTCCGGTTAACAGCCGATCACGCTAGCCAATTGCGCCACGGAGACAGCCCTGCTCCACTCTCACCACCATCAGAACATATCTTCAAAGTTTTCAGCCCACAGAAAAAAAAAGCGCCGCACAACCACCGGGTAGGCTCGAACCTCCAACTTTTCGGTTAACAGCCGATCGCGCTAGCCAATTGCGCCACGGAGACAGACCTGCTCCACTCTCACCACCATAAGAACATATCATCGAAGCTATCAGCCCGAAGAAAAAAAAGCGCCGCACCACCACTGGGTGGGCTCGAACCTCCGACCTTTTGGTTATCAGCCGATCGCGCTAGCCAATTGCGCCACGGAGACAGTCCTGCTCCACTCTCACCACCATCAGAACATATCTTCAAAGCTATCAGCCCAAAGAAAAAAAAGCGCCGCACCACCACCGGGTGGGCAAGAACCTCCAACTTTCCGGTTAACAGCCGATCACGCTAGCCAATTGCGCCACGGAGACAGTCCTGCTCCACTCTCACCACCGTCAGAACATTTCTTCAGAGGTATCAGCCCAAAGAAAAAAAATGCGCTGCACCACCACCGGGTGGGCTTGAACCTTCAACCTTTCAGTTAACAGCCGATCGCGCTAGCCAATTGCCCCACGGAGACAGTCGTGCTCCACTCTCACCATCGTCAGAACATTTCTTCAGAGCTATCACTCCAAAGAAAAAAAGCGCCGCACCACCACCGGGTGGGCTCGAACCTCCAACCTTATGTGCTCCACTCTCACCACCGTCAGAACATTTCTTCAGAGCTATCACCCCAAAGAAAAAAAAGCGCCGCACCACCACCGGTTGGGCTCGAACCTCCAACCTTTCGGTTAACAGCCGATCGCGCTAGCCCATTGCGCCACGGAGACAGTCTTGCTCATCTCTCACCACCATCAGATCATATCATCAAAGCTATCAGCCCAAAGAAAAAAAAGCACCGCGCCACCACCGTGTGGGCTCGAACCTCCAACCTCTCGGTTAACAGCCGATCGCGCTAGCCAACTGTGCCACGGAAACAGTCGTGCTCCACTCTCACCACCA
This sequence comes from Rhipicephalus microplus, assembly GCF_043290135.1. NCBI lineage: Eukaryota > Metazoa > Arthropoda > Arachnida > Ixodida > Ixodidae > Rhipicephalus > Rhipicephalus microplus. The sequence goes on from NC_134702.1 coordinate 292,789,210, forward strand.
TCAGAACATATCTTCAAAGCTATCAGCCCAAAGAAAAAAAGCACCGCACCACCACCGGGTGGGCTCGAACCTCCAACTTTTCGGTTAACAGCCGATCACGCTAGCCAATTGCGCCACGGAGACAGTCCTGCTCCACTTTCACCACCGTCAGAACATATCTTCAAAGCTATCAGCCCACAGAAAAAAAAAGCGCCGCACAACCACCGGGTAGGCTCGAACCTCCGACTTTTCGGTTAACAGCCGATCGCGCTAGCCAATTGCGCCACGGAGACAGTCCTGCTCCACTCTCACCACCGTCAGAACATTTCTTCAGAGGTATCAGCCCAAAGAAAAAAAAAGCGCTGCACCATCACCGCGTGGGCTCGAAACTCCTACCTTTCGGTTAACAGCCGATCGCGTTAGCCAATTGCGCCACGGAGACAATTCTGCTCCACTCTCACCACCATCAGAACATATCTTCAAAGCTATCAGCCCAAAGAAAAAAAAGCGCGGCACCACCACTTGGTGGGCTCGAACCTCCGACCTTTCGGTTAACAGCCGATCGCGCTAGCCAATTGCGCCACGGAGACAGTCCTGCTTCACTCTTACCACCATCAGAACATATCTTCAAAGCTATCAGCCCAAAGACAAAAAAGCGCCATACCACCACCGGGTGGGCTCGAACCTCCGACCTTTTGGTTAACAGCCGATCGCGCTAGCCAATTGCGCCATGGAGACAGTCCTGCTCCACTCTCACCACCATCAGAACATATCTTCAAAGCTATCAGCCCAAAGAAAAAAAAAGCACCGCACCACCACCGGGTGGGCTCGAACCTCCAACTTTTCGGTTAACAGCCGATCACGCTAGCCAATTGCGCCACGGAGACATGTCCTGCTCCACTCTCAGCACCGTCAGAACATATCTTCAAAGCTATCAGCCCACAGAAAAAAAAAGCGCCGCACAACCACCGGGTAGGCTCGAACCTCCGACTTTTCGGTCAACAGCCGATCGCGCTAGCCAATTGCGCCACGGAGACCTGGAACCTCCAACCACTCTCACCCTATAAGAACATATCTTCAAAGCTATCAGCCCAACGAAAAAAAAGCGCCGCACGACCACTTGGTGGGCTCGAACCTCCGACCTTTTGGTTAACCGCCGATCGCGCTAGCCAATTGCGCCACGGAGACAGTCCCGCTCCACTCTCACCACCATCAGAACATATCTTCAAAGCTATCAGCCCAAAGAAAAAAAAGCGCCGCACCACCACCGGGTGGGCTCGAACCGTCAACTTTCCGGTTAACAGCCGATCACGCTAGCCAATTGCGCCACGGAGACAGCCCTGCTCCACTCTCACCACCATCAGAACATATCTTCAAAGCTTTCAGCCCACAGAAAAAAAAAGCGCCGCACAACCACCGGGTAGGCTCGAACCTCCAACTTTTCGGTTAACAGCCGATCGCGCTAGCCAATTGCCCCACGGAGACAGTCGTGCTCCACTCTCACCATCGTCAGAAATTTTCTTCAGAGCTATCACTCCAAAGAAAAAAAGCGCCGCACCACCACCGGGTGGGCTCGAACCTCCAACCTTATGTGCTCCACTCTCACCACCGTCAGAACATTTCTTCAGAGCTATCACCCCAAAGAAAAAAAAGCGCCGCACCACCACCGGTTGGGCTCGAACCTCCAACCTTTCGGTTAACAGCCGATCGCGCTAGCCCATTGCGCCACGGAGACAGTCTTGCTCATCTCTCACCACCATCAGATCATATCATCAAAGCTATCAGCCCAAAGAAAAAAAAGCACCGCGCCACCACCGTGTGGGCTCGAACCTCCAACCTCTCGGTTAACAGCCGATCGCGCTAGCCAACTGTGCCACGGAAACAGTCGTGCTCCACTCTCACCACCATCAGAACATATCTTCAAAGCTATCAGCCCAAAGAAAAAAAGCACCGCACCACCACCGGGTGGGCTCGAACCTCCAACTTTTCGGTTAACAGCCGATCACGCTAGCCAATTGCGCCACGGAGACAGTCCTGCTCCACTTTCACCACCGTCAGAACATATCTTCAAAGCTATCAGCCCACAGAAAAAAAAAGCGCCGCACAACCACCGGGTAGGCTCGAACCTCCGACTTTTCGGTTAACAGCCGATCGCGCTAGCCAATTGCGCCACGGAGACAGTCCTGCTCCACTCTCACCACCGTCAGAACATTTCTTCAGAGGTATCAGCCCAAAGAAAAAAAAAGCGCTGCACCACCACCGCGTGGGCTCGAAACTCCTACCTTTCGGTTAACAGCCGATCGCGTTAGCCAATTGCGCCACAGAGACAATTCTGCTCCACTCTCACCACCATCAGAACATATCTTCAAAGCTATCAGCCCAAAGAAAAAAAAGCGCGGCACCACCACCGGGTGGTCTCGAACCTCCAACTTTCTGGTTAACAGCCGATCACGCTAGCCAATTGCGCCACGGAGACAGTCTTGCTTCACTCTCACGACCATCAGAACATATCTTCAAATCTATCAGCCCACAGAAAAAAAAGCGCCGCACAACCACCGGGTAGGCTCGAACCTCCAACTTTTCGGTTAACAGCCGATCGCGCTAGCCAATTGCGCCACGAAGACTGTCCTGCTCCAATCTCACCACCATCAGAACTTATCTTCAAAGCTATTACCGCAAAGAAAAAAGCAACACACCACTCCTGGGAGGGCTCGAGACTCCAACCTTTAGGTTAACAGCCGATCGCGCTAGCCCATTGCGCCACGGAGGCAGTCTTGCTCCACTCTCACCATCATCAGAACATATCTTCAAAGCTATCAGCGCAAAGAAAAAAAAGCGCCGCACCACATCCGGGTGGGCTCGAACCTCCAACCTTTCGGTTAACAGCCGATCGCGCTAGCCCATTGCGCCACGGAGACAGTCTTGCTCCACTCTCACCACCATCAGAACATAACTTCAAAGCTATCAGCGCAAAGAAAAAAGCAACACACCACTCCCGGGAGGGCTCGAAACTCCAACCTTTCGGTCAACAGCCGATCGCGCTAGCCCATTGCGCCACGGAGACAGTCTTGCTCCCTTCTCACCACCATCAAGACATAACTTCAAAGCTATCAGCCCAAAGAAAAAAAAGCACCGCACCACCACCGGGTGGGCTCGAACCTCCAACCTTTCGGTTAACAGCCGGTCGCGCTAGCCAAATGCGCCATGGAGACAGTCGTGCTTCACTCTCACCACCATCGGAACATGTCTTCAAAGCTATCAGCGCAAAGAAAAAAGCAAAACACCACTCCCGGGAGGGCTCGAACCTCAAACTTTTCGGTTAACAGCCGATCGCGCTGCCCAATTGCACCACGGAGAAATTCCTGCTCAACTCTCACCAAAATTAGAACATATCTTCAAAGCTATCAGCCCAAAGAAAAAAAAGCGCCGCACCACCACCGGGTGGGCTCGAACCTCCAACTTTTCGGTTAACAGCCGATCGCGCTAGCAAATTGCGCCACGGGGACCGTCCTGCTCCACTCTCACCACTGCCAGACCATTTCTTCAGAGCTATCACCCCAAAGAAAAAAGAGCGCCGCACCACATCCGGGTGAGCTCGAACCTCCAACCTTTCGGTTAACGGCCGATCGCGCTAGCCAATTGCCCCACGGAGACAGTCGTGCTCCACTCTCACCACCGTCAGAACATTTCTTCAGAGCTATCACCCCAAAGAAAAAAAAGCGCCGCACCACCACCGGTTGGGCTCGAACCTCCAACCTTTCGGTTAACAGCCGATCGCGCTAGCCAATTGCGCCACGAAGACAGTCCTGCTCCACTCTCACCACCATCAGAACATATCTTCAAAGCTATTACCGCAAAAAAAAGCAACACACCACTCCCGGGAAGGCTCAAAACTCCAACCTTTCGGTTTACAGCCGATCGCGCTAGCCTATTGCGCCACGGAGACAGTCTTGCTCCACTCTCACCACCATAAGAACATATCTTCAAAGCTATCAGCGCAAAGAAAAAAAGCTCTGCACCGCCACCGCGTGGGCTCGAAACTCCTACCTTTCGGTTAACAGCCGATCGCGCTAGCCAATTGCGCCACGGAGACAATCCTGCTCCACTCTCACCACCATCAGAACATATCTTCAAATCTATCAGCCCACAGAAAAAAAAGCGCCGCACAACCACCGGGTAGGTTCGAACCTCCAACTTTTCGGTTAACAGCCGATCGCGCTAGCCAATTGCGCCACGAAGACAGTCCTGCTCGTCTCTCACCACCATAAGAACATATCTTCAAAGCTATCAGCACGAAGAAAAAAGCAACACACAACTCTCGGGAGGGCTCGAAACTCCAACCTTTCGGTCAACAGCCAATCGCGCTAGCCCATTGCGCCACGGAGACAGTCTTGCTCATCTCTCACCACCATCAGATCATATCATCAAAGCTATCAGCCCAAAGAAAAAAAAGCACCGCACCACCACCGGGTGGGCTCGAACCTCCAACCTTTCGGTTAACAGCCGATCGCGCTAGCCAACTGCGCCACGGAGACAGTCGTGCTCCACTCTCACCACCATCAGAACATATCTTCAAAGCTATCAGCCCAAACAAAAAAAAAAGCGCCGCACCACCGCCGGGTGGGCTCGAAACTCCAACCTTTCGGTTAACAGCCGATCGCGCTAGCCAATTGCGCCACGGAGACAGTCCTGCTTCACTCTTACAACCATCAGAACATATCTTCAAAGCTATCAGCCCAAAGAAAAAAAAGCGCCATACCACCACCGGGTGGGCTCGAACCTCCGACCTTTTGGTTAACAGCCGATCGCGCTAGCCAATTGCGCCATGGAGACAGTCCTGCTCCACTCTCACCACCATCAGAACATATCTTCAAAGCTATCAGCCCAAAGAAAAAAAAGCGCCGCACCACCGCCGGGTGGGCTCGAAACTCCAACCTTTCGGTTAACAGCCGATCGCGCTAGCCAATTGCGCCACGGAGACAGTCCTGCTTCACTCTTACAACCATCAGAACATATCTTCAAAGCTATCAGCCCAAAGAAAAAAAAGCGCCATACCACCACCGGGTGGGCTCGAACCTCCGACCTTTTGGTTAACAGCCGATCGCGCTAGCCAATTGCGCCATGGAGACAGTCCTGCTCCACTCTCACCACCATCAGAACATATCTTCAAAGCTATCAGCCCAAAGAAAAAAAAGCGCCGCACCACCGCCGGGTGGGCTCGAAACTCCAACCTTTCGGTTAACAGCCGATCGCGCTAGCCAATTGCGCCACGGAGACAGTCCTGCTTCACTCTTACAACCATCAGAACATATCTTCAAAGCTATCAGCCCAAAGAAAAAAAAGCGCCATACCACCACCGGGTGGGCTCGAACCTCCGACCTTTTGGTTAACAGCCGATCGCGCTAGCCAATTGCGCCATGGAGACAGTCCTGCTCCACTCTCACCACCATCAGAACATATCTTCAAAGCTATCAGCCCACAGAAAAAAAAAGCGCCGCACAACCACCGGGTAGGCTCGAACCTCCGACTTTTCGGTTAACAGCCGATCGCGCTAGCCAATTGCGCCACGGAGACCTGGAACCTCCAACCACTCTCACCCTATAAGAACATATCTTCAAAGCTATCAGCCCAACGAAAAAAAAGCGCCGCACGACCACTTGGTGGGCTCGAACCTCCGACCTTTTGGTTAACCGCCGATCGCGCTAGCCAATTGCGCCACGGAGACAGTCCCGCTCCACTCTCACCACCATCAGAACATATCTTCAAAGCTATCAGCCCAAAGAAAAAAAAGCGCCGCACCACCACCGGGTGGGCTCGAACCTTCAACTTTCCGGTTAACAGCCGATCACGCTAGCCAATTGCGCCACGGAGACAGCCCTGCTCCACTCTCACCACCATCAGAACATATCTTCAAAGCTTTCAGCCCACAGAAAAAAAAGCGCCGCACAACCACCGGGTAGGCTCGAACCTCCAACTTTTCGGTTAAAAGCCGATCGCGCTAGCCAATTGCGCCACGGAGACAGACCTGCTCCACTCTCACCACCATAAGAACATATCATCGAAGCTATCAGCCCGAAGAAAAAAAAGCGCCGCACCACCACTGGGTGGGCTCGAACCTCCGACCTTTTGGTTATCAGCCGATCGCGCTAGCCAATTGCGCCACGGAGACAGTCCTGCTCCACTCTCACCACCATCAGAACATATCTTCAAAGCTATCAGCCCAAAGAAAAAAAAGCGCCGCACCACCACCGGGTGGGCAAGAACCTCCAACTTTCCGGTTAACAGCCGATCACGCTAGCCAATTGCGCCACGGAGACAGTCCTGCTCCACTCTCACCACCGTCAGAACATTTCTTCAGAGGTATCAGCCCAAAGAAAAAAAAAGCGCTGCACCACCACCGGGTGGGCTCGAACCTTCAACCTTTCAGTTAACAGCCGATCGCGCTAGCCAATTGCCCCACGGAGACAGTCGTGCTTCACTCTCACCATCGTCAGAACATTTCTTCAGAGCTATCACTCCAAAGAAAAAAAAAGCGCCGCACCACCACCGGTTGGGCTCGAACCTCCAAACTTTCGGTTAACAGCCGATCGCGCTAGCCAATTGCGCCACGAAGACTGCCCTGCTCCAATCTCACCACCATCAGAACTTATCTTCAAAGCTATTACCGCAAAGAAAAAAGCAACACACCACTCCTGGGAGGGCTCGAGACTCCAACCTTTCGGTTAACAGCCGATCGGGCTAGCCCAATGCGCCATGGAGACAGTCCTGCTCCACTCTCACCACCATCAGAACATATCTTCAAAGCTATCAGCCCAAAGAAAAAAAAGCAACGCACCACCACCGGGTGGGCTCGAACCTACAACTTTTCGGTTAGCAGCCGATCACGCTAGCCAATTGCGCCACGGAGACATGTCCTGCTCCGCTCTCAGCACCGTCAGAACATATCTTCAAAGCTATCAGCCCACAGAAAAAAAAAGCGCCGCACAACCACCGGGTAGGCTCGAACCTCCGACTTTTCGGTTAACAGCCGATCGCGCTAGCCAATTGCGCCACGGAGACCTGGAACCTCCAACCACTCTCACCCTATAAGAACATATCTTCAAAGCTATCAGCCCAACGAAAAAAAAGCGCCGCACGACCACTTGGTGGGCTCGAACCTCCGACCTTTTGGTTAACCGCCGATCGCGCTAGCCAATTGCGCCACGGAGACAGTCCCGCTCCACTCTCACCACCATCAGAACATATCTTCAAAGCTATCAGCCCAAAGAAAAAAAAGCGCCGCACCACCACAGGGTGGACTCGAACCTTCAACTTTCCGGTTAACAGCCGATCACGCTAGCCAATTGCGCCACGGAGACAGTCCTGCTTCACTCTTACCACCATCAGAACATATCTTCAAAGCTATCAGCCCAAAGACAAAAAAGCGCCATACCACCACCGGGTGGGCTCGAACCTCCGACCTTTTGGTTAACAGCCGATCGCGCTAGCCAATTGCGCCATGGAGACAGTCCTGCTCCACTCTCACCACCATCAGAACATATCTTCAAAGCTATCAGCCCAAAGAAAAAAAAAGCACCGCACCACCACCGGGTGGGCTCGAACCTCCAACTTTTCGGTTAACAGCCGATCACGCTAGCCAATTGCGCCACGGAGACATGTCCTGCTCCACTCTCAGCACCGTCAGAACATATCTTCAAAGCTATCAGCCCACAGAAAAAAAAAGCGCCGCACAACCACCGGGTAGGCTCGAACCTCCGACTTTTCGGTCAACAGCCGATCGCGCTAGCCAATTGCGCCACGGAGACCTGGAACCTCCAACCACTCTCACCCTATAAGAACATATCTTCAAAGCTATCAGCCCAACGAAAAAAAAGCGCCGCACGACCACTTGGTGGGCTCGAACCTCCGACCTTTTGGTTAACCGCCGATCGCGCTAGCCAATTGCGCCACGGAGACAGTCCCGCTCCACTCTCACCACCATCAGAACATATCTTCAAAGCTATCAGCCCAAAGAAAAAAAAGCGCCGCACCACCACCGGGTGGGCTCGAACCGTCAACTTTCCGGTTAACAGCCGATCACGCTAGCCAATTGCGCCACGGAGACAGCCCTGCTCCACTCTCACCACCATCAGAACATATCTTCAAAGCTTTCAGCCCACAGAAAAAAAAAGCGCCGCACAACCACCGGGTAGGCTCGAACCTCCAACTTTTCGGTTAACAGCCGATCGCGCTAGCCAATTGCCCCACGGAGACAGTCGTGCTCCACTCTCACCATCGTCAGAAATTTTCTTCAGAGCTATCACTCCAAAGAAAAAAAGCGCCGCACCACCACCGGGTGGGCTCGAACCTCCAACCTTATGTGCTCCACTCTCACCACCGTCAGAACATTTCTTCAGAGCTATCACCCCAAAGAAAAAAAAGCGCCGCACCACCACCGGTTGGGCTCGAACCTCCAACCTTTCGGTTAACAGCCGATCGCGCTAGCCCATTGCGCCACGGAGACAGTCTTGCTCATCTCTCACCACCATCAGATCATATCATCAAAGCTATCAGCCCAAAGAAAAAAAAGCACCGCGCCACCACCGTGTGGGCTCGAACCTCCAACCTCTCGGTTAACAGCCGATCGCGCTAGCCAACTGTGCCACGGAAACAGTCGTGCTCCACTCTCACCACCATCAGAACATATCTTCAAAGCTATCAGCCCAAAGAAAAAAAGCACCGCACCACCACCGGGTGGGCTCGAACCTCCAACTTTTCGGTTAACAGCCGATCACGCTAGCCAATTGCGCCACGGAGACAGTCCTGCTCCACTTTCACCACCGTCAGAACATATCTTCAAAGCTATCAGCCCACAGAAAAAAAAAGCGCCGCACAACCACCGGGTAGGCTCGAACCTCCGACTTTTCGGTTAACAGCCGATCGCGCTAGCCAATTGCGCCACGGAGACAGTCCTGCTCCACTCTCACCACCGTCAGAACATTTCTTCAGAGGTATCAGCCCAAAGAAAAAAAAAGCGCTGCACCACCACCGCGTGGGCTCGAAACTCCTACCTTTCGGTTAACAGCCGATCGCGTTAGCCAATTGCGCCACAGAGACAATTCTGCTCCACTCTCACCACCATCAGAACATATCTTCAAAGCTATCAGCCCAAAGAAAAAAAAGCGCGGCACCACCACCGGGTGGTCTCGAACCTCCAACTTTCTGGTTAACAGCCGATCACGCTAGCCAATTGCGCCACGGAGACAGTCTTGCTTCACTCTCACGACCATCAGAACATATCTTCAAATCTATCAGCCCACAGAAAAAAAAGCGCCGCACAACCACCGGGTAGGCTCGAACCTCCAACTTTTCGGTTAACAGCCGATCGCGCTAGCCAATTGCGCCACGAAGACTGTCCTGCTCCAATCTCACCACCATCAGAACTTATCTTCAAAGCTATTACCGCAAAGAAAAAAGCAACACACCACTCCTGGGAGGGCTCGAGACTCCAACCTTTAGGTTAACAGCCGATCGCGCTAGCCCATTGCGCCACGGAGGCAGTCTTGCTCCACTCTCACCATCATCAGAACATATCTTCAAAGCTATCAGCGCAAAGAAAAAAAAGCGCCGCACCACATCCGGGTGGGCTCGAACCTCCAACCTTTCGGTTAACAGCCGATCGCGCTAGCCCATTGCGCCACGGAGACAGTCTTGCTCCACTCTCACCACCATCAGAACATAACTTCAAAGCTATCAGCGCAAAGAAAAAAGCAACACACCACTCCCGGGAGGGCTCGAAACTCCAACCTTTCGGTCAACAGCCGATCGCGCTAGCCCATTGCGCCACGGAGACAGTCTTGCTCCCTTCTCACCACCATCAAGACATAACTTCAAAGCTATCAGCCCAAAGAAAAAAAAGCACCGCACCACCACCGGGTGGGCTCGAACCTCCAACCTTTCGGTTAACAGCCGGTCGCGCTAGCCAAATGCGCCATGGAGACAGTCGTGCTTCACTCTCACCACCATCGGAACATGTCTTCAAAGCTATCAGCGCAAAGAAAAAAGCAAAACACCACTCCCGGGAGGGCTCGAACCTCAAACTTTTCGGTTAACAGCCGATCGCGCTGCCCAATTGCACCACGGAGAAATTCCTGCTCAACTCTCACCAAAATTAGAACATATCTTCAAAGCTATCAGCCCAAAGAAAAAAAAGCGCCGCACCACCACCGGGTGGGCTCGAACCTCCAACTTTTCGGTTAACAGCCGATCGCGCTAGCAAATTGCGCCACGGGGACCGTCCTGCTCCACTCTCACCACTGCCAGACCATTTCTTCAGAGCTATCACCCCAAAGAAAAAAGAGCGCCGCACCACATCCGGGTGAGCTCGAACCTCCAACCTTTCGGTTAACGGCCGATCGCGCTAGCCAATTGCCCCACGGAGACAGTCGTGCTCCACTCTCACCACCGTCAGAACATTTCTTCAGAGCTATCACCCCAAAGAAAAAAAAGCGCCGCACCACCACCGGTTGGGCTCGAACCTCCAACCTTTCGGTTAACAGCCGATCGCGCTAGCCAATTGCGCCACGAAGACAGTCCTGCTCCACTCTCACCACCATCAGAACATATCTTCAAAGCTATTACCGCAAAAAAAAGCAACACACCACTCCCGGGAAGGCTCAAAACTCCAACCTTTCGGTTTACAGCCGATCGCGCTAGCCTATTGCGCCACGGAGACAGTCTTGCTCCACTCTCACCACCATAAGAACATATCTTCAAAGCTATCAGCGCAAAGAAAAAAAGCTCTGCACCGCCACCGCGTGGGCTCGAAACTCCTACCTTTCGGTTAACAGCCGATCGCGCTAGCCAATTGCGCCACGGAGACAATCCTGCTCCACTCTCACCACCATCAGAACATATCTTCAAATCTATCAGCCCACAGAAAAAAAAGCGCCGCACAACCACCGGGTAGGTTCGAACCTCCAACTTTTCGGTTAACAGCCGATCGCGCTAGCCAATTGCGCCACGAAGACAGTCCTGCTCGTCTCTCACCACCATAAGAACATATCTTCAAAGCTATCAGCACGAAGAAAAAAGCAACACACAACTCTCGGGAGGGCTCGAAACTCCAACCTTTCGGTCAACAGCCAATCGCGCTAGCCCATTGCGCCACGGAGACAGTCTTGCTCATCTCTCACCACCATCAGATCATATCATCAAAGCTATCAGCCCAAAGAAAAAAAAGCACCGCACCACCACCGGGTGGGCTCGAACCTCCAACCTTTCGGTTAACAGCCGATCGCGCTAGCCAACTGCGCCACGGAGACAGTCGTGCTCCACTCTCACCACCATCAGAACATATCTTCAAAGCTATCAGCCCAAACAAAAAAAAAGCGCCGCACCACCGCCGGGTGGGCTCGAAACTCCAACCTTTCGGTTAACAGCCGATCGCGCTAGCCAATTGCGCCACGGAGACAGTCCTGCTTCACTCTTACAACCATCAGAACATATCTTCAAAGCTATCAGCCCAAAGAAAAAAAAGCGCCATACCACCACCGGGTGGGCTCGAACCTCCGACCTTTTGGTTAACAGCCGATCGCGCTAGCCAATTGCGCCATGGAGACAGTCCTGCTCCACTCTCACCACCATCAGAACATATCTTCAAAGCTATCAGCCCAAAGAAAAAAAAGCGCCGCACCACCGCCGGGTGGGCTCGAAACTCCAACCTTTCGGTTAACAGCCGATCGCGCTAGCCAATTGCGCCACGGAGACAGTCCTGCTTCACTCTTACAACCATCAGAACATATCTTCAAAGCTATCAGCCCAAAGAAAAAAAAGCGCCATACCACCACCGGGTGGGCTCGAACCTCCGACCTTTTGGTTAACAGCCGATCGCGCTAGCCAATTGCGCCATGGAGACAGTCCTGCTCCACTCTCACCACCATCAGAACATATCTTCAAAGCTATCAGCCCAAAGAAAAAAAAGCGCCGCACCACCGCCGGGTGGGCTCGAAACTCCAACCTTTCGGTTAACAGCCGATCGCGCTAGCCAATTGCGCCACGGAGACAGTCCTGCTTCACTCTTACAACCATCAGAACATATCTTCAAAGCTATCAGCCCAAAGAAAAAAAAGCGCCATACCACCACCGGGTGGGCTCGAACCTCCGACCTTTTGGTTAACAGCCGATCGCGCTAGCCAATTGCGCCATGGAGACAGTCCTGCTCCACTCTCACCACCATCAGAACATATCTTCAAAGCTATCAGCCCACAGAAAAAAAAAGCGCCGCACAACCACCGGGTAGGCTCGAACCTCCGACTTTTCGGTTAACAGCCGATCGCGCTAGCCAATTGCGCCACGGAGACCTGGAACCTCCAACCACTCTCACCCTATAAGAACATATCTTCAAAGCTATCAGCCCAACGAAAAAAAAGCGCCGCACGACCACTTGGTGGGCTCGAACCTCCGACCTTTTGGTTAACCGCCGATCGCGCTAGCCAATTGCGCCACGGAGACAGTCCCGCTCCACTCTCACCACCATCAGAACATATCTTCAAAGCTATCAGCCCAAAGAAAAAAAAGCGCCGCACCACCACCGGGTGGGCTCGAACCTTCAACTTTCCGGTTAACAGCCGATCACGCTAGCCAATTGCGCCACGGAGACAGCCCTGCTCCACTCTCACCACCATCAGAACATATCTTCAAAGCTTTCAGCCCACAGAAAAAAAAGCGCCGCACAACCACCGGGTAGGCTCGAACCTCCAACTTTTCGGTTAAAAGCCGATCGCGCTAGCCAATTGCGCCACGGAGACAGACCTGCTCCACTCTCACCACCATAAGAACATATCATCGAAGCTATCAGCCCGAAGAAAAAAAAGCGCCGCACCACCACTGGGTGGGCTCGAACCTCCGACCTTTTGGTTATCAGCCGATCGCGCTAGCCAATTGCGCCACGGAGACAGTCCTGCTCCACTCTCACCACCATCAGAACATATCTTCAAAGCTATCAGCCCAAAGAAAAAAAAGCGCCGCACCACCACCGGGTGGGCAAGAACCTCCAACTTTCCGGTTAACAGCCGATCACGCTAGCCAATTGCGCCACGGAGACAGTCCTGCTCCACTCTCACCACCGTCAGAACATTTCTTCAGAGGTATCAGCCCAAAGAAAAAAAAAGCGCTGCACCACCACCGGGTGGGCTCGAACCTTCAACCTTTCAGTTAACAGCCGATCGCGCTAGCCAATTGCCCCACGGAGACAGTCGTGCTTCACTCTCACCATCGTCAGAACATTTCTTCAGAGCTATCACTCCAAAGAAAAAAAAAGCGCCGCACCACCACCGGTTGGGCTCGAACCTCCAAACTTTCGGTTAACAGCCGATCGCGCTAGCCAATTGCGCCACGAAGACTGCCCTGCTCCAATCTCACCACCATCAGAACTTATCTTCAAAGCTATTACCGCAAAGAAAAAAGCAACACACCACTCCTGGGAGGGCTCGAGACTCCAACCTTTCGGTTAACAGCCGATCGGGCTAGCCCAATGCGCCATGGAGACAGTCCTGCTCCACTCTCACCACCATCAGAACATATCTTCAAAGCTATCAGCCCAAAGAAAAAAAAGCAACGCACCACCACCGGGTGGGCTCGAACCTACAACTTTTCGGTTAGCAGCCGATCACGCTAGCCAATTGCGCCACGGAGACATGTCCTGCTCCGCTCTCAGCACCGTCAGAACATATCTTCAAAGCTATCAGCCCACAGAAAAAAAAAGCGCCGCACAACCACCGGGTAGGCTCGAACCTCCGACTTTTCGGTTAACAGCCGATCGCGCTAGCCAATTGCGCCACGGAGACCTGGAACCTCCAACCACTCTCACCCTATAAGAACATATCTTCAAAGCTATCAGCCCAACGAAAAAAAAGCGCCGCACGACCACTTGGTGGGCTCGAACCTCCGACCTTTTGGTTAACCGCCGATCGCGCTAGCCAATTGCGCCACGGAGACAGTCCCGCTCCACTCTCACCACCATCAGAACATATCTTCAAAGCTATCAGCCCAAAGAAAAAAAAGCGCCGCACCACCACAGGGTGGACTCGAACCTTCAACTTTCCGGTTAACAGCCGATCACGCTAGCCAATTGCGCCACGGAGACAGCCCTGCTCCACTCTCACCACCATCAGAACATATCTTCAAAGCTTTCAGCCCACAGAAAAAAAAGCGCCGCACAACCACCGGGTAGGCTCGAACCTCCAACTTTTCGGTTAAAAGCCGATCGCGCTAGCCAATTGCGCCACGGAGACAGACCTGCTCCACTCTCACCACCATAAGAACATATCATCGAAGCTATCAGCCCGAAGAAAAAAAAGCGCCGCACCACCACTGGGTGGGCTCGAACCTCCGACCTTTTGGTTATCAGCCGATCGCGCTAGCCAATTGCGCCACGGAGACAGTCCTGCTCCACTCTCACCACCATCAGAACATATCTTCAAAGCTATCAGCCCAAAGAAAAAAAAGCGCCGCACCACCACCGGGTGGGCAAGAACCTCCAACTTTCCGGTTAACAGCCGATCACGCTAGCCAATTGCGCCACGGAGACAGTCCTGCCTCTCACCACCGTCAGAACATTTCTTCAGAGGTATCAGCCCAAAGAAAAAAAAAGCGCTGCACCACCACCGGGTGGGCTCGAACCTTCAACCTTTCAGTTAACAGCCGATCGCGCTAGCCAATTGCCCCACGGAGACAGTCGTGCTTCACTCTCACCATCGTCAGAACATTTCTTCAGAGCTATCACTCCAAAGAAAAAAAAAGCGCCGCACCACCACCGGTTGGGCTCGAACCTCCAACCTTTCGGTTAACAGCCGATCGCGCTAGCCAATTGCGCCACGAAGACTGCCCTGCTCCAATCTCACCACCATCAGAACTTATCTTCAAAGCTATTACCGCAAAGAAAAAAGCAACACACCACTCCTGGGAGGGCTCGAGACTCCAACCTTTCGGTTAACAGCCAATCGGGCTAGCCCAATGCGCCATGGAGACAGTCCTGCTCCACTCTCACCACCATCAGAACATATCTTCAAAGCTATCAGCCCAAAGAAAAAAAAGCACCGCACCACCACCGGGTGGGCTCGAACCTACAACTTTTCGGTTAACAGCCGATCACGCTAGCCAATTGCGCCACGGAGACATGTCCTGCTCCGCTCTCAGCACCGTCAGAACATATCTTCAAAGCTATCAGCCCACAGAAAAAAAAAGCGCCGCACAACCACCGGGTAGGCTCGAACCTCCGACTTTTCGGTTAACAGCCGATCGCGCTAGCCAATTGCGCCACGGAGACCTGGAACCTCCAACCACTCTCACCCTATAAGAACATATCTTCAAAGCTATCAGCCCAACGAAAAAAAAGCGCCGCACGACCACTTGGTGGGCTCGAACCTCCGACCTTTTGGTTAACCGCCGATCGCGCTAGCCAATTGCGCCACGGAGACAGTCCCGCTCCACTCTCACCACCATCAGAACATATCTTCAAAGCTATCAGCCCAAAGAAAAAAAAGCGCCGCACCACCACCGGGTGGGCTCGAACCTTCAACTTTCCGGTTAACAGCCGATCACGCTAGCCAATTGCGCCACGGAGACAGCCCTGCTCCACTCTCACCACCATCAGAACATATCTTCAAAGCTTTCAGCCCACAGAAAAAAAAGCGCCGCACAACCACCGGGTAGGCTCGAACCTCCAACTTTTCGGTTAAAAGCCGATCGCGCTAGCCAATTGCGCCACGGAGACAGACCTGCTCCACTCTCACCACCATAAGAACATATCATCGAAGCTATCAGCCCGAAGAAAAAAAAGCGCCGCACCACCACTGGGTGGGCTCGAACCTCCGACCTTTTGGTTATCAGCCGATCGCGCTAGCCAATTGCGCCACGGAGACAGTCCTGCTCCACTCTCACCACCATCAGAACATATCTTCAAAGCTATCAGCCCAAAGAAAAAAAAGCGCCGCACCACCACCGGGTGGGCAAGAACCTCCAACTTTCCGGTTAACAGCCGATCACGCTAGCCAATTGCGCCACGGAGACAGTCCTGCTCCACTCTCACCACCGTCAGAACATTTCTTCAGAGGTATCAGCCCAAAGAAAAAAAAAGCGCTGCACCACCACCGGGTGGGCTCGAACCTTCAACCTTTCAGTTAACAGCCGATCGCGCTAGCCAATTGCCCCACGGAGACAGTCGTGCTTCACTCTCACCATCGTCAGAACATTTCTTCAGAGCTATCACTCCAAAGAAAAAAAAAGCGCCGCACCACCACCGGTTGGGCTCGAACCTCCAACCTTTCGGTTAACAGCCGATCGCGCTAGCCAATTGCGCCACGAAGACTGCCCTGCTCCAATCTCACCACCATCAGAACTTATCTTCAAAGCTATTACCGCAAAGAAAAAAGCAACACACCACTCCTGGGAGGGCTCGAGACTCCAACCTTTCGGTTAACAGCCGATCGGGCTAGCCCAATGCGCCACGGAGGCAGTCTTGCTCCACTCTCACCATCATCAGAACATATCTTCAAAGCTATCAGCGCATAGAAAAAAAAGCGCTGCACCACCACCAGGTGGGCTGGAACCTCCAACCTTTCGGTTAACAGCCGATAGCGCTAGCCCATTGCGCCACGGAGACAGTCTTGCTCCACTCTCACCACCATCAGAACATAACTTCAAAGCTATCAGCGCAAAGAAAAAAGCAACACACCACTCCCGGGAGGGCTTGAACCTCCAACTTTCCGGTTAACAGCCGATCACGCTAGCCAATTGCGCCACGGAGACAGTCTTACTCTACTCTCACAACCATCAGAACATAACTTCAAAGCTATCAGCCCACAGAAAAAAAAGCGCCGCACCACCACCGGGAGAGCTCGAACCTCCAACGTTTCGGTTAACAGCCGATCGCGCTAGCCAATTGCGCCACGCAGACTGTCCTGCTCCACTCTCACCACCGTCAGAACATTTCTTCAGAGCTATCAGCCCAAAGAAAAAAAGCGCTGCACCACCACCGGGTGGGCTCGAACCTCCAACCTTACGTGCTCCACTCTCACCACCGTCAAAACATTTCTTCAGAGCTATCACCCCAAAGAAAAAAAAGCGCCGCACCACCACCGGTTGGGCTCGAACCTCCAACCTTTCGGTTAACAGCCGATCGCGCTAGCCAATCGCGCCACGAAGACAGTCCTGCTCCACTCTCACCACCATCAGAACATATCTTCAAAGCTATTACCGCAAAGAAAAAAGCAACACACCACTCCCGGGAGGGCTCAAACCTCCAACCTTTCGGTTTATAGCCGATCGCGCTAGCCCATTGCGCCACGGAGACAGTCTTGCTCCACTCTCACCACCATAAGAACATAACTTCAAAGCTATCAGCGCAAAGAAAAAAAGCGCTGCACCACCACCGCGTGGGCTCGAAACTCCTACCTTTCGGTTAACAGCCGATCGCGTTAGCCAATTGCGCCACGGAGACAATCCTGCTCCACTCTCACCACCATCAGAACATATCTTCAAAGCTATCAGCCCAAAGAAAAAAAAAGCGCGGCACCACCACCGGGTGGGCTCGAACCTCCAACTTTCTGGTTAACAGCCGATCACGCTAGCCAATTGCGCCACGGAGACAGTCTTGCTCCACTCTCACGACCATCAGAACATATCTTCAAATCTATCAGCCCACAGAAGAAAAGCGCCGCACAACCACCGGTTAGGCTCGAACCTCCAACTTTTCGGTTAACAGCCGATCGCGCTAGCCAATTGCGCCACGGAGACAGTCCTGCTCCACTCTCACCACCATAAGAACATATCTTCAAAGCTATCAGCGCAAAGAAAAAAGCAACACACCACTCCCGGGAGGGCTCGAAACTCCAACCTTTCGGTCAACAGCCGATCGCGCTAGCCCATTGCGCCACGGAGACAGTCTTGCTTATCTCTCACCACCATCAGATCATATCATCAAAGCTATCAGCCCAAAGAAAAAAAAGCACCGCGCCACCATCGGGTGGGCTCGAACCTCCAACTTTTCGGTTAACAGCCGATCACGCTAGCCAATTGCGCCACGGAGACATGTCCTGCTCCACTCTCAGCACCGTCAGAACATATCTTCAAAGCTATCAGCCCACAGAAAAAAAAAGCGCCGCACAACCACCGGGTAGGCTCGAACCTCCGACTTTTCGGTTAACAGCCGATCGCGCTAGCCAATTGCGCCACGGAGACCTGGAACCTCCAACCACTCTCACCCTATAAGAACATATCTTCAAAGCTATCAGCCCAACGAAAAAAAAAGCGCCGCACGACCACTTGGTGGGCTCGAACCTCCGACCTTTTGGTTAACCGCCGATTGCGCTAGCCAATTGCGCCACGGAGACAGTCCCGCTCCACTCTCACCACCATCAGAACATATCTTCAAAGCTATCAGCCCAAAGAAAAAAAAGCGCCGCACCACCACCGGGTGGGCTCGAACCTTCAACTTTCCGGTTAACAGCCGATCACGCTAGCCAATTGCGCCACGGAGACAGCCCTGCTCCACTCTCACCACCATCAGAACATATCTTCAAAGCTTTCAGCCCACAGAAAAAAAAGCGCCGCACAACCACCGGGTAGGCTCGAACCTCCAACTTTTCGGTTAACAGCCGATCGCGCTAGCCAATTGCGCCACGGAGACAGACCTGCTCCACTCTCACCACCATAAGAACATATCATCGAAGCTATCAGCCCGAAGAAAAAAAAGCGCCGCACCACCACTGGGTGGGCTCGAACCTCCGACCTTTTGGTTATCAGCCGATCGCGCTAGCCAATTGCGCCACGGAGACAGTCCTGCTCCACTCTCACCACCATCAGAACATAACTTCAAAGCTATCAGCCCACAGAAAAAAAAGCGCCGCACCACCACCGGGAGAGCTCGAACCTCCAACGTTTCGGTTAACAGCCGATCGTGCTAGCCAATTGCGCCACGCAGACTGTCCTGCTCCACTCTCACCACCGTCAGAACATTTCTTCAGAGCTATCAGCCCAAAGAAAAAAAAGCGCTGCACCACCACCGGGTGGGCTCGAACCTCAAACCTTACGTGCTCCACTCTCACCACCGTCAGAACATTTCTTCAGAGCTATCACCACAAAGAAAAAAAAGCGCCGCACCACCACCGGTTGGGCTCGAACCTCCAACCTTTCGGTTAACAGCCGATCGCGCTAGCCAATCGCGCCACGAAGACAGTCCTGCTCCACTCTCACCACCATCAGAACATATCTTCAAAGCTATTACCGCAAAGAAAAAAGCAACACACCACTCCCGGGAGGGCTCAAACCTCCAACCTTTCGGTTTATAGCCGATCGCGCTAGCCCATTGCGCCACGGAGACAGTCTTGCTCCACTCTCACCACCATAAGAACATAACTTCAAAGCTATCAGCGCAAAGAAAAAAAGCGCTGCACCACCACCGCGTGGGCTCGAAACTCCTACCTTTCGGTTAACAGCCGATCGCGTTAGCCAATTGCGCCACGGAGACAATCCTGCTCCACTATCACCACCATCAGAACATATCTTCAAAGCTATCAGCCCAAAGAAAAAAAAAGCGCGGCACCACCACCGGGTGGGCTCGAACCTCCAACTTTCTGGTTAACAGCCGATCACGCTAGCCAATTGCGCCACGGAGACAGTCTTGCTCCACTCTCACGACCATCAGAACATATCTTCAAATCTATCAGCCCACAGAAAAAAAGCGCCGCACAACCACCGGTTAGGCTCGAACCTCCAACTTTTCGGTTAACAGCCGATCGCGCTAGCCAATTGCGCCACGGAGACAGTCCTGCTCCACTCTCACCACCATAAGAACATATCTTCAAAGCTATCAGCGCAAAGAAAAAAGCAACACACCACTCCCGGGAGGGCTCGAAACTCCAACCTTTCGGTCAACAGCCGATCGCGCTAGCCCATTGCGCCACGGAGACAGTCTTGCTTATCTCTCACCACCATCAGATCATATCATCAAAGCTATCAGCCCAAAGAAAAAAAAGCACCGCACCACCACCGGGTGGGCTCGAACCTCCAACTTTTCGGTTAACAGCCGATCACGCTAGCCAATTGCGCCACGGAGACATGTCCTGCTCCACTCTCAGCACCGTCAGAACATATCTTCAAAGCTATCAGCCCACAGAAAAAAAAAGCGCCGCACAACCACCGGGTAGGCTCGAACCTCCGACTTTTCGGTTAACAGCCGATCGCGCTAGCCAATTGCGCCACGGAGACCTGGAACCTCCAACCACTCTCACCCTATAAGAACATATCTTCAAAGCTATCAGCCCAACGAAAAAAAAGCGCCGCACGACCACTTGGTGGGCTCGAACCTCCGACCTTTTGGTTAACCGCCGATCGCGCTAGCCAATTGCGCCACGGAGACAGTCCCGCTCCACTCTCACCACCATCAGAACATATCTTCAAAGCTATCAGCCCAAAGAAAAAAAAGCGCCGCACCACCACCGGGTGGGCTCGAACCTTCAACTTTCCGGTTAACAGCCGATCACGCTAGCCAATTGCGCCACGGAGACAGCCCTGCTCCACTCTCACCACCATCAGAACATATCTTCAAAGCTTTCAGCCCACAGAAAAAAAAGCGCCGCACAACCACCGGGTAGGCTCGAACCTCCAACTTTTCGGTTAACAGCCGATCGCGCTAGCCAATTGCGCCACGGAGACAGACCTGCTCCACTCTCACCACCATAAGAACATATCATCGAAGCTATCAGCCCGAAGAAAAAAAAGCGCCGCACCACCACTGGGTGGGCTCGAACCTCCGACCTTTTGGTTATCAGCCGATCGCGCTAGCCAATTGCGCCACGGAGACAGTCCTGCTCCACTCGCACCACCATCAGAACATATCTTCAAAGCTATCAGCCCAAAGAAAAAAAAGCACCGCACCACCACCGGGTGGGCTCGAACCTCCAACCTTTCGGTTAACAGCCGATCGCGCTAGCCAACTGCGCCACGGAGACAGTCTTACTCTACTCTCACAACCGTCAGAACATTTCTTCAGAGGTATCAGCCCAAAGAAAAAAAAGCGCTGCACCACCACCGCGTGGGCTCGAAACTCCTACCTTTCGGTTAACAGCCGATCGCGTTAGCCAATTGCGCCACGGAGACAATCCTGCTCCACTCTCACCACCATCAGAACATATCTTCAAAGCTATCAGCCCAAAGAAAAAAAAGCGCGGCACCACCACCGGGTGGTCTCGAACCTCAAACTTTCTGGTTAACAGCCGATCACGCTAGCCAATTGCGCCATGGAGACAGTCTTGCTCCACTCTCACGACCATCAGAACATATCTTCAAATCTATCAGCCCACAGAAAAAAAAGCGCCGCACAACCACCGGCTAGGCTCGAACCTCTAACTTTTCGGTTAACAGCCGATCGCGCTAGCCAATTGCGCCACGGAGACAGTCCTGCTCCACTCTCACCACCATAAGAACATATCTTCAAAGCTATCAGCCCAAAGAAAAAAGCAACACACCACTCCCGGGAGGGCTCGAAACTCCAACCTTTCGGTCAACAGCCGATCGCGCTAGCCCATTGCGCCACGGAGACAGTCTTGCTCATCTCTCACCACCATCAGATCATATCATCAAAGCTATCAGCCCAAAGAAAAAAAAGCACCGCGCCACCACCGGGTGGGCTCGAACCTCCAACCTTTCGGTTAACAGCCGATCGCGCTAGCCAACTGCGCCACGGAGACAGTCGTGCTCCACTCTCACCACCATCAGAACATATCTTCAAAGCTATCAGCCCAAACAAAAAAAGCGCCACACCACCGCCGGGTGGGCTCGAAACTCCAACCTTTCGGTTAACAGCCGATCGCGCTAGCCAATTGCGCCACGGAGACAGTCCTGCTTCACTCTCACCACCATCAGAACATATCTTCAAAGCTATCAGCCCAAAGAAAAAAAGCGCCATACCACCACCGGGTGGGCTCGAACCTCCGACCTTTTGGTTAACAGCCGATCGCGCTAGCCAATTGCGCCATGGAGACAGTCCTGCTCCACTCTCACCACCATCAGAACATATCTTCAAAGCTATCAGCCCAAAGAAAAAAAAGCACCGCACCACCACCGGGTGGGCTCGAACCTCCAACTTTTCGGTTAACAGCCGATCACGCTAGCCAATTGCGCCACGGAGACAGTCCTGCTCCACTCTCACCACCGTCAGAACATATCTTCAAAGCTATCAGCCCACAGAAAAAAAAGCGCCGCACAACCACCGGGGAGGCTCGAACCTCCGACTTTTCGGTTAACAGCCGATCGCGCTAGCCAATTGCGCCACGCAGACAGTCCTGCTCCACTCTCACCACCGTCAGAACATTTCTTCAGAGGTATCAGCCCAAAGAAAAAAAAAGCGCTGCACCACCACCGCGTGGGCTCGAAACTCCTACCTTTCGGTTAACAGCCGATCGCGTTAGCCAATTGCGCCACGGAGACAATCCTGCTCCACTCTCACCACCATCAGAACATATCTTCAAAGCTATCAGCCCAAAGAAAAAAAAGCGCGGCACCACCACCGGGTGGGCTCGAACCTCCAACTTTCTGGTTAACAGCCGATCACGCTAGCCAATTGCGCCACGGAGACAGTCTTGCTCCACTCTCACGACCATCAGAACATATCTTCAAATCTATCAGCCCACAGAAAAAAAAGCGCCGCACAACCACCGGGTAGGCTCGAACCTCCAACTGTTCGGTTAACAGCCGATCGCGCTAGCCAATTGCGCCACGGAGACAGTCCTGCTCCACTCTCACCACCATAAGAACATATCTTCAAAGCTATCAGCGCAAAGAAAAAAGCAACACACCACCACCGGGTGGGCTCGAACCTCCAACCTTTCGGTTAACAGCCGATCGCGCTAGCCAATTGCGCCATGGAGACAGTCGTGCTTCACTCTCACCACCATCAGAACATATCTTCAAAGCTATCAGCGCAAAGAAAAAAGCAAAACACCACTCCCGGGAGGGCTCGAACCTCCAACTTTTCGGTTAACAGCCGATCGCGCTGGCCAATTGCACCACGGAGAAATTCCTGCTCAACTCTCACCAAAATTAGAACATATCTTCAAAGCTATCAGCCCAAAAAAAAAGCGCCGCACCACCACCGGTTGGGCTCGAACATCCAACTTTTCGGTTAACAGCCGATTGCGCTAGCCAATTGCGCCACGGGGACCGTCCTGCTCCACTCTCACCACTGCCAGACCATTTCTTCAGAGCTATCACCCCAAAGAAAAAAGAGCGCCGCACCACATCCGGGTGAGCTCGAACCTCTAACCTTTCGGTTAACAGCCGATCGCGCTAGCCAATTGCCCCACGGAGACAGTCGTGCTCCACTCTCACCACCGTCAGAACATTTCTTCAGAGCTATCACCCCAAAGAAAAAAAAGCGCCGCACCACCACCAGTTGGGCTCGAACCTCCAACCTTTCGGTTAACAGACGATCGCGCTAGCCAATTGCGCCACGAAGACAGTCCTGCTCCACTCTCACCACCATCAGAACATATCTTCAAAACTATTACCGCAAAGAAAAAAGCAACACACCACTCCCGAGAGGGCTCAAAACTCCAACCTTTCGGTTTACAGCCGGTCGCGCTAGCCCATTGCGCCACGGAGACAGTCTTGCTCCACTCTCACCACCATAAGAACATATCTTCAAAGCTATCAGCGCAAAGAAAAAAAGCGCTGCACCACCACCGCGTGGGCTCGAAACTCCTACCTTTCGGTTAACAGCCGATCGCGCTAGCCAATTGCGCCACGGAGACAATCCTGCTCCACTCTCATCACCATCAGAACATATCTTCAAAGCTATCAGCCCAAAGAAAAAAAAGCGCGGCACCACCAACGGGTGGGCTCGAACCTCCAACTTTCTGGTTAACAGCCGATCACGCTAGCCAATTGCGCCACGGAGACAGTCCTGCTCCACTCTCACGACCATCAGAACATATCTTCAAATCTATCAGCCCACAGAAAAAAAAGCGCCGCACAACCACCGGGTAGGCTCGAACCTCCAACTTTTCGGTTAACAGCCGATCACGCTAGCCAATTGCGCCACGGAGACAGTCCTGCTCCACTCTCACCACCATAAGAACATATCTTCAAAGCTATCAGCCCGAAGAAAAAAGCAACGCACCACTCCCGGGAGGGCTCGAAACTCCAACCTTTCGGTCAACAGCCGATCGCGCTAGCCCATTGCGCCACGGAGACAGTCTTGCTCATCTCTC
This sequence comes from Rhipicephalus microplus, assembly GCF_043290135.1. Lineage (NCBI taxonomy): Eukaryota > Metazoa > Arthropoda > Arachnida > Ixodida > Ixodidae > Rhipicephalus > Rhipicephalus microplus. Next base: position 292,813,437 of record NC_134702.1, read on the forward strand.
ACCACCATCAGATCATATCATCAAAGCTATCAGCCCAAAGAAAAAAAAACACCGCACCACCACCGGGTGGGCTCGAGCCTCCAACCTTTCGGTTAACAGCCGATCGCGCTAGCCAACTGCGCCACGGAGACAGTCGTGCTCCACTCTCACCACCATCAGAACATATCTTCAAAGCTATCAGCCCAATCAAAAAAAAAGCGCCGCACCACCGCCGGGTGGGCTTGAAACTCCAACCTTTCGGTTAACAGCCGATCGCGCTAGCCAATTGCGCCACGGAGACAGTCCTGCTTCACTCTCACCACCATCAGAACATATCTTCAAAGCTATCAGCCCAAAGAAAAAAAAGCGCCATACCACCACCGGGTGGGCTCGAACCTCCGACCTTTTGGTTAACAGCCGATCGCGCTAGCCAATTGCGCCATGGAGACAGTCCTGCTCCACTCTCACCACCATGAGAACATATCTTCAAAGCTATCAGCCCAAAGAAAAAAAGCACCGCACCACCACCGGGTGGGCTCGAACCTCCAACTTTTCGGTTAACAGCCGATCACGCTAGCCAATTGCGCCACGGAGACAGTCCTGCTCCACTCTCAGCACCGTCAGAACATATCTTCAAAGCTATCAGCCCACAGAAAAAAAAGCGCTGCACAACCACCGGGTAGGCTCGAACCTCCGATTTTTCGGTTAACAGCCGATCGCGCTAGCCAATTGCGCCACGAAGACAGTCCTGCTCCACTCTCACCACCATCAAAACATATCTTCAAAACTATTACCGCAAAGAAAAAAGCAACACACCACTCCCGAGAGGGCTCAAAACTCCAACCTTTCGGTTTACAGCCGATCGCGCTAGCCCATTGCGCCACGGAGACAGTCTTGCTCCACTCTCACCACCATAAGAACATATCTTCAAAGCTATCAGCGCAAAGAAAAAAAGCGCTGCACCACCACCGCGTGGGCTCGAAACTCCTACCTTTCGGTTAACAGCCGATCGCGCTAGCCAATTGCGCCACGGAGACAATCCTGCTCCACTCTCATCACCATCAGAACATATCTTCAAAGCTATCAGCCCAAAGAAAAAAAAGCGCGGCACCACCACCGGGTGGGCTCGAACCTCCAACTTTCTGGTTAACAGCCGATCACGCTAGCCAATTGCGCCACGGAGACAGTCCTGCTCCACTCTCACGACCATCAGAACATATCTTCAAATCTATCAGCCCACAGAAAAAAAAGCGCCGCACAACCACCGGGTAGGCTCGAACCTCCAACTTTTCGGTTAACAGCCGATCGCGCTAGCCAATTGCGCCACGGAGACAGTCCTGCTCCACTCTCACCACCATAAGAACATATCTTCAAAGCTATCAGCCCGAAGAAAAAAGCAACACACCACTCCCGGGAGGGCTCGAAACTCCAACCTTTCGGTCAACAGCCGATCGCGCTAGCCCATTGCGCCACGGAGACAGTCTTGCTCATCTCTCACCACCATCAGATCATATCATCAAAGCTATCAGCCCAAAGAAAAAAAAACACCGCACCACCACCGCGTGGGCTCGAGCCTCCAACCTTTCGGTTAACAGCCGATCGCGCTAGCCAACTGCGCCACGGAGACAGTCGTGCTCCACTCTCACCACCATCAGAACATATCTTCAAAGCTATCAGCCCAATAAAAAAAAAGCGCCGCACCACCGCCGGGTGGGCTTGAAACTCCAACCTTTCGGTTAACAGCCGATCGCGCTAGCCAATTGCGCCACGGAGACAGTCCTGCTTCACTCTCACCACCATCAGAACATATCTTCAAAGCTATCAGCCCAAAGAAAAAAAAGCGCCATACCACCACCGGGTGGGCTCGAACCTCCGACCTTTTGGTTAACAGCCGATCGCGCTAGCCAATTGCGCCATGGAGACAGTCCTGCTCCACTCTCACCACCATGAGAACATATCTTCAAAGCTATCAGCCCAAAGAAAAAAAGCACCGCACCACCACCGGGTGGGCTCGAACCTCCAACTTTTCGGTTAACAGCCGATCACGCTAGCCAATTGCGCCACGGAGACAGTCCTGCTCCTCTCTCAGCACCGTCAGAACATATCTTCAAAGCTATCAGCCCACAGAAAAAAAAGCGCTGCACAACCACCGGGTAGGCTCGAACCTCCGATTTTTCGGTTAACAGCCGATCGCGCTAGCCAATTGCGCCACGGAGACCTCGAACCTCCAACCACTCTCACCCTATAAGAACATATCTTCAAAGCTATCAGCCCAACGAAAAAAAAGCGCCGCACCACCACTGGGTGGGCTCGAACCTGCGACCTTTTGGTTAACCGCCGATCGCGCTAGCCAATTGCGCCACGGAGACAGTCCCGCTCCACTCTCACCACCATCAGAACATATCTTCAAAGCAATCAGCCCAAAGAAAAAAAAGCGCCGCACCACCACCGGGTGGGCTCGAACCTCCAACTTTCCGGTCAACAGCCGATCACGCTAGCCAATTGCGCCACGGAGACAGTCCTGCTCCACTCTCACCACCATCAGAACATATCTTCAAAGCTATCAGCCCACAGAAAAAAAAGCGCCGCACAACCACCGGGTAGGCTCGAACCTCCAACATTTCGGTTAACAGCCGATCGCGCTAGCCAATTGCGCCACGGAGACAGACCTGCTCCACTCTCACCACCATAAGAACATATATCGAAGCTATCAGCCCGAAGAAAAAAAAGCGCCGCACCACCACTGGGTGGCTCGAACCTCCGACCTTTTGGTTAACAGCCGATCGCGCTAGCCAATTGCGCCACGGAGACAGTCCTGCTCCACTCTCACCACCATCAGAACATATCTTCAAAGCTATCAGCCCAAAGAAAAAAAAGCGCCGCACCACCACCGGGTGGGCAAGAACCTCCAACTTTCCGGTTAACAGCCGATCACGCTAGCCAATTGCGCCACGGAGACAGTCCTGCTCCACTCTCACCCCCGTCAGAACATTTCTTCAGAGCTATCAGCCCAAAGAAAAAAAAGCGCTGCACCACCACCGGGTGGGCTCGAACCTTCAACCTTTCAGTTAACAGCCGATCGCGCTAGCCAATTGCCCCACGGAGACAGTCGTGCTCCACTCTCACCATCGTCAGAACATTTCTTCAGAGCTATCACTCCAAAGGAAAAAAAGCGCCGCACCACCACCGGTTGGGCTCGAACCTCCAACCTTTCGGTTAACAGCCGATCGCGCTAGCCAATTGCGCCACGAAGACTGTCCTGCTCCAATCTCACCACCATCAGAACTTATCTTCAAAGCTATTATCGCAAAGAAAAAAGCAACCCACCACTCCTGGGAGGGCTCGAGACTCCAACCTTTCGGTTAACAGCCGATCGCGCTAGCCCAATGCGCCACGGAGGCAGTCTTGCTCCACTCTCACCATCATCAGAACATATCTTCAAAGCTATCAGCGCATAGAAAAAAAGCGCTGCACCACCACCAGGTGGGCTCGAACCTCCAACCTGTCGGTTAACAGCCGATCGCGCTAGCCCATTGCGCCACGGAGACAGTCTTGCTCCACTCTCACCACCATCAGAACATAACTTCAAAGCTATCAGCGCAAAGAAAAAAGCAACACACCACTTCCGGGAGGGCTTGAACCTACAACTTTCCGGTTAACAGCCGATCACGCTAGCCAATTGCGCCACGGAGACAGTCTTACTCTACTCTCACAACCATCAGAACATAACTTCAAAGCTATCAGCCCACAGAAAAAAAAGCGCCGCACCACCACCGGGAGAGCTCGAACCTCCAACGTTTCGGTTAACAGCCGATCGCGCTAGCCAATTGCGCCACGGAGACAATCCTGCTCCACTCACCACCATCAGAACATATCTTCAAAGCTATCAGCCCAAAGAAAAAAAAGCGCGGCACCACCACCGGGTGGGCTCGAACCTCCAACTTTCTGGTTAACAGCCGATCGCGCTAGCCAACTGCGCCACGGAGACAGTCGTGCTCCACTCTCACCACCATCAGAACATATGTTCAAAGCTATCAGCCCAAACAAAAAAAAGCGCCGCACCACCGCCGGGTGGGCTCGAAACTCCAACCTTTCGGTTAACAGCCGATCGCGCTAGCCAATTGCGCCACGAAGACAGTCCTGCTTCACTCTCACCACCATCAGAACATATCTTCAAAGCTATCAGCCTAAAGAAAAAAAAGCGCCATACCACCACCGGGTGGGCTCGAACCTCCGACCTTTTGGTTAACAGCCGATCGCGCTAGCCAATTGCGCCATGGAGACAGTCTTGCTCCACTCTAACCACCATCAGAACATATCTTCAAAGCTATCAGCCCAAAGAAAAAAAAAGCACCGCACCACCACCGGGTGGACTCGAACCTCCAACTTTTCGGTTAACAGCCGATCACGCTAGCCAATTGCGCCACGGAGACAGTCCTGCTCCCCTCTCACCACCGTCAGAACATATCTTCAAAGCTATCAGCGCACAGAAAAAAAGCGCCGCACAACCACCGGGTAGGCTCGAACCTCCGACTTTTCGGTTAACAGCCGATCGCGCTAGCCAATTGCGCCACGGAGACAGTCCTGCTCCACTCTCACCACTATAAGAACATATCTTCAAAGCTATCAGCCCAACGAAAAAAAAAGCGCCGCACCACCACTGGGTTGGCTCGAACCTCCGACCTTTTGGTTAACCGCCGATCGCGCTAGCCAGTTGCGCCACGGAGACAGTCCTGCTCCACTCTCACCACCATCAGAACATATCTTCAAAGCTATCAGCCCAAAGAAAAAAAACCGCCGCACCACCACCGGGTGGGCTCGAACCTCCAACTTTCCGGTTAACAGCCGATCACGCTAGCCAATTGCGCCACGGAGACAGTCCTGCTCCAATCTCACCACCATCAGAACATATCTTCAAAGCTATCAGCCCACAGAAAAAAAAGCGCCGCACAACCACCGGGTAGGCTCGAACCTCCAACTTTTCGGTTAACAGCCGATCGCGCTAGCCAATTGCGCCACGGAGACAGACCTGCTCCACTCTCAACACCATAAGAACATATCATCTAAGCTATCAGCCCGAAGAAAAAAAAGCGCCGCACCACCACTGGGTGGGCTCGAACCTCCGACCTTTTGGTTAACAGCCAATCGCGCTAGCCAATTGCGCCACGGAGACAGTCCTGCTCCACTCTCACCACCATCAGAACATATCTTCAAGGCTATCAGCCCAAAGAAAAAAAGCGCCGCACCACCACCGGGTGGGCAAGAACCTCCAACTTTCCGGTTAACAGCCGATCACGCTAGCCAATTGCGCCGTGGAGACAGTCCTGCTCCACTCTCACCACCATCAGAACATATCTTCAAAGCTATCAGCCCAAAGAAAAAAAAGCACCGCACCACCACCGGGTGGGCTCGAACCTCCAACTTTTCGGTTAACAGCCGATCACGGTAGCCAATTGCGCCACGGAGACAGTCCTGCTCCACTCTCACCACCATCAGAACATATCTTCAAAGCTATCAGCCCACAGAAAAAAAAGCGCCGCACAACCACCGGGTAGGCTCGAACCTCCAACATTTCGGTTAACAGCCGATCGCGCTAGCCAATTGCGCCACGGAGACAGACCTGATCCACTCTCACCACCATAAGAACATATATCGAAGCTATCAGCCCGAAGAAAAAAAAGCGCCGCACCACCACTGGGTGGCTCGAACCTCCGACCTTTTGGTTAACAGCCGATCACGCTAGCCAATTGCGCCACGGAGACAGTCCTGCTCCACTCTCACCCCCGTCAGAACATTTCTTCAGAGCTATCAGCCCAAAGAAAAAAAAGCGCTGCACCACCACCGGGTGGGCTCGAACCTTCAACCTTTCAGTTAACAGCCGATCGCGCTAGCCAATTGCCCCACGGAGACAGTCGTGCTCCACTCTCACCATCGTCAGAACATTTCTTCAGAGCTATCACCCCAAAGGAAAAAAAGCGCCGCACCACCACCGGTTCGGCTCGAACCTCCAACCTTTCGGTTAACAGCCGATCGCGCTAGCCAATTGCGCCACGAAGACTGTCCTGCTCCAATCTCACCACCATCAGAACTTATCTTCAAAGCTATTACCGCAAAGAAAAAAGCAACACACCACTCCTGGGAGGGCTCGAGACTCCAACCTTTCGGTTAACAGCCGATCGCGCTAGCCCAATGCGCCACGGAGGCAGTCTTGCTCCACTCTCACCATCATCAGAACATATCTTCAAAGCTATCAGCGCTTAGAAAAAAAGCGCTGCACCACCACCAGGTGGGCTCGAACCTCCAACCTGTCGGTTAACAGCCGATCGCGCTAGCCCATTGCGCCACGGAGACAGTCTTGCTCCACTCTCACCACCATCAGAACATAACTTCAAAGCTATCAGCGCAAAGAAAAAAGCAACACACCACTCCCGGGAGGGCTTGAACCTACAACTTTCCGGTTAACAGCCGATCACGCTAGCCAATTGCGCCACGGAGACAGTCTTACTCTACTCTCACAACCATCAGAACATAACTTCAAAGCTATCAGCCCACAGAAAAAAAAAGCGCCGCACCACCACCGGGAGAGCTCGAACCTCCAACGTTTCGGTTAACAGCCGATCGCGCTAGCCAATTGCGCCACGGAGACAATCCTGCTCCACTCTCACCACCATCAGAACATATCTTCAAAGCTATCAGCCCAAAGAAAAAAAAGCGCGGCACCACCACCGGGTGGGCTCGAACCTCCAACTTTCTGGTTAACAGCCGATCGCGCTAGCCAACTGCGCCACGGAGACAGTCGTGCTCCACTCTCACCACCATCAGAACATATCTTCAAAGCTATCAGCCCAAACAAAAAAAAGCGCCGCACCACCGCCGGGTGGGCTCGAAACTCCAACCTTTCTGTTAACAGCCGATCGCGCTAGCCAATCTCGCCACGGAGACAGTCCTGCTTCACTCTCACCACCATCAGAACATATCTTCAAAGCTATCAGCCTAAAGAAAAAAAGCGCCATACCACCACCGGGTGGGCTCGAACCTCCGACCTTTTGGTTAACAGCCGATCGCGCTAGCCAATTGCGCCATGGAGACAGTCCTGCTCCACTCTCACCACCATCAGAACATATCTTCAAAGCTATCAGCCCAAAGAAAAAAAAGCACCGCACCACCACCGGGTGGGCTCGAACCTCCAACTTTTCGGTTAACAGCCGATCACGGTAGCCAATTGCGCCACGGAGACAGTCCTGCTCCCCTCTCACCACCGTCAGAACATATCTTCAAAGCTATCAGCCCACAGAAAAAAAAGCGCCGCACAACCACCGGGTAGGCTCGAACCTCCGACTTTTCGGTTAACAGCCGATCGCGCTATCCAATTGCGCCACGGAGACAGTCCTGCTCCACTCTCACCACTATAAGAACATATCTTCAAAGCTATCAGCCCAACGAAAAAAAAAGCGCCGCACCACCACTGGGTGGGCTCGAACCTCCGACCTTTTGGTTAACCGCCGATCGCGCTAGCCAGTTGCGCCACGGAGACAGTCCTGCTCCACTCTCACCACCATCAGAACATATCTTCAAAGCTATCAGCCCAAAGAAAAAAAAGCGCCGCACCACCACCGGGTGGGCTCGAACCTCCAACTTTCCGGTTAACAGCCGATCACGCTAGCCAATTGCGCCACGGAGACAGTCCTGCTTCACTCTCACCACCATCAGAACATATCTTCAAAGCTATCAGCCCACAGAAAAAAAAGCGCCGCACAACCACCGGGTAGGCTCGAACCTCCAACTTTTCGGTTAACAGCCGATCGCGCTAGCCAATTGCGCCACGGAGACAGACCTGCTCCACTCTCAACACCATAAGAACATATCATCGAAGCTATCAGCCCGAAGAAAAAAAAGCGCCGCACCACCTCTGGGTGGGCTCGAACCTCCGACCTTTTGGTTAACAGCCAATCGTGCTAGCAAATTGCGCCACGGAGACAGTCCTGCTCCACTCTCACCACCATCAGAACATATCTTCAAAGCTATCAGCCCAAAGAAAAAAAGCGCCGCACCACCACCGGGTGGGCAAGAACCTCCAACTTTCCGGTTAACAGCCGATCACGCTAGCCAATTGCGCCACGGAGACAGTCCTGCTCCACTCTCACCACCGTCAGAACATTTCTTCAAAGCTATCAGCCCAAAGAAAAAAGCAACACACCACTCCCGGGAGGGCTCGAAACTCCAACCTTTCGGTCAACAGCCGATCGCGCTAGCCCATTGCGCCACGGAGACAGTCTTGCTCATCTCTCACCACCATCAGATCATATCATCAAAGCTATCAGCCCAAAGAAAAAAAAGCACCGCGCCACCACCGGGTGGGCTCGAACCTCCAACCTTTCGGTTAACAGCCGATCGCGCTAGCCAACTGCGCCACGGAGACAGTCGTGCTCCACTCTCACCACCATCAGAACATATCTTCAAAGCTATCAGCCCAAACAAAAAAAGCGCTGCACCACCGCCGGGTGGGCTCGAAACTCCAACCTTTCGGTTAACAGCCGATCGCGCTAGCCAATTGCGCCACGGAGACAGTCCTGCTTCACTCTCACCACCATCAGAACATATCTTCAAAGCTATCAGCCTAAAGAAAAAAAAGCGCCATACCACCACCGGGTGGGCTCGAACCTCCGACCTTTTGGTTAACAGCCGATCGCGCTAGCCAATTGCGCCAGGGAGACAGTCCTGCTCCACTCTCACCACCATCAGAACATATCTTCAAAGCTATCAGCCCAAAGAAAAAAAAGCGCCGCACCACCACCGGGTGGGCAAGAACCTCCAACTTTCCGGTTAACAGCCGATCACGCTAGCCAATTGCGCCACGGAGACAGTCCTGCTCCACTCTCACCCCCGTCAGAACATTTCTTCAGAGCTATCAGCCCAAAGAAAAAAAAGCGCTGCACCACCACCGGGTGGGCTCGAACCTTCAACCTTTCAGTTAACAGCCGATCGCGCTAGCCAATTGCCCCACGGAGACAGTCGTGCTCCACTCTCACCATCGTCAGAACATTTCTTCAGAGCTATCACTCCAAAGGAAAAAAAGCGCCGCACCACCACCGGTTGGGCTCGAACCTCCAACCTTTCGGTTAACAGCCGATCGCGCTAGCCAATTGCGCCACGAAGACTGTCCTGCTCCAATCTCACCACCATCAGAACTTATCTTCAAAGCTATTACCGCAAAGAAAAAAGCAACACACCACTCCTGGGAGGGCTCGAGACTCCAACCTTTCGGTTAACAGCCGATCGCGCTAGCCCAATGCGCCACGGAGGCAGTCTTGCTCCACTCTCACCATCATCAGAACATATCTTCAAAGCTATCAGCGCATAGAAAAAAAGCGCTGCACCACCACCAGGTGGGCTCGAACCTCCAACCTGTCGGTTAACAGCCGATCGCGCTAGCCCATTGCGCCACGGAGACAGTCTTGCTCCACTCTCACCACCATCAGAACATAACTTCAAAGCTATCAGCGCAAAGAAAAAAGCAACACACCACTCCCGGGAGGGCTTGAACCTACAACTTTCCGGTTAACAGCCGATCACGCTAGCCAATTGCGCCACGGAGACAGTCTTACTCTACTCTCACAACCATCAGAACATAACTTCAAAGCTATCAGCCCACAGAAAAAAAAAGCGCCGCACCACCACCGGGAGAGCTCGAACCTCCAACGTTTCGGTTAACAGCCGATCGCGCTAGCCAATTGCGCCACGGTGACAATCCTGCTCCACTCTCACCACCATCAGAACATATCTTCAAAGCTATCAGCCCAAAGAAAAAAAAGCGCGGCACCACCACCGGGTGGGCTCGAACCTCCAACTTTCTGGTTAACAGCCGATCGCGCTAGCCAACTGCGCCACGGAGACAGTCGTGCTCCACTCTCACCACCATCAGAACATATGTTCAAAGCTATCAGCCCAAACAAAAAAAAGCGCCGCACCACCGCCGGGTGGGCTCGAAACTCCAACCTTTCGGTTAACAGCCGATCGCGCTAGCCAATTGCGCCACGGAGACAGTCCTGCTTCACTCTCACCACCATCAGAACATATCTTCAAAGCTATCAGCCTAAAGAAAAAAAAGCGCCATACCACCACCGGGTGGGCTCGAACCTCCGACCTTTTGGTTAACAGCCGATCGCGCTAGCCAATTGCGCCATGGAGACAGTCTTGCTCCACTCTCACCACCATCAGAACATATCTTCAAAGCTATCAGCCCAAAGAAAAAAAAGCACCGCACCACCACCGGGTGGGCTCGAACCTCCAACTTTTCGGTTAACAGCCGATCACGCTAGCCAATTGCGCCACGGAGACAGTCCTGCTCCCCTCTCACCACCGTCAGAACATATCTTCAAAGCTATCAGCCCACAGAAAAAAAAGCGCCGCACAACCACCGGGTAGGCTGGAACCTCCGACTTTTCGGTTAACAGCCGATCGCGCTAGCCAATTGCGCCACGGAGACAGTCCTGCTCCACTCTCACCACTATAAGAACATATCTTCAAAGCTATCAGCCCAACGAAAAAAAAGCGCCGCACCACCACTTGGTGGGCTCGAACCTCCGACCTTTTGGTTAACCGCCGATCGCGCTAGCCAGTTGCGCCACGGAGACAGTCCTGCTCCACTCTCACCACCATCAGAACATATCTTCAAAGCTATCAGCCCAAAGAAAAAAAAGCGCCGCACCACCACCGGGTGGGCTCGAACCTCCAACTTTCCGGTTAACAGCCGATCACGCTAGCCAATTGCGCCGTGGAGACAGTCCTGCTCCACTCTCACCACCATCAGAACATATCTTCAAAGCTATCAGCCCAAAGAAAAAAAAGCACCGCACCACCACCGGGTGGGCTCGAACCTCCAACTTTTCGGTTAACAGCCGATCACGCTAGCCAATTGCGCCACGGAGACAGTGCTGCTCCACTCTCACCACCATCAGAACATATCTTCAAAGCTATCAGCCCACAGAAAAAAAAGCGCCGCACAACCACCGGGTAGGCTCGAACCTCCAACATTTCGGTTAACAGCCGATCGCGCTAGCCAATTGCGCCACGGAGACAGACCTGATCCACTCTCACCACCATAAGAACATATATCGAAGCTATCAGCCCGAAGAAAAAAAAGCGCCGCACCACCACTGGGTGGCTCGAACCTCCGACCTTTTGGTTAACAGCCGATCGCGCTAGCCCATTGCGCCACGGAGACAGTCCTGCTCCACTCTCACCACCATCAGAATATATCTTCAAAGCTATCAGCCCAAAGAAAAAAAAGCGCCGCACCACCACCGGGTGGGCAAGAACCTCCAACTTTCCGGTTAACAGCCGATCACGCTAGCCAATTGCGCCACGGAGACAGTCCTGCTCCACTCTCACCCCCGTCAGAACATTTCTTCAGAGCTATCAGCCCAAAGAAAAAAAAGCGCTGCACCACCACCGGGTGGGCTCGAACCTTCAACCTTTCAGTTAACAGCCGATCGCGCTAGCCAATTGCCCCACGGAGACAGTCGTGCTCCACTCTCACCATCGTCAGAACATTTCTTCAGAGCTATCACTCCAAAGGAAAAAAAGCGCCGCACCACCACCGGTTCGGCTCGAACCTCAACTTTTCGGTTAACAGCCGATCGCGCTAGCCAATTGCGCCACGAAGACTGTCCTGCTCCAATCTCACCACCATCAGAACTTATCTTCAAAGCTATTACCGCAAAGAAAAAAGCAACACACCACTCCTGGGAGGGCTCGAGACTCCAACCTTTCGGTTAACTGCCGATCGCGCTAGCCCAATGCGCCACGGAGGCAGTCTTGCTCCACTCTCACCATCATCAGAACATATCTTCAAAGCTATCAGCGCATAGAAAAAAAGCGCTGCACCACCACCAGGTGGGCTCGAACCTCCAACCTGTCGGTTAACAGCCGATCGCGCTAGCCCATTGCGCCACGGAGACAGTCTTGCTCCACTCTCACCACCATCAGAACATAACTTCAAAGCTATCAGCGCAAAGAAAAAAGCAACACACCACTCCCGGGAGGGCTTGAACCTACAACTTTCCGGTTAACAGCCGATCACGCTAGCCAATTGCGCCACGGAGACAGTCTTACTCTACTCTCACAACCATCAGAACATAACTTCAAAGCTATCAGCCCACAGAAAAAAAAGCGCCGCACCACCACCGGGAGAGCTCGAACCTCCAACGTTTCGGTTAACAGCCGATCGCGCTAGCCAATTGCGCCACGGAGACAATCCTGCTCCACTCTCACCACCATCAGAACATATCTTCAAAGCTATCAGCCCAAAGAAAAAAAAGCGCGGCACCACCACCGGGTGGGCTCGAACCCCCAACTTTCTGGTTAACAGCCGATCGCGCTAGCCAATTGCGCCATGGAGACAGTCCTGCTCCACTCTCACCACCATCAGAACATATCTTCAAAGCTATCAGCCCAAAGAAAAAAAAGCACCGCACAACCACCGGGTAGGCTCGAACCTCCAACTTTTCGGTTAACAGCCGATCGCGCTAGCCAATTGCGCCACGGAGACAGACCTGCTCCACTCTCAACACCATAAGAACATATCATCGAAGCTATCAGCCCGAAGAAAAAAAAGCGCCGCACCACCTCTGGGTGGGCTCGAACCTCCGACCTTTTGGTTAACAGCCAATCGTGCTAGCAAATTGCGCCACGGAGACAGTCCTGCTCCACTTTCACCACCATCAGAACATATCTTCAAAGCTATCAGCCCAAAGAAAAAAAGCGCCGCACCACCACCGGGTGGGCAAGAACCTCCAACTTTCCGGTTAACAGCCGATCACGCTAGCCAATTGCGCCACGGAGACAGTCCTGCTCCACTCTCACCACCGTCAGAACATTTCTTCAAAGCTATCAGCCCAAAGAACAAAGCAACACACCACTCCCGGGAGGGCTCGAAACTCCAACCTTTCGGTCAACAGCCGATCGCGCTAGCCCATTGCGCCACGGAGACAGTCTTGCTCATCTCTCACCACCATCAGATCATATCATCAAAGCTATCAGCCCAAAGAAAAAAAAGCACCGCGCCACCACCGGGTGGGCACGAACCTCCAACTTTTCGGTTAACAGCCGATCGCGCTAGCCAACTGCGCCACGGAGACAGTCGTGCTCCACTCTCACCACCATCAGAACATATCTTCAAAACTATCAGCCCAAACAAAAAAAGCGCCGCACCACCGCCGGGTGGGCTCGAAACTCCAACCTTTCGGTTAACAGCCGATCGCGCTAGCCAATTGCGCCACGGAGACAGTCCTGCTTCACTCTCACCACCATCAGAACATATCTTCAAAGCTATCAGCCTAAAGAAAAAAAAGCGCCATACCACCACCGGGTGGGCTCGAACCTCCGACCTTTTGGTTAACAGCCGATCGCGCTAGCCAATTGCGCCATGGAGACAGTCCTGCTCCACTCTCACCACCATCAGAACATATCTTCAAAGCTATCAGCCCAAAGAAAAAAAAGCACCGCACCACCACCGGGTGGGCTCGAACCTCCAACTTTTCGGTTAACAACCGATCACGCTAGCCAATTGCGCCACGGAGACAGTCCTGCTCCCCTCTCACCACCGTCAGAACATATCTTCAAAGCTATCAGCCCACAGAAAAAAAAGCGCCGCACAACCACCGGGTAGGCTCGAACCTCCGACGTTTCGGTTAACAGCCGATCGCGCTAGCCAATTGCGCCACGGAGACAGTCCTGCTCCACTCTCACCACTATAAGAACATATCTTCAAAGCTATCAGCCCAACGAAAAAAAAGCGCCGCACCACCACTGGGTGGGCTCGAACCTCCGACCTTTTGGTTAACCGCCGATCGCGCTAGCCAATTGCGCCACGGAGACAGTCTTGCTCCACTCTCACCACCATCAGAACATATCTTCAAAGCTATCAGCCCAAAGAAAAAAAAGCGCCGCACCACCACCGGGTGGGCTCGAACCTCCAACTTTCCGGTTAACAGCCGATCACGCTAGCCAATTGCGCCACGGAGACAGTCCTGCTCCACTCTCACCACCATCAGAACATATCTTCAAAGCTATTAGCCCACAGAAAAAAAAGCGCCGCACAACCACCGGGAGAGCTCGAACCTCCAACTTTTCGGTTAACCGCCGATCGCGCTAGCCAATTGCGCCACGAAGACTGTCCTGCTCCAATCTCACCACCATCAGAACTTATCTTCAAAGCTATTACCGCAAAGAAAAAAGCAACACACCACTCCTGGGAGGGCTCGAGACTCCAACCTTTCGGTTAACAGCCGATCGCGCTAGCCCATTGCGCCACGGAGGCAGTCTTGCTCCACTCTCACCATCATCAGAACATATCTTCAAAGCTATCAGCGCAAAGAAAAAAAAGCGCTGCACCACCACCAGGTGGGCTCGAGCCTCCAACCTTTCGGTTAACAGCCGATCGCGCTAGCCCATTGCGCCACGGAGACAGTCTTGCTCCACTCTCACCACCATCAGAACATAACTTCAAAGCTATCAGCGCAAAGAAAAAAGCAACACACCACTCCCGGGAGGGCTTGAACCTCCAACTTTCCGGTTAACAGCCGATAACGCTAGCCAATTGCGCCACGGAGACAGTCTTACTCTACTCTCACAACCATCAGAACATAACTTCAAAGCTATCAGCCCACAGAAAAAAAGCGCCGCACCACCACCGGGAGAGCTCGAACCTCCAACTTTTCGGTTAACAGCCGATCGCGCTAGCCAATTGCGCCACGCAGACTGTCCTGCTCCACTCTCACCACCGTCAGAACATTTCTTCAGAGCTATCAGCCCAAAGAAAAAAAAGCGCTGCACCAACACCGGGTGGGCTCGAACCTCCAACCTTACGGTTAACAGCCGATCGCGCTAGCCAATTGCGCCACGGAGACAGACCTGCTCCACTCTCAACACCATAAGAACATATCATCGAAGCTATCAGCCCGAAGAAAAAAAAGCGCCGCACCACCACTGGGTGGGCTCGAACCTCCGACCTTTTGGTTAACAGCCAATCGCGCTAGCCAATTGCGCCACGGAGACAGTCCTGCTCCACTCTCACCACCATCAGAACATATCTTCAAAGCTATCAGCCCAAAGAAAAAAAGCACCGCACCACCACCGGGTGGGCAAGAACCTCCAACTTTCCGGTTAACAGCCGATCACGCTAGCCAATTGCGCCACGGAGACAGTCCTGCTCCACTCTCACCACCGTCAGAACATTTCTTCAAAGCTATCAGCCCAAAGAAAAAAGCAACACACCACTCCCGGGAGGGCTCGAAACTCCAACCTTTCGGTCAACAGCCGATCGCGCTAGCCCATTGCGCCACGGAGACAGTCTTGCTCATCTCTCACCACCATCAGATCATATCATCAAAGCTATCAGCCCAAAGAAAAAAAAGCACCGCGCCACCACCGGGTGGGCTCGAACCTCCAACCTTTCGGTTAACAGCCGATCGCGCTAGCCAACTGCGCCACGGAGACAGTCGTGCTCCACTCTCACCACCATCAGAACATATCTTCAAAGCTATCAGCCCAAACAAAAAAAGCGCCGCACCACCGCCGGGTGGGCTCGAAACTCCAACCTTTCGGTTAACAGCCGATCGCGCTAGCCAATTGCGCCACGGAGACAGTCCTGCTTCACTCTCACCACCATCAGAACATATCTTCAAAGCTATCAGCCTAAAGAAAAAAAAGCGCCATACCACCACCGGGTGGGCTCGAACCTCCGACCTTTTGGTTAACAGCCGATCGCGCTTGCCAATTGCGCCAGGGAGACAGTCCTTCTCCACTCTCACCACTATAAGAACATATCTTCAAAGCTATCAGCCCAACGGAAAAAAAGCGCCGCACCACCACTGGGTGGGCTCGAACCTCCGACCTTTTGGTTAACCGCCGATCGCGCTAGCCAATTGCGCCACGGAGACAGTCCTGCTCCACTCTCACCACCATCAGAACATATCTTCAAAGCTATCAGCCCAAAGAAAAAAAAAGCGCCGCACCACCACCGGGTGGGCTCGAACCTCCAACTTTCCGGTTAACAGCCGATCACGCTAGCCAATTGCGCCACGGAGACAGTCCTGCTCCACTCTCACCACCATCAGAACATATCTTCAAAGCTATCAGCCCACAGAAAAAAAAGCGCCGCACAACCACCGGGTAGGCTCGAACCTCCAACTTTTCGGTTAACAGCCGATCGCGCTAGCCAATTGCGCCACGGAGACAGACCTGCTCCACTCTCACCACCATAAGAACATATCATCGAAGCTATCAGCCCGAAGAAAAAAAAGCGCCGCACCACCACTGGGTGGGCTCGAACCTCCGATCTTTTGGTTAACAGCCAATCGCGCTAGCCAATTGCGCCACGGAGACAGTCCTGCTCCACTCTCACCACCATCAGAACATATCTTCAAAGCTATCAGCCCAAAGAAAAAAAGCGCCGCACCACCACCGGGTGGGCAAGAACCTCCAACTTTCCGGTTAACAGCCGATCACGCTAGCCAATTGCGCCACGGAGACAGTCCTGCTCCACTCTCACCACCGTCAGAACATTTCTTCAGAGCTATCAGCCCAAAGAAAAAAAAGTTCTGCACCACCACCGGGTGGGCTCAAACCTTCAACCTTTCAGTTAACAGCCGATCGTGCTGGCCAATTGCCCCACGGAGACAGTCGCGCTCCACTCTCACCATCGTCAGAACATTTCTTCAGAGCTATCACCCCAAAGAAAAAAAATGCGCCGCACCACCACCGGTTGGGCTCGAACTTCTGACCTTTCGGTTAACAGCCGATCGCGCTAGTCAATTGCGCCACTAAGACAGTCCTGCTCCACTTTCACCACCATCAGAACATATCTTCAAAGCTATTACCGCAAAGAAAAAAGCAAAACACCACTCCCGGGAGGGCTTGAACCTCCAACTTTCCGGTTAACAGCCGATCACGCTAGCCAATTGCGCCACGGAGACAGTCTTACTCTACTCTCACAACCATCAGAACATAACTTCAAAGCTATCAGCCCACAGAAAAAAAAGCGCCGCACCACCACCGGGAGAGCTCGAACCTCCAACTTTTCGGTTAACAGCCGATCGCGCTAGCCAATTGCGCCACGAAGACTGTCCTGCTCCAATCTCACCACCATCAGAACTTATCTTCAAAGCTATTACCGCAAAGAAAAAAGCAACACACCACTCCTGGGAGGGCTCGAGACTCCAACCTTTCGGTTAACAGCCGATCGCGCTAGCCCATTGCGCCACGGAGGCAGTCTTGTTCCACTCTCACCATCATCAGAACATATCTTCAAAGCTATCAGCGCAAAGAAAAAAAAGCGCTGCACCACCACCAGGTGGGCTCGAACCTCCAACCTTTCGGTTAACAGCCGATCGCGCTAGCCCATTGCGCCACGGAGACAGTCTTGCTCCACTCTCACCACCATCAGAACATAACTTCAAAGCTATCAGCGCAAAGAAAAAAGCAACACACCACTCCCGGGAGGGCTTGAACCTCCAACTTTCCGGTTAACAGCCGATCACGCTAGCCAATTGCGCCACGGAGACAGTCTTACTCTACTCTCACAACCATCAGAACATAACTTCAAAGCTATCAGCCCACAGAAAAAAAGCGCCGCACCACCACCGGGAGAGCTCGAACCTCCAACTTTTCGGTTAACAGCCGATCGCGCTAGCCAATTGCGCCACGCAGACTGTCCTGCTCCACTCTCACCACCGTCAGAACATTTCTTCAGAGCTATCAGCCCAAAGAAAAAAAAGCGCTGCACCAACACCGGGTGGGCTCGAACCTCCAACCTTACGGTTAACAGCCGATCGCGCTAGCCAATTGCCCCACGGAGACAGTCGTGCTCCACTCTCACCATCGTCAGAACATTTCTTCAGAGCTATCAGCCCACAGAAAAAAAAGCGCCGCACAACCACCGGGTAGGCTCGAACCTCCAACTTTTCGGTTAACAGCCGATCGCGCTAGCCAATTGCGCCACGGAGACAGACCTGCTCCACTCTCACCACCATAAGAACATATCATCGAAGCTATCAGCCCGAAGAAAAAAAAGCGCCGCACCACCACTGGGTGGGCTCGAACCTCCGACATTTTGGTTAACAGCCAATCGCGCTAGCCAATTGCGCCACGGAGACAGTCCTGCTCCACTCTCACCACCATCAGAACATATCTTCAAAGCTATCAGCCCAAAGAAAAAAAGCGCCGCACCACCACCGGGTGGGCAAGAACCTCCAACTTTCCGGTTAACAGCCGATCACGCTAGCCAATTGCGCCACGGAGACAGTCCTGCTCCACTCTCACCACCGTCAGAACATTTCTTCAGAGCTATCAGCCCAAAGAAAAAAAAGTTCTGCACCACCACCGGGTGGGCTCGAACCTTCAACCTTTCAGTTAACAGCCGATCGTGCTGGCCAATTGCCCCACGGAGACAGTCGCGCTCCACTCTCACCATCGTCAGAACATTTCTTCAGAGCTATCACCCCAAAGAAAAAAAATGCGCCGCACCACCACCGGTTGGGCTCGAACTTCTGACCTTTCGGTTAACAGCCGATCGCGCTAGTCAATTGCGCCACTAAGACAGTCCTGCTCCACTTTCACCACCATCAGAACATATCTTCAAAGCTATTACCGCAAAGAAAAAAGCAAAACACCACTCCCGGGAGGGCTTGAACCTCCAACTTTCCGGTTAACAGCCAATCACGCTAGCCAATTGCGCCACGGAGACAGTCTTACTCTACTCTCACAACCATCAGAACATAACTTCAAAGCTATCAGCCCACAGAAAAAAAAGCGCCGCACCACCACCGGGAGAGCTCGAACCTCCAACTTTTCGGTTAACAGCCGATCGCGCTAGCCAATTGCGCCACGAAGACTGTCCTGCTCCAATCTCACCACCATCAGAACTTATCTTCAAAGCTATTACCGCAAAGAAAAAAGCAACACACCACTCCTGGGAGGGCTCGAGACTCCAACCTTTCGGTTAACAGCCGATCGCGCTAGCCCATTGCGCCACGGAGGCAGTCTTGTTCCACTCTCACCATCATCAGAACATATCTTCAAAGCTATCAGCGCAAAGAAAAAAAAGCGCTGCACCACCACCAGGTGGGCTCGAACCTCCAACCTTTCGGTTAACAGCCGATCGCGCTAGCCCATTGCGCCACGGAGACAGTCTTGCTCCACTCTCACCACCATCAGAACATAACTTCAAAGCTATCAGCGCAAAGAAAAAAGCAACACACCACTCCCGGGAGGGCTTGAACCTCCAACTTTCCGGTTAACAGCCGATCACGCTAGCCAATTGCGCCACGGAGACAGTCTTACTCTACTCTCACAACCATCAGAACATAACTTCAAAGCTATCAGCCCACAGAAAAAAAGCGCCGCACCACCACCGGGAGAGCTCGAACCTCCAACTTTTCGGTTAACAGCCGATCGCGCTAGCCAATTGCGCCACGCAGACTGTCCTGCTCCACTCTCACCACCGTCAGAACATTTCTTCAGAGCTATCAGCCCAAAGAAAAAAAAGCGCTGCACCAACACCGGGTGGGCTCGAACCTCCAACCTTACGGTTAACAGCCGATCGCGCTAGCCAATTGCCCCACGCAGACAGTCGTGCTCCACTCTCACCATCGTCAGAACATTTCTTCAGAGCTATCACCCCAAAGAAAAAAAAAGCGCCGCACCACCACCTGTTGGGCTCGAACCTCCAACCTTTCGGTTAATAGCCGATCGCCCTAGCCGATTCCGCCACGAAGACTGTCCTGCTCCAATCTCATCACCATCAGAACTTATCTTCAAAGCTATTACCGCAAAGAAAAAAGCAACACACCACTCCTGGGAGGGCTCGAGACTCCAACCTTTCGGTTAACAGCCGATCGCACTAGCCCATTGCGCCACGGAGACAGTCTTGCTCCCTTCTCACCACCATCTGGACATAACTTCAAAGCTATCAGCCCAAAGAAAAAAAAGCACCGCACCACCACCGGGTGGGCTCGAACCTCCGACTTTTCGGTAAACAGCCGATCGCGCTAGGCAATTGCGCCACGGAGACAGTCCTGCTCCACTCTCACCACTATAAGAACATATCTTCAAAGCTATCAGCCCAACGAAAAAAAAGCGCCGCACCACCACTGGGTGGGCTCGAACCTCCGACCTTTTGGTTAACCGCCGATCGCGCTAGCCAATTGCGCCACGGAGACAGTCCTGCTCCACTCTCACCACCATCAGAACATATCTTCAAAGCTATCAGCCCAAAGAAAAAAAAAGCGCCGCACCACCACCGGGTGGGCTCGAACCTCCAACTTTCCGGTTAACAGCCGATCACGCTAGCCAATTGCGCCACGGAGACAGTCCTGCTCCACTCTCACCACCATCAGAACATATCTTCAAAGCTATCAGCCCACAGAAAAAAAAGCGCCGCACAACCACCGGGTAGGCTCGAACCTCCAACTTTTCGGTTAACAGCCGATCGCGCTAGCCAATTGCGCCACGGAGACAGACCTGCTCCACTCTCACCACCATAAGAACATATCATCGAAGCTATCAGCCCGAAGAAAAAAAAGCGCCGCACCACCACTGGGTGGGCTCGAACCTCCGACCTTTTGGTTAACAGCCAATCGCGCTAGCCAATTGCGCCACGGAGACAGTCCTGCTCCACTCTCACCACCATCCGAACATATCTTCAAAGCTATCAGCCCAAAGAAAAAAAGCGCCGCACCACCACCGGGTGGGCAAGAACCTCCAACTTTCCGGTTAACAGCCGATCACGCTAGCCAATTGCGCCACGGAGACAGTCCTGCTCCACTCTCACCACCGTCAGAACATTTCTTCAGAGCTATCAGCCCAAAGAAAAAAAAAGCGCTGCACCACCACCGGGTGGGCTCGAACCTTCAACCTTTCAGTTAACAGCCGATCGCGCAAGCCAATTGCCCCACGGAGACAGTCGCGCTCCACTCTCACCATCGTCAGAACATTTCTTCAGAGCTATCACCCCAATGAAAAAAAAGCGCCGCACCACCACCGGTTGGGCTCGAACTTCTGACCTTTCGGTTAACAGCCGATCGCGCTAGTCAATTGCGCCACGAAGACAGTCCTGCTCCACTTTCACCACCATCAGAACATATCTTCAAAGCTATTACCGCAAAGAAAAAAGCA
This sequence comes from Rhipicephalus microplus, assembly GCF_043290135.1. NCBI lineage: Eukaryota > Metazoa > Arthropoda > Arachnida > Ixodida > Ixodidae > Rhipicephalus > Rhipicephalus microplus. Next base: position 292,834,590 of record NC_134702.1, read on the forward strand.
AAACACCACTCCCGGGAGGGCTTGAACCTCCAACTTTCCGGTTAACAGCCGATCACGCTAGCCAATTGCGCCACGGAGACAGTCTTACTCTACTCTCACAACCATCAGAACATAACTTCAAAGCTATCAGCCCACAGAAAAAAAGCGCCGCACCACCACCGGGAGAGCTCGAACCTCCAACTTTTCGGTTAACAGCCGATCGCGCTAGCCAATTGCGCCACGGAGACAGTCGTGCTCCACTCTCACCACCATCAGAACATATCTTCAAAGCTATCAGCGCAAAGAAAAAAAAGCGCTGCACCACCACCAGGTGGGCTCGAACCTCCAACCTTTCGGTTAACAGCCGATCGCGCTAGCCCATTGCGCCACGGAGACAGTCTTGCTCCACTCTCACCACCATCAGAACATAACTTCAAAGCTATCAGCGCAAAGAAAAAAGCAACACACCACTCCCGGGAGGGCTTGAACCTCCAACTTTCCGGTTAACAGCCGATCACGCTAGCCAATTGCGCCACGGAGACAGTCTTACTCTACTCTCACAACCATCAGAACATAACTTCAAAGCTATCAGCCCACAGAAAAAAAGCGCCGCACCACCACCGGGAGAGCTCGAACCTCCAACTTTTCGGTTAACAGCCGATCGCGCTAGCCAATTGCGCCACGCAGACTGTCCTGCTCCACTCTCACCACCGTCAGAACATTTGTTCAGAGCTATCAGCCCAAAGAAAAAAAAGCGCTGCACCAACACCGGGTGGGCTCGAACCTCCAACCTTACGGTTAACAGCCGATCGCGCTAGCCAATTGCCCCACGGAGACAGTCGTGCTCCAATCTCACCATCGTCAGAACATTTCTTCAGAGCTATCACCCCAAAGAAAAAAAAAGCGCCGCACCACCACCTGTTGGGCTCGAACCTCCAACCTTTCGGTTAACAGCCGATCGCGCTAGCCAATTGCGCCACGAAGACTGTCCTGCTCCAATCTCATCACCATCAGAACTTATCTTCAAAGCTATTACCGCAAAGAAAAAAGCAACACACCACTCCTGGGAGGGCTCGAGACTCCAACCTTTCGGTTAACAGCCGATCGCGCTAGCCCATTGCGCCACGGAGACAGTCTTGCTCCCTTCTCACCACCATCTGGACATAACTTCAAAGCTATCAGCCCAAAGAAAAAAAAGCACCGCACCACCACCGGGTGGGCTCGAACCTCCAACCTTTCGGTTAACAGCCGATCGCGCTAGCCAATTGCGCCACGGAGACAGTCGTGCTCCACTCTCACCACCATCAGAACATATCTTCAAAGCTATCAGCGCAAAGAAAAAAGCAAAACACCACTCCCGGGAGGGCTCGAACCTCCAACTTTTCGGTTAACACCCGATCGCGCTGGCCAATTGCACCACGGAGAAATTCCTGCTCAACTCTCACCACAATTAGAACATATCTTCAAAGCTATCAGCCCAAAGAAAAAAAAGCGCCGCACCACCACCGGGTGGGCTCGAACCTCCAACTTTTCGGTTAACAACCGATCGCGCTAGCTAATTGCGCCACGGGGACCGTCCTGCTGCACTCTCACCACCGCCAGACCATTTCTTCAGAGCTATCACCCCAAAGAAAAAAAGCGCCGCACCACCACCGGTTGGGCTCGAACCTCCAACCTTTCGGTTAACAGCCGATCGCGCTAGCCAATTGCGCCACGAAGACAGTCCTGCTCCACTCTCACCACCATCATAACATATCTTCAAAGCTATTACCGCAAAGAAAAAAGCAACACACCACTCCCGGGAGTGCTAAAAACTCCAAACTTTCGGTTTACAGCCGATCGCGCTAGCCCATTGCGCCACGGAGACAGTCTTGCTCCACTCTCACCACCATCAGAACATATCTTCAAAGCTATCAGCGCAAAGAAAAAAAGCGCTGCACCACCACCGCGTGGGCTCGAACCTCCAACCTTTCGTTCAACAGCTGATCGCGCTAGCCCATTGCGCCACGGAGACAGTCTTGCTCCACTCTCACCACCATCAGAACATATCTTCAAAGCTATCAGCGCAAAGAAAAAAGCAACACACCACTCCCGGGAGGGCTCGAACCTCCAACTTTTCGGTTACCAGCCGATCGCGCTGGCCTATTGCGCCACGGAGAAAGTCCTGCTCAACTCTCACCACAATTAGAACATATCTTCAAAGCTATCAGCCCAAAGAAAAAAAGCGCCGCACCACCACCGGGTGGGCTCGAACCTCCAACTTTTCGGTTAACAGCCGATCGCGCTAGCCAATTGCGCCACGGGGACCGTCCTGCTCCACTCTCACCACCGTCATACCATTTCTTCAGAGCTATCACCCCAAAGAAAAAAAAAGCGCCGCACCACCACCGGGTGGGCTCGAACCTCCCACCTTTCGGTTAACAGCCGATCGTGCTAGCCAATTGCCCCACGGAGACAGTCGTGCTCCACTCTCACCACCGTCAGAACATTTCTTCAGAGCTATCACCCCAAAGAAAAAAAGCACCCCACCACCAGCGGGTGGGCTCGAACCTCAAACTTTTCGGTTAACAGCCGATCGCGCTGGCCAATTGCGCCACGGAGACAGTCCTGCTCCACTCTCACCACAATTAGAACATATCTTCAAAGCTATCATCGCAAAGAAAAAAGCAACACACCACTCCCGGGAGGGCTCAAAACTCCAATCTTTCGGTCAACAGCCGATCGCGCTAGCCCATTGCGCCACGGAGACAGTCTTGCTCATCTCTCACCACCATCAGAACATATCATCAAAGCTATCAGCCCAAAGAAAAAAAAGCACCCCACCACCAGCGGGTGGGCTCGAACCTCAAACTTTTCGGTTAACAGCCGATCGCGCTGGCCAATTGCGCCACGGAGACAGTCCTGCTCCACTCTCACCACAATTAGAACATATCTTCAAAGCTATCAGCGCAAAGAAAAAAGCAACACACCACCACCGGTTGGACTCGAACCTCCAACCTTTCGGTTAACAGCCGATCGCGCTAGCCAATAGCGCCACGAAGACAGTCCTGCTCCACTCTCACCACCATCAGAACATATCTTCAAAGCCATTACCGCAAAGAAAAAAGCAACACACCACTCCCGGGAGGGCTCAAAACTCCAACCTTTCGGTTAACAGCCGATCGCGCTAGCCCAATGCGCCACGGAGACAGTCTTGCTCCACTCTCACCACCATCAGAACATATCTTCAAAGCTATCATCGCAAAGAAAAAAGCAACACACCACTCCCGGGAGGGCTCAAAACTCCAACCTTTCGGTCAACAGCCGATCGCGCTAGCCCATTGCGCCACGGAGACAGTCTTGCTCATCTCTCACCACCATCAGAACATATCATCAAAGCTATCAGCCCAAAGAAAAAAAAGCACCCCACCACCAGCGGGTGGGCTCGAACCTCAAACTTTTCGGTTAACAGCCGATCGCGCTGGCCAATTGCGCCACGGAGACAGTCCTGCTCCACTCTCACCACAATTAGAACATATCTTCAAAGCTATCAGCCCAAAGAAAAAAAAGCGCCGCACCACCACCGCCTGGGCTCGAACCTCCAACCTTTCTGTTAACAGCAGATCGCGCTAGCCAATTGCGCAACGGAGACAATCGTGCTCCACTCTCACCACCTTCAGATCATATCTTCAAAGCTATCAGCGCAAAGAAAAAAAAGCGCCGCACCACTACCGGGTGGGCTCGAACCTCCAACCTTCCGGTTAACAGCCGATCGCGCAGGCCAATTTCGCCACGGAGACGGTCCTGCTGCACTCTTACCACCATCAGAACATATCTTCAAAGCTATCAGCCCACAGAAAAAAAAGCGCCGCACAACCACCGGGTAGGCTCGAACCTCCAACTTTTCGGTTAACAGCCGATCGCGCTAGCCAGTTGCTCACGGAGACAGTCCTGCTCCACTCTCACCACCATAAGAACATATCTTCAAAGCTATCAGCCCAAAAAAAGCGCCGCACCACCACCGGGTAGGCTCGAACCTCCAACCTTTCGGTTAACAGCCGATCACGCTAGCCAATTGCCCCAAGAAGACAGTCGTGCTCCACTCTCACCACCGTCAGAACATTTCTTCAGAGCTATCACCCCCAATAAAAACGCCACACCACCACCGGTTGGGCTCGAACCTCCAACCTTTCGGTTAACAGCCGATCGCGCTAGCCAATTGCGCCACGAAGACAGTCCTGCTCCACTCTCACCACCATCAGAACATATCTTAAAGCTATTACCGCAAAGAAAAAAGCAACACACACTCCCGGGAGGGCTCGAAACTCTAACCTTTCGGTTAACAGCCGATCGCGCTAGCACATTGCGCCACGGAGGCAGTCATGCTCCACTCTCACCATCATCAGAACATAACTTCAAAGCTATCAGCGCAAAGAAAAAAAACGCTGCACCACCACCGCGTGGGCTCGAACCTCCAACCTTTCGGTTAACAGCCGATCGCGGTAGCCCAGTGCGCCACGGAGACAGTCTTGCTCCACTCTCACCACCATCAGAACATATCTTCAAAGCTATCAGCGCAAAGAAAAAAGCTACACATCACTCCCGGGAGGGCTCGAAACTCCAAGCTTTCGGTCAACAGCTGATCGCGCTAGCCCATTGCGCCACGGAGACAGTCTTGCTCCCCTCTCACCACCATCAGAACATATCTTCAAAGCTATCAGCCTAAAGAAAAAAAAGCACCGCACCACCACCGGGTGGGCTCGAACCTCCAACCTTTAGGTTAACAGCCGATTGCGCTAGCCAATTGCGCCACGGCGACAGTCGTGCTCCACTCTCACCACCATCAGAACATATTTTCAAAGCTATCAGCGCAAAAAAAAGCAAAACACCACTCCCGGGAGGGCTCGAACCTCCAACTTTTCGGTTAACAGCCGATCGCGCTGGCCACTTGCGCCACGGAGACAGTCCTGCTCCACTCTCACCTTAATTAGAACATATCTTCAAAGCTATCAGCCCAAAGAAAAAAAAGCGCCGCACCACCACCGGGTGCGATCGAACTTCCAACCTTTCGGTTAACAGCAGATCGCGCTAGCCAATTGCGCCACGGAGACAATCGTGCTCCACTCTCACCACCATCAGAACATATCTTCAAAGCTATCAGCGCAAAGAAAAAAGCAACACACCCCACCCAGGAGGGCTCGAACCTCCAACTTTAGGTTAACAGCCGATCGCGCTAGCCTATTGCGCCACGGAGACAGTCCTGCGCTACTCTCACCACCATAAGAACATATCTTCAAAGCTATCAGCCCAAAGAAAAAAAGCGCCGCACCACCGCCGGGTGGGCTCGAAACTCCAACCTTTCGGTTAACAGCCGATCGCGCTAGCCAATTGCGCCACGGAGACAGTCCTGCTCCACTCTCACCACCATCAGAACATATCTTCAAAGCTATCAGCCCAAACAAAAAAGCACCATACCACCACCGGGTGCGCTCGAACCTCCGACCTTTTGGTTAACAGCCGCTTGTGCTAGCCAATTGCGCCATAGAGACAGTCCTGCTCCACTCTCACCACCATCAGAACATATCTTCAAAGCTATCAGCCCAAAGAAAAAAAGCGCCGCACCACCACCGGGTGGGCTCGAACGTCCAACCTTTCGGTTAACAGCTGATTGCGCTAGCCAATTGCGCCACGGAGACAGTCCTGCTTTACTCTCACCATCATCAGAACATATCTTAAAAGCTATCAGCGCAAAGAAAAAAAAGCGCTGCACCACCACCGGGTGGGCTCGAACCTCCAACCTTTCGGTTAACAGCCGATCGCGCTAGCCCATTGCGCCACAGAGACAGTCTTGCTCCACTCTCACCACCATCAGAACATATCTTCAAAGTTATCAGCGCAAAGAAAAAAGCAACACACCACTCCCGGGAGGGCTCGAAACTCCAACCTTTCGGTCAACAGCCGATTGCGCTAGCCAATTGCGCCACGGAGACAGTCCTGCTCCACTCTCACCACCATCAGAACATATCTTCGAAGCTATCAGCCCAAAGAAAAAAAAGCACCATACCACCACCGGGTGGGCTCGAACCTCCGACCTTTTGGTTAACACTGCTCCACTCTCACCACCATCAGAACATACCTTCAAAGCTATCAGCCCAAAGAAAAAAAAGCGCCGCACCACCACCGGGTGGGCTCGAACCTCCAACTTTTCGGTTAACAGCCGATCGCGCTAGCCAATCGCACCACGGAGACAGTCCTGCTCCACTCTCACCACCATAAGAACATAGCTTCAAAGCTATCAGCCCAAAAAAAGCGCCGCACCACCACCGGGTGGGCTCGAACCTCCAACCGTTCGGTTAACAGCCGATCGCGCTAGCCAATTGCGCCACGAAGACAGCCCTGCTACACTCTCACCACCATCAGAACATATCTTCAAAGCTATTACCGCAAAGAAAAAAGCAACACACCACTCCCAGGAGGGCTCGAAACTCAAACCTTTCGGTTAACAGCCAATCGCACTAGCCCATTGCGCCACGGAGGCAGTCTTGCTCCCCTCTCACCATCATCAGAACATATCTTCAAAGCTATCAGCGCAAAGAAAAAAAGCGCTGCACCACCACCGCGTGGGCTCGAACCTCCAACCTTTCGGTTAACAGCCGATCGCGCTAGCCCATTGCGCCACGGAGACAGTCTTGCTCCACTCTCCCCACCATCAGAACATATCTTCAAAGCTATTACCGCAAAGAAAAAAGCAACACACCACTCCCGGGAGGGCTCGAAACTCAAACCTTTCGGTTAACAGCCGATCGCACTAGCCCATTGCGCCACGGAGGCAGTCTTGCTCCACTCTCACCACCATCAGAACATATCTTCAAAGCTATCAGCCGAAACAAAAAAGCGCCACACCACCACCGGGTGGGCTCGAACCTCCGACCTTTCGGTTAACAGCCGATCGTGCTAGCCAATTGCGCCATGGAGACAGTCCTGCTCCACTCTCCCCACCATCAGAACATATCTTCAAAGCTATCAGCCCACAGAAAAAAAAGCGCCACACAACCACCGGGTAGGCTCGAACCTCCAACTTTTCGGTTAACAGCCGATCGCGCTAGCCAATTGCACCACAGAGACAGTCTTGCTCCACTCTCACCTCCATAAGGACATATCTTCAAAGCTATCAGCCCAAAGAAAAAAAAGCGCCGCACCACCACCGGGTGGGCTCGAACCTCCGACCTTTTGTTTAACAGCCGATCGCGCTAGCCAATCGCTCCAAGGAGACAGTCCTGCTCCACTCTCACCACCATAAAAACATATCTTCAAAGCTATCAGCCCAAAGAAAAAAAGCGCCGCACCACCACCGGGTGGGCTCGAACCTCCAACCTTTCGGTTAACAGCTGATTGCGCTAGCCAATTGCGCCACGGAGACAGTCCTGCTTTACTCTCACCATCATCAGAACATATCTTAAAAGCTATCAGCGCAAAGAAAAAAAAAGCGCCATACCACCACCGGGTGGGATCGAACCTCCGACCTTTTGGTTAACACTGCTCCACTCTCACCACCATCAGAACATATCTTCAAAGCTATCAGCCCAAAGAAAAAAAATCGCCGCACCACCACCGGGTGGGCTCGAACCTCCAACATTATGGTTAACAGCCGAGCACGCTAGCCAATTGCGCCACGGAGACAGCCCTGCTCCACTCTCACCACCATCAGAACATATCTTCAAAGCTATCAGCCCACAGAAAAAAAGCGCCGCACAACCACCGGGTAGGCTCGAACCTCCAACTTTTCGGTTAACAGCCGATCGCGCTAGCCAATTGCGCCACGAAGACAGTCCTGCTACACTCTCACCACCATCAGAACATATCTTCAAAGCTATTAACGCAAAGAAAAAAGCAACACACCACTCCCGGGAGGGCTCGAAACTCAAACCTTTTGGTTAACAGCCGATCGCACTAGCCCATTGCGCCACGGAGGCAGTCTTGCTCCACTCTCACCATCATCAGAACATATCTTCAAAGCTATCAGCGCAAAGAAAAAAAGCCCTGCACCACCACCGCGTGGGCTCGAACCTCCAACCTTTCGGTTAACAGCCGATCGCGCTAGCCCATTGTGCCACGGAGACAGTCTTGCTCCACTCTCCCCACCATCAGAACATATCTTCAAAGCTATTACCGCAAAGAAAAAAGCAACACACCATTCCCGGGAGGGCTCGAAACTCAAACCTTTCGGTTAACAGCCGATCGCACTAGCCCATTGCGCCACGGAGGCAGTCTTGCTCCACTCTCACCACCATCAGAACATATCTTCAAAGCTATCAGCCGAAACAAAAAAGCGCCACACCACCACCGGGTGGGCTCGAACCTCTGACCTTTCGGTTAACAGCCGATCGTGCTAGCCAATTGCGCCATGGAGACAGTCGTGCTCCACTCTCCCCACCATCAGAACATATCTTCAAAGCTATCAGCCCAAAGAAAAAAAAGCGCCGCACCACCACGAGGTGGGTTTGAACCTCCAACTTTTCGGTTAACAGCCGATCACGCTAGCCAATTGCGCCACGGAGACAGTCCTGCTCCACTCTCACCACCATCAGAGCATATCTTCAAAGCTATCAGCCCAAAGAAAAAAAAGCGCCGCACCACCACCGGGTGGGCTCGAACCTCCGACCTTTTGGTTAACAGCCGATCGCGCTAGCCAATCGCTCCAAGGAGACAGTCCTGCTCCACTCTCACCACCATAAAAACATATCTTCAAAGCTATCAGCCCAAAGAAAAAAAAGCGCCGCACCACCACCGGGTGGGCTCGAAATTCCAACCTTTCGGTTAACAGCTGATTGCGCTAGCCAATTGCGCCACGGAGACAGTCCTGCTTTACTCTCACCATCATCAGAACATATCTTAAAAGCTATCAGCGCAAAGAAAAAAAAGCGCTGCACCACCACCAGGTTGGCTCGAACCTCCAACCTTTCGGTTAACAGCTGATCGCGCTAGCCCATTGCGCCACGGAGACAATCTTGCTCCACTCTCACCACCATCAGAACATATCTTCAAAGCTATCAGCGCAAAGCAAAAAAGCGCTGCACCACCACCGGGTGGGCTCGAACCTCCAACCTTTCGGTTAACAGCCGATCGCGCTAGCCCATTGCGCCACGGAGACAGTCTTGCTCCACTCTCACCACCATCAGAACATATCTTCAAAGCTATCAGCGCAAAGAAAAAAGCAACACACCACTCCCGGGAGGGCTCGAAACTCCAACCTTTCGGTCAACAGCCGATCGCGCTAGCCAATTGCGCCACGGAGACAGTCCTGCTCAACTCTCATCACCATCAGAACTTATCTTCAAAGCTATCAGCCAAAAGAAAAAAAAGCGCCATACCACCACCGGGTGGGCTCGAACCTCCGACCTTTTGGTTAACACTGCTCCACTCTCACCACCATCAGAACATATCTTCAAAGCTATCAGCCCAAAGAAAAAAATCGCCGCACCACCACCGGGTGGGCTCGAACCTCCAACTTTATGGTTAACAGCCGAGCACGCTAGCCAATTGCGCCACGGAGACGGCCCTGCTCCACTCTCACCACCATCAGAACATATCTTCAAAGCTATCAGCCCACAGAAAAAAAAAAGCGCCGCACAACCACCGGGTAGGCTCGAACCTCCAACTTTTCGGTTAACAGCCGATCGCGCTAGCCAATTGCGCCACGGAGAAAGTCCTGCTCAACTCTCACCACAATTAGAACATATCTTCAAAGCTATCAGCCCAAAGAAAAAAAGCGCCGCACCACCACCTGGTGGGCTCGAACCTCCAACTTTTCGGTTAACAGCCGATCGCGCTAGCCAATTGCGCCACGGGGACCGTCCTGCTCCACTCTCACCACCGTCATACCATTTCTTCAGAGCTATCACCCCAAAGAAAAAAAAGCGCCGCACCACCACCGGGTGGGCTCAAAACTCCAACCTTTCGGTTAACAGCCGATCGCGCTAGCCAATAGCGCCACGAAGACAGTCCTGCTCCACTCTCACCACCATCAGAACATATCTTCAAAGCCATTACCGCAAAGAAAAAAGCAACACACCACTCCCGGGAGGGCTCAAAACTCCAACCTTTCGGTTAACAGCCGATCTCGCTAGCCCAATGCGCCACGGAGACAGTCTTGCTCCACTCTCACCACCATCAGAACATATCTTCAAAGCTATCATCGCAAAGAAAAAAGCAACACACAACTCCCGGGAGGGCTCAAAACTCCAACCTTTCGGTCAACAGCCGATCGCGCTAGCCCATTGCGCCACGGAGACAGTCTTGCTCATCTATCACCACCATCAGAACATAACATCAAAGCTATCAGCCCAAAGAAAAAAAAGCACCCCACCACCAGCGGGTGGGCTCGAACCTCCAACTTTTCGGTTAACAGCCGATCGCGCTGGCCAATTGCGCTACGGAGACAGTCCTGCTCCACTCTCACCACAATTAGAACATATCTTCAAAGCTATCAGCCCAAAGAAAAAAAAGCGCCGCACCACCACCGGGTGGGCTCGACCTCCAACCTTTCTGTTAACAGCAGATCGCGCTAGCCAATTGCGCAACTGAGACAATCGTGCTCCACTCTCACCACCTTCAGATCATATCTTCAAAGCTATCAGCGCAAAGAAAAAAAAGCGCCGCACCACTACCGGGTGGGCTCGAACCTCCAACCTTTCGGTTAACAGCCGATCGCGCAAGCCAATTTCGCCATGGAGACGGTCCTGCTCCACTCTCACCACCATCAGAACATATCTTCAAAGCTATCAGCCCACAGAAAAAAAAGCGCCGCACAACCACCGGGTAGGCTCGAACCTCCAACTTTTCGGTTAACAGCCGATCGCGCAAGCCAATTGCTCACGGAGACAGTCCTGCTCCACTCTCACCACCACAAGAACATATCTTCAATGCTATCAGCCCAAAAAAAAGCGCCGCACCACCACCGGGTGGGCTCGAACCTCCAACCTTTCGGTTAACAGCCGATCACGCTAGCCAATTGCCCCACGAAGACAGTCGTGCTCCACTCTCACCACCGTCACAACATTTCTTCAGAGCTATCACCCCCAAAAAAAACGCCACACCACCACCGGTTGGGCTCGAACCTCCAACCTTTCGGTTAACAGCCGATCGGCTAGCCAATTGCGCCACGAAGACAGTCCTGCTCCACTCTCACCACCATCAGAACATATCTTCAAAGCTATTACCGCAAAGAAAAAAGCAACACACCACTCCCGGGAGGGCTCGAAACTCTAACCTTTCGGTTAACAGCCGATCGCGCTAGCCCATTGCGCCACGGAGGCAGTCATGCTCCACTCTCACCACCATAAAAACATATCTTCAAAGCTATCAGCCCAAAGAAAAAGCGCCGCACCACCACCGGGTGGGCTCGAACCTCCAACCTTTCGGTTAACAGCTGATTGCGCTTGCCAATTGCGCCACGGAGACAGTCCTGCTTTACTCTCACCATCATCAGAACATATCTTAAAAGCTATCAGCGCAAAGAAAAAAAAAGCGCTGCACCACCACCAGGTTGGCTCGAACCTCCAACCTTTCGGTTAACAGCTGATCGCGCTAGCCCACTGCGCCACGGAGACAATCTTGCTCCACTCTCACCACCATCAGAACATATCTTCAAAGCTATCAGCGCAAAGCAAAAAAGCAATGCACCACCACCGGGTGGGCTCGAACCTCCAACCTTTCGGTTAACAGCCGATCGCGCTAGCCCATTGCGCCACGGAGACAGTCTTGCTCCACTCTCACCACCATCAGAACATATCTTCAAAGCTATCAGCGCAAAGAAAAAAGCAACACACCACTCCCGGGAGGGCTCGAAACTCCAACCTTTCGGTCAACAGCCGATCGCGCTAGCCAATTGCGCCACGGAGACAGTCCTGCTCAACTCTCATCACCATCAGAACTTATCTTCAAAGCTATCAGCCAAAAGAAAAAAAAGCGCCATACCACCACCGGGTGGGCTCGAACCTCCGACCTTTTGGTTAACACTGCTCCACTCTCACCACCATCAGAACATATCTTCAAAGCTATCAGCCCAAAGAAAAAAATCGCCGCACCACCACCGGGTGGGCTCGAACCTCAAACTTTATGGTTAACAGCCGAGCACGCTAGCCAATTGCGCCACGGAGACAGCCCTGCTCCACTCTCACCACCATCAGAACATATCTTCAAAGCTATCAGCCCACAGAAAAAAAAGCGCCGCACAACCACCGGGTAGGCTCGAACCTCCAACTTTTCGGTTAACAGCCGATCGCGCTAGCCAATTGCTCACGGAGACAGTCCTGCTCCACTCTCACCACCATAAGAACATATCTTCAATGCTATCAGCCCAAAAAAAGCGCCGCACCACCACCGGGTGGGCTCGAACCTCCAACCTTTCGGTTAACAGCCGATCACGCTAGCCAATTGCCCCACGAAGACAGTCGTGCTCCACTCTCACCACCGTCAGAACATTTCTTCAGAGCTATCACCCCCCAAAAAAACGCCACACCACCACCGGTTGGGCTCGAACCTCCAACCTTTCGGTTAACAGCCGATCGCGCTAGCCCATTGCGCCACAGAGGCAGTCATGCTCCACTCTCACCATCATCAGAACATAACTTCAAAGCTATCAGCGCAAAGAAAAAAAGCGCTGCACCACCACCGCGTGGGCTCGAACCTCCAACCTTTCGGTTAACAGCCGATCGCGCTAGCCCAGTGCGCCACGGAGACAGTCTTGCTCTACTCTCACCACCATCAGAACATATCTTCAAAGCTATCAGCGCAAAGAAAAAAGCAACACATCACTCCCGGGAGGGCTCGAAACTCCAACCTTTCGGTCAACAGCTGATCGCGCTAGCCCATTGCGCCACGGAGACAGTCTTGCTCCCCTCTCACCACCATCAGAACATATTTTCAAAGCTATCAGCCCAAAGAAAAAAAAGCACCGCACCACCACCGGGTGGGCTCGAACCTCCAACCTTTAGGTTAACAGCCGATCGCGCTAGCCAATTGCGCCACGGAGACAGTCGTGCTCCACTCTCACCACCATCAGAACATATTTTCAAAGCTATCAGCGCAAAAAAAAGCAAAACACCACTCCCGGGAGGGCTCGAAAATCCAACTTTTCGGTTAACAGCCGATCGCGCTGGCGACTTGCGCCACGGAGACAGTCCTGCTCCAATCTCACCTAAATTAGAACATATCTTCAAAGCTATCAGCCCAAAGAAAAAAAAGCGCCGCACCACCACCGGGTGCGATCGAACTTCCAACCTTTCGGTTAACAGCAGATCGCGCTAGCCAGTTGCGCCACGGAGACAATCGTGCTCCACCCTCACCACAATCAGAACATATCTTCAAAGCTATCAGCGCAAAGAAAAAAGCAACACACCCCACCCAGGAGGGCTCGAACTTCCAACTTTAGGTTAACAGCCGATAGCGCTAGCCTATTGCGCCACGGAGACACTCCTGCTCTACTCTCACCACCATAAGAACATATCTTCAAAGCTATCAACCCAAAGAAAAAAAGCGCCGCACCACCGCCGGGTGGGCTCGAAACTCCAACCTTTCGGTTAACAGCCGATCGCGCTATCCCATTGCGCCACGGAGACATTCTTGCTCCCTTCTCACCACCATCAGAACATAACTTCAAAGCTATCAGCCCAAAGAAAAAAAAGCACCGCACCACCACCGGGTGGGCTCGAACCTCCAACCTTTCGGTTAACAGCCGATCGCGCTAGCCAATTGCGCCACGGAGACAGTCGTGCTCCACTCTCACCACCATCAGAACATATCTTCAAAGCTAACAGCGCAAAGAAAAAAGCAAAACACCACTCCCGGGAGGGCTCGAACCTCCAACTTTTCGGTTAACAGCCGTTCGCGCTGGCCAATTGCGCCACGGAGAAAGTCCTGCTCAACTCTCACCACAATTAGAACATATCTTCAAAGCTATCAGCACAAAGAAAAAAAAAGCGCCGCACCACCACCGGGTGGGCTCGAACCTCCAACTTTTCGGTTAACAGCCGATCGCGCTAGCCAATTGCGCCACGGGGACCGTCCTGCTCCAATCTCACCACCGCCAGACCATTTCTTCAGAGCTATCACCCCAAAGAAAAAAAAGCGCCGCACCACCTCCGGGTGGGTTCGAACCTCCAACCTTTCGGTTAACAGCCGATCGCGCTAGCCAATTGCCCCACGGAGACAGTCGTGCTCCACTCTCACCACCGTCAGAACATTTCTTCAGAGCTATCACCCCAAAGAAAAAAAAGCGCCGCACCATCACCGGTTGGGCTCGAACCTCCAGCCTTTCGGTTAACAGCCGATCGCGCTAGCCAATTTCGCCACGAAGACAGTCCTGCTCCACTCTCACCACCATCAGAACATATTTTCAAAGCTATTACCGCAAAGAAAAAAGCAACACACCACTCCCGGGAGGGCTCAAAACTCCAAACTTTCGGTTTACCGCCGATCGCGCTAGCCCATTGCTCCACGGAGACAGTCTTGCTCCACTCTCACCACCATCAGAAGATATCTTGAAAGCTATCAGCACAAAAAAAAGCGCTGTACCACCACCGGGTGGGCTCGAACCTCCAACGTTTCGGTTAACAGCCGATCGCGCTAGCCAATAGCGCCACGAAGACAGTCCTGTTCCACTCTCACCACCGTCAGAACATTTCTTCAGAGCTATCACCCCCAAAAAAAACGCCACACCACCACCGGTTGGGCTCGAACCTCCAACCTTTCGGTTAACAGCCGATCGCGCTAGCCCATTGCGCCACAGAGGCAGTCATGCTCCACTCTCACCATCATCAGAACATAACTTCAAAGCTATCAGCGCAAAGAAAAAAAGCGCTGCACCACCACCGCGTGGGCTCGAACCTCCAACCTTTCGGTTAACAGCCGATCGCGCTAGCCCAGTGCGCCACGGAGACAGTCTTGCTCCACTCTCACCACCATCAGAACATATCTTCAAAGCTATCAGCGCAAAGAAAAAAGCAACACATCACTCCCGGGAGGGCTCGAAACTCCAACCTTTCGGTAAACAGCTGATCGCGCTAGCCCATTGCGCCACGGAGACAGTCTTGCTCCCCTCTCACCACCATCAGAACATATTTTCAAAGCTATCAGCCCAAAGAAAAAAAAGCACCGCACCACCACCGGGTGGGCTCGAACCTCCAACCTTTAGGTTAACAGCCGATCGCGCTAGCCAATTGCGCCACGGAGACAGTCGTGCTCCACTCTCACCACCATCAGAACATATTTTCAAAGCTATCAGCGCAAAAAAAAAGCAAAACACCACTCCTGGGAGGGCTCGAACCTCCAACTTTTCGGTTAACAGCCGATCGCGCTGGCCACTTGCGCCACGGAGACAGTCCTGCTCCACTCTCACCTTAATTAGAACATATCTTCAAAGCTATCAGCCCAAAGAAAAAAAAGCGCCGCACCACCACCGGGTGCGATCGAACTTCCAACCTTTCGGTTAACAGGAGATCGCGCTAGCCAGTTGCGCCACGGAGACAATCGTGCTCCACCCTCACCACCATCAGAACATATCTTCAAAGCTATCAGCGCAAAGAAAAAAGCAACACACCCCACCCAGGAGGGCTCGAACTTCCAACTTTAGGTTAACAGCCGATAGCGCTAGCCTATTGCGCCACGGAGACACTCCTGCTCTACTCTCACCACCATAAGAACATATCTTCAAAGCTATCAACCCAAAGAAAAAAAGCGCCGCACCACCGCCGGGTGGGCTCGAAACTCCAACCTTTCGGTTAACAGCCGATCGCGCTATCCCATTGCGCCACGGAGACATTCTTGCTCCCTTCTCACCACCATCAGAACATAACTTCAAAGCTATCAGCCCAAAGAAAAAAAAGCACCGCACCACCACCGGGTGGGCTCGAACCTCCAACCTTTCGGTTAACAGCCGATCGCGCTAGCCAATTGCGCCACGGAGACCGTCGTGCTCCACTCTCACCACCATCAGAACATATCTTCAAAGCTAACAGCGCAAAGAAAAAAGCAAAACACCACTCCCGGGAGGGCTCGAACCTCCAACTTTTCGGTTAACAGCCGTTCGCGCTGGCCAATTGCGCCACGGAGAAAGTCCTGCTCAACTCTCACCACAATTAGAACATATCTTCAAAGCTATCAGCACAAAGAAAAAAAAGCGCCGCACCACCACCGGGTGGGCTCGAACCTCCAACTTTTCGGTTAACAGCCGATCGCGCTAGCCAATTGCGCCACGGGGACCGTCCTGCTCCAATCTCACCACCGCCAGACCATTTCTTCAGAGCTATCACCCCAAAGAAAAAAAAGCGCCGCACCATCACCGGTTGGGCTCGAACCTCCAGCCTTTCGGTTAACAGCCGATCGCGCTGGCCAATTTCGCCACGAAGACAGTCCTGCTCCACTCTCACCACCATCAGAACATATCTTCAAAGCTATTACCGCAAAGAAAAAAGCAACACACCACTCCCGGGAGGGCTCAAAACTCCAAACTTTCGGTTTACCGCCGATCGCGCTAGCCCATTGCTCCACGGAGACAGTCTTGCTCCACTCTCACCACAATCAGAAGATATCTTCAAAGCTATCAGCGCAAAGAAAAAAAGCGCTGTACCACCACCGGGTGGGCTCGAACCTCCAACCTTTCGGTTAACAGCCGATCGCGCTAGCCAATAGCGCCACGAAGACAGTCCTGTTCCACTCTCACCACCATCAGAACATATCTTCAAAGCCATTACCGCAAAGAAAAAAGAACACACCACTCCCGGGAGGCTCAAAACTCCAACCTTTCAGTTAACAGCTGATCGCGCTAGCCCAATGCGCCACGGAGACAGTCTTGCTCCACTCTCACCACCATCAGAACATATCTTCAAAGCTATCATCGCAAAGAAAAAAGCAACACACCACTCCCGGGAGGGCTTAAAACTTCAACCTTTCGGTCAACAGCCGATCGCGCTAGCCCATTGCGCCACGGAGACAGTCTTGCTCATCTCTCACCACCATAGAACATATCATCAAAGCTATCAGCCCAAAGAAATAAAAGCACCGCACCACCACCGGGTGGGCTCGAACCTCCAACTTTTCGGTTAACAGCCGATAACGCTGGCCAATTGCGCCACGGAGACAGGCCTGCTCCACTCTCACCACAATTAGAACATATCTTCAAAGCTATCAGCCCAAAGAAAAAAAAGCGCCGTACCACCACCAGGTGGGCTCGAACCTCCAACCTTTCTGTTAACAGCAGATCGCGCTAGCCAATTGCGCAACGGAGACAATCGTGCTCCACTCTCACCACCATCAGAACATATCTTCAAAGCTATCAGCGCAAAGAAAAAAAAGCGCCGCAACACCACCGAGTGGGTTCGAACCTCCAACCTTTCGGTTAACAGCCGATCGCGCAAGCCAATTTCGCCACGGAGACGGTCCTGCTCCACTCTCACCACCATCAGAACATATCTTCAAAGGTATCAGCCCGAAGAAAAAAAAGCGCCGCACCACCACCGGGTGGGCTCAAACCTCCGACCTTTTGGTTAACAGCCGATCGCTCTAGCAAATTGCACCACGGAGACAGTCCTGCTCCACTCTCACCACCATCAGAACATATCTTCAAAGCTATCAGCCCACAGAAAAAAAAGCGCCGCACAACCACCGGGTAGGCTCGAACCTCCAACTTTTCGGTTAACAGCCGATCGCGCTAGGCAATTGCGCCACGGAGACAGTCCTGCTCCACTCTCACCACCATAAGAACATATCTTCAAAGCTATCAGCCCAAAAAAAAGCGCCGCACCACCACCGGGTGGGCTCGAACCTCCAACCTTTCGGTTAACAGCCGATCACGCTAGCCAATTGCCCCACGAAGACAGTCGTGCTCCACTCTCACCACCGTCAGAACATTTCTTCAGAGCTATCACCCCAAAGAAAAAAAAGCGCCGCACCACCATCGGTTGGGCTCGAACCTCCAACCTTTCAGGTAACAGCCGATCGCGCTAGCCAATTGTGCCACGAAGACAGTCCTGCTCCACTCTCACCACCATCAGAACATAACTTCAAAGCTATTACCGCAAAGAAAAAAGCAACACACCACTCCCGGGAGGGCTCAAAACTCCAACCTTTCGGTTAACAGCCGATCGCGCTAGCCCATTGCGCCACGGAGGCAGTCATGCTCCACTCTCACCATCATCAGAACATATCCTCAAAGCTATCAGCGCAAAAAAAGCGCTGCACCACCACCGCGTGGGCTCGAACCTCCAACCTTTCGGTTAACAGCCGATCGCGCTAGCCCAGTGCGCCACGGAGACAGTCTTGCTCCACTCTCACCACCATCAGAACATATCTTCAAAGCTATCAGCGCAAAGAAAAAAGCAACACACCACTCCCGGGAGGGCTCGAAACTCCAACCTTTCGGTCAACAGCTGATCGCGCCAGCCCATTGCGCCACGAAGGCAGTCTTGCTCCCCTCTCACCACCATCAGAACATATCTTCAAAGCTATCAGCCCAAAGAAATAAAAGCACCGCATCACCACCGGGTGGGCTTGAACCTCCAACCTTTCGGTTAACAGCCGATCGCGCTAACCACTTGCGCCACGGAGACAGTCGTGCTCCACTCTCACCACCATCAGAACATATCTTCAAAGCTATATGCGCAAAGAAAAAAGCAATACACCACTCCCGGGAGGGCTCGAACCTCCAACTTTTCGGTTAACAGCCGATCGCGCTAGCCAATTGCGCTACGGGGACCGTCCTGCTCCACTCTCACCACCGTCAAACCATTTCTTCAGAGCTATCACCCCAAAGAAAAAAAAGCGCCGCACCACCACCGGGTGCGCTCGAACCTCCAACCTTTCGGTTAACAGCCGATCGCGCTAGCCAATTGCGCCACGGAGACAGTCCTGCTCTACTCTCACCACCATCAGAACATATCTTCAAAGCTATCAGCCCAAAGAAAAAAAAGCGCCGCACCACAGCCGGGTGGGCTCGAAACTCCAACCTTTCGGTTAACAGCCGATCGCGCTAGCCAATTGCGCCACGGAGACAGTCCTGCTCCACTCTCACCACCATGAGAACATATCTTCAAAGCTATCAGCCCAAAAAAAGCGCCGCACCACCACCGGGTGGGCTCGAACCTCCAACCTTTCGGTTAACAGCCGATCACGCTAGCCAATTGCCCAACGAAGACAGTCGTGCTCCACTCTCACCACCGTCAGAACATTTCTTCAGAGCTATCACCCCAAAGAAAAAAAAAGCGCCGCACTACCACCGGTTGGGCTCGAACCTCCAACCTTTCGGTTAACAGCCGATCGCGCTAGCCAATTGCGCCACGAAGACAGTCCTGCTTCACTCTCACCACCATCAGAACATATCTTCAAAGCTATTACCGCAAAGAAAAAAGCAACACACCACTCCCGGGAGGGCTCGAAACTCCAACCTTTCGGTCAACAGCTGATCGCGCTAGCCAATTGCGCCACGGAGACAGTCGTGCTCCACTCTCACCACCATCAGAACATATCTTCAAAGCTAACAGCGCAAAGAAAAAAGCAAAACACCACTCCCGGGAGGGCTCGAACCTCCAACTTTTCGGTTAACAGCCGTTCGCGCTGGCCAATTGCGCCACGGAGAAAGTCCTGCTCAACTCTCACCACAATTAGAACATATCTTCAAAGCTATCAGCACAAAGAAAAAAAAAGCGCCGCACCACCACCGGGTGGGCTCGAACCTCCAACTTTTCGGTTAACAGCCGATCGCGCTAGCCAATTGCGCCACGGGGACCGTCCTGCTCCAATCTCACCACCGCCAGACCATTTCTTCAGAGCTATCACCCCAAAGAAAAAAAAGCGCCGCACCACCTCCGGGTGGGTTCGAACCTCCAACCTTTCGGTTAACAGCCGATCGCGCTAGCCAATTGCCCCACGGAGACAGTCGTGCTCCACTCTCACCACCGTCA
This sequence comes from Rhipicephalus microplus, assembly GCF_043290135.1. Lineage (NCBI taxonomy): Eukaryota > Metazoa > Arthropoda > Arachnida > Ixodida > Ixodidae > Rhipicephalus > Rhipicephalus microplus. The sequence continues at coordinate 292,854,503 of NC_134702.1, forward strand.
GAACATTTCTTCAGAGCTATCACCCCAAAGAAAAAAAAGCGCCGCACCATCACCGGTTGGGCTCGAACCTCCAGCCTTTCGGTTAACAGCCGATCGCGCTAGCCAATTTCGCCACGAAGACAGTCCTGCTCCACTCTCACCACCATCAGAACATATTTTCAAAGCTATTACCGCAAAGAAAAAAGCAACACACCACTCCCGGGAGGGCTCAAAACTCCAAACTTTCGGTTTACCGCCGATCGCGCTAGCCCATTGCTCCACGGAGACAGTCTTGCTCCACTCTCACCACCATCAGAAGATATCTTGAAAGCTATCAGCGCAAAAAAAAAGCGCTGTACCACCACCGGGTGGGCTCGAACCTCCAACCTTTCGGTTAACAGCCGATCGCGCTAGCCAAGAGCGCCACGAAGACAGTCCTGTTCCACTCTCACCACCGTCAGAACATTTCTTCAGAGCTATCACCCCCAAAAAAAACGCCACACCACCACCGGTTGGGCTCGAACCTCCAACCTTTCGGTTAACAGCCGATCGCGCTAGCCCATTGCGCCACAGAGGCAGTCATGCTCCACTCTCACCATCATCAGAACATAACTTCAAAGCTATCAGCGCAAAGAAAAAAAGCGCTGCACCACCACCGCGTGGGCTCGAACCTCCAACCTTTCGGTTAACAGCCGATCGCGCTAGCCCAGTGCGCCACGGAGACAGTCTTGCTCCACTCTCACCAACATCAGAACATATCTTCAAAGCTATCAGCGCAAAGAAAAAAGCAACACATCACTCCCGGGAGGGCTCGAAACTCCAACCTTTCGGTAAACAGCTGATCGCGCTAGCCCATTGCGCCACGGAGACAGTCTTGCTCCCCTCTCACCACCATCAGAACATATTTTCAAAGCTATCAGCCCAAAGAAAAAAAAGCACCGCACCACCACCGGGTGGGCTCGAACCTCCAACCTTTAGGTTAACAGCCGATCGCGCTAGCCAATTGCGCCACGGAGACAGTCGTGCTCCACTCTCACCACCATCAGAACATATTTTCAAAGCTATCAGCGCAAAAAAAAGCAAAACACCACTCCTGGGAGGGCTCGAACCTCCAACTTTTCGGTTAACAGCCGATCGCGCTGGCCACTTGCGCCACGGAGACAGTCCTGCTCCACTCTCACCTTAATTAGAACATATCTTCAAAGCTATCAGCCCAAAGAAAAAAAGCGCCGCACCACCACCGGGTGCGATCGAACTTCCAACCTTTCGGTTAACAGGAGATCGCGCTAGCCAGTTGCGCCACGGAGACAATCGTGCTCCACCCTCACCACCATCAGAACATATCTTCAAAGCTATCAGCGCAAAGAAAAAAGCAACACACCCCACCCAGGAGGGCTCGAACTTCCAACTTTAGGTTAACAGCCGATAGCGCTAGCCTATTGCGCCACGGAGACACTCCTGCTCTACTCTCACCACCATAAGAACATATCTTCAAAGCTATCAACCCAAAGAAAAAAAGCGCGCACCACCGCCGGGTGGGCTCGAAACTCCAACCTTTCGGTTAACAGCCGATCGCGCTATCCCATTGCGCCACGGAGACATTCTTGCTCCCTTCTCACCACCATCAGAACATAACTTCAAAGCTATCAGCCCAAAGAAAAAAAAGCACCGCACCACCACCGGGTGGGCTCGAACCTCCAACCTTTCGGTTAACAGCCGATCGCGCTAGCCAATTGCGCCACGGAGACAGTCGTGCTCCACTCTCACCACCATCAGAACATATCTTCAAAGCTAACAGCGCAAAGAAAAAAGCAAAACACCACTCCCGGGAGGGCTCGAACCTCCAACTTTTCGGTTAACAGCCGTTCGCGCTGGCCAATTGCGCCACGGAGAAAGTCCTGCTCAACTCTCACCACAATTAGAACATATCTTCAAAGCTATCAGCACAAAGAAAAAAAAAGCGCCGCACCACCACCGGGTGGGCTCGAACCTCCAACTTTTCGGTTAACAGCCGATCGCGCTAGCCAATTGCGCCACGGGGACCGTCCTGCTCCAATCTCACCACCGCCAGACCATTTCTTCAGAGCTATCACCCCAAAGAAAAAAAAGCGCCGCACCACCTCCGGGTGGGTTCGAACCTCCAACCTTTCGGTTAACAGCCGATCGCGCTAGCCAATTGCCCCACGGAGACAGTCGTGCTCCACTCTCACCACCGTCAGAACATTTCTTCAGAGCTATCACCCCAAAGAAAAAAAAGCGCCGCACCATCACCGGTTGGGCTCGAACCTCCAGCCTTTCGGTTAACAGCCGATCGCGCTAGCCAATTTCGCCACGAAGACAGTCCTGCTCCACTCTCACCACCATCAGAACATATCTTCAAAGCTATTACCGCAAAGAAAAAAGCAACACACCACTCCCGGGAGGGCTCAAAACTCCAAACTTTCGGTTTACCGCCGATCGCGCTAGCCCATTGCTCCACGGAGACAGTCTTGCTCCACTCTCACCACAATCAGAAGATATCTTCAAAGCTATCAGCGCAAAGAAAAAAAGCGCTGTACCACCACCGGGTGGGCTCGAACCTCCAACCTTTCGGTTAACAGCCGATCGCGCTAGCCAATAGCGCCACGAAGACAGTCCTGTTCCACTCTCACCACCATCAGAACATATCTTCAAAGCCATTACCGCAAAGAAAAAAGAACACACCACTCCCGGGAGGCTCAAAACTCCAACCTTTCAGTTAACAGCTGATCGCGCTAGCCCAATGCGCCACGGAGACAGTCTTGCTCCACTCTCACCACCATCAGAACATATCTTCAAAGCTATCATCGCAAAGAAAAAAGCAACACACCACTCCCGGGAGGGCTTAAAACTTCAACCTTTCGGTCAACAGCCGATCGCGCTAGCCCATTGCGCCACGGAGACAGTCTTGCTCATCTCTCACCACCATAGAACATATCATCAAAGCTATCAGCCCAAAGAAATAAAAGCACCGCACCACCACCGGGTGGGCTCGAACCTCCAACTTTTCGGTTAACAGCCGATAACGCTGGCCAATTGCGCCACGGAGACAGGCCTGCTCCACTCTCACCACAATTAGAACATATCTTCAAAGCTATCAGCCCAAAGAAAAAAAAGCGCCGTACCACCACCAGGTGGGCTCGAACCTCCAACCTTTCTGTTAACAGCAGATCGCGCTAGCCAATTGCGCAACGGAGACAATCGTGCTCCACTCTCACCACCATCAGAACATATCTTCAAAGCTATCAGCGCAAAGAAAAAAAAGCGCCGCAACACCACCGAGTGGGTTCGAACCTCCAACCTTTCGGTTAACAGCCGATCGCGCAAGCCAATTTCGCCACGGAGACGGTCCTGCTCCACTCTCACCACCATCAGAACATATCTTCAAAGGTATCAGCCCGAAGAAAAAAAAGCGCCGCACCACCACCGGGTGGGCTCAAACCTCCGACCTTTTGGTTAACAGCCGATCGCTCTAGCAAATTGCACCACGGAGACAGTCCTGCTCCACTCTCACCACCATCAGAACATATCTTCAAAGCTATCAGCCCACAGAAAAAAAAGCGCCGCACAACCACCGGGTAGGCTCGAACCTCCAACTTTTCGGTTAACAGCCGATCGCGCTAGGCAATTGCGCCACGGAGACAGTCCTGCTCCACTCTCACCACCATAAGAACATATCTTCAAAGCTATCAGCCCAAAAAAAAGCGCCGCACCACCACCGGGTGGGCTCGAACCTCCAACCTTTCGGTTAACAGCCGATCACGCTAGCCAATTGCCCCACGAAGACAGTCGTGCTCCACTCTCACCACCGTCAGAACATTTCTTCAGAGCTATCACCCCAAAGAAAAAAAAGCGCCGCACCACCATCGGTTGGGCTCGAACCTCCAACCTTTCAGGTAACAGCCGATCGCGCTAGCCAATTGTGCCACGAAGACAGTCCTGCTCCACTCTCACCACCATCAGAACATAACTTCAAAGCTATTACCGCAAAGAAAAAAGCAACACACCACTCCCGGGAGGGCTCAAAACTCCAACCTTTCGGTTAACAGCCGATCGCGCTAGCCCATTGCGCCACGGAGGCAGTCATGCTCCACTCTCACCATCATCAGAACATATCCTCAAAGCTATCAGCGCAAAAAAAGCGCTGCACCACCACCGCGTGGGCTCGAACCTCCAACCTTTCGGTTAACAGCCGATCGCGCTAGCCCAGTGCGCCACGGAGACAGTCTTGCTCCACTCTCACCACCATCAGAACATATCTTCAAAGCTATCAGCGCAAAGAAAAAAGCAACACACCACTCCCGGGAGGGCTCGAAACTCCAACCTTTCGGTCAACAGCTGATCGCGCCAGCCCATTGCGCCACGAAGGCAGTCTTGCTCCCCTCTCACCACCATCAGAACATATCTTCAAAGCTATCAGCCCAAAGAAATAAAAGCACCGCATCACCACCGGGTGGGCTTGAACCTCCAACCTTTCGGTTAACAGCCGATCGCGCTAACCACTTGCGCCACGGAGACAGTCGTGCTCCACTCTCACCACCATCAGAACATATCTTCAAAGCTATATGCGCAAAGAAAAAAGCAATACACCACTCCCGGGAGGGCTCGAACCTCCAACTTTTCGGTTAACAGCCGATCGCGCTAGCCAATTGCGCTACGGGGACCGTCCTGCTCCACTCTCACCACCGTCAAACCATTTCTTCAGAGCTATCACCCCAAAGAAAAAAAAGCGCCGCACCACCACCGGGTGCGCTCGAACCTCCAACCTTTCGGTTAACAGCCAATCGCGCTAGCCAATTGCGCCACGGAGACAGTCCTGCTCTACTCTCACCACCATCAGAACATATCTTCCAAGCTATCAGCCCAAAGAAAAAAAAGCGCCGCACCACAGCCGGGTGGGCTCGAAACTCCAACCTTTCGGTTAACAGCCGATCGCGCTAGCCAATTGCGCCACGGAGACAGTCCTGCTCCACTCTCACCACCATGAGAACATATCTTCAAAGCTATCAGCCCAAAAAAAGCGCCGCACCACCACCGGGTGGGCTCGAACCTCCAACCTTTCGGTTAACAGCCGATCACGCTAGCCAATTGCCCAACGAAGACAGTCGTGCTCCACTCTCACCACCGTCAGAACATTTCTTCAGAGCTATCACCCCAAAGAAAAAAAAAGCGCCGCACTACCACCGGTTGGGCTCGAACCTCCAACCTTTCGGTTAACAGCCGATCGCGCTAGCCAATTGCGCCACGAAGACAGTCCTGCTTCACTCTCACCACCATCAGAACATATCTTCAAAGCTATTACCGCAAAGAAAAAAGCAACACACCACTCCCGGGAGGGCTCGAAACTCCAACCTTTCGGTCAACAGCTGATCGCGCTAGCCCATTGCGCCACAGAGACAGTCTTGCTCCCCTCTCACCACCATCAGAACATATCTTCAAAGCTATCAGCCCAAAGAAAAAAAAGCGCCGAACCACCGCCGGGTGGGCTCGAAACTCCAACCTTCGGTTAACAACCGATCGCGCTAGCCAATATCCCCACGGAGACAGTCGTGCTCCACTCTCACAATCTTCAGAACATTTCTTCAGAGCTATCACCCCAAAGAAAAAAAAAGCGCCGCACCACCACCGGTTGGGCTCGAACCTCCAACCTTTCGGTTAACAGCCGATCGCGCTAGCCAATTGCGCCACGAAGAATGTCCTGCTCCAATCTCACCACCATCAGAACATATCTTCAAAGCTATTACCGCAAAGAAAAAAGCAACACACCACTCCTGGGAGGGCTCGAGACTCCAACCTTTCGGTTAACAGCCGATCGCGCTATCCCATTGCGCCAAGGAGACATTCTTGCTCCCTTCTCACCACCATCAGAACATTACTTCAAAGCTATCAGCCCAAAGAAAAAAAAGCACCGCACCACCACCGGGTGGGCTCGAACCTCCAACCTTTCGGTTAACAGCCGATCGCGCTAGCCAATTGCGCCACGGAGACAGTCGTGCTCCACTCTCACCACCATCAGAACATATCTTCAAAGCTATCAGCGCAAAGAAAAAAGCAAAACACCACTCCCGCGAGGGCTCGAACCTCCAACTTTTCGGTTAACAGCCGATCGCGCTGGCCAATTGCGCCACGGAGAAAGTCCTGCTCAACTCTCACCACAATTAGAACATATCTTCAAAGCTATCAGCACAAAGAAAAAAAAAGCGCCACACCACCACCGGGTGGGCTCGAACCTCCAACTTTTCGGTTAACAGCCGATCGCGCTGGCCAATTGCGCCACGGGGACCATCCTGCTCCACTCTCACCATCGCCAGACCATTTCTTCAGAGCTATCACCCCAAAGAAAAAAAAAGCGCCGCACCACCTCCGGGTGGGCTCCAACCTCCAACCTTTCGGTTAACAGCCGATCGCGCTAGCCAATTGCCCCACGGAGACAGTCGTGCTCCACTCTCCCCACCGTCAGAACATTTCTTCAGAGCTATCACCCCAAAGAAAAAAAAGCGCCGCACCATCACCGGTTGGGCTCGAACCTCCAACCTTTCGAATAACAGCCGATCGCGCTAGCCAATTTCGCCACGAAGACAGTCCTGCTCCACTCTCACCACCATCAGAACATATCTTCAAAGCTATTACCGCAAAGAAAAAAGCAACACACCACTCCCGGGAGGGCTCAAAACTTCAAACTTTCGGTTTACCGCCGATCGCGCTAGCCCATTGCGCCACGGAGACAGTCTTGCTCCACTCTCCCCACCATCAGAAGATATCTTCAAAGCTATCAGCGCAAAGAAAAAACGCGCTGTACCACCACCGGGTGGGCTCTAACCTCCAACCTTTCAGTTAACAGCCGATCGCGCTAGCCCATTGCGCCACGGAGACCATCTTTTGCCACTCTCACCACCATCAGAACATATCTTCAAAGCTATCAGCGCAAAGAAAAAAGCAACACACCACTCCCGGGAGGGCTCGAAACTCCAACTTTTCGGTTAACAGCCGATCGCGCTAGCCAATTGCGCCAAGGAGACAGTCGTGCTCCACTCTCACCACCATCAGAACATATCTTCAAAGCTATCCGCGCAAAGAAAAAAGCAAAACACCACTCCCGGGAGGGCTCGAACCTCCAACTTTTCGGTTAACAGCCGATCGCGCTGGCCAATTGCGCCACGGAAAAAGTCCTGCTCAACTCTCACCACAATAGGAACATATCTTCAAAGCTATCAGCCCAAAGAAAAAAAAGCGCCGCACCACCACCGGGTGGGCTCGAACCTCCAACTTTTCGGTTAACAGCCGATCGCGCTAGCCCATTGCGCCACGGAGACAGTCTTGCTCCACTCTCCCCACCATCAGAAGATATCTTCAAAGCTATCAGCGCAAAGAAAAAAAGCGCTGTACCACCACCGGGTGGGCTCGAACCTCCAACCTTTCGGTTAACAGCCGATCGCGCTAGCCCATTGCGCCACGGAGACAGTCTTGCTCCCCTCTCACCACCATCAGAACATATCTTCAAAGCTATCAGCGCAAAAAAAAAGCAACACACCACTCCCTGGAGGGCTCGAAACTCCAACTTTTCGGTTAACAGCCGATCGCGCTAGCCAATTGCGCCAAGGAGACAGTCGTGCTCCACTCTCACCACCATCAGAACATATCTTCAAAGCTATCCGCGCAAAGAAAAAAGCAAAACACCACTCCCGGGAGGGCTCGAACCTCCAACTTTTCGGTTAACAGCCGATCGCGCTGGCCAATTGCGCCACGGAAAAAGTCCTGCTCAACTCTCACCACAATAAGAACATATCTTCAAAGCTATCAGCCCAAAGAAAAAAAAGCGCCGCACCACCACCGGGTGGGCTCAAACCTCCAACTTTTCGGTTAACAGCCGATCGCGCTAGCCAATTGCGCCACGGAGGCAGTCTTGCTCCACTCTCACCACATCAGAAGATATCTTCAAAGCTATCAGCGCAAAGAAAAAAAGCGCTGTACCACCACCGGGTGGGCTCGAACCTCCAAACTTTCGGTTAACAGCCGATCGCGCTAGCCCATTGCGCCACGGAGACAGTCTTGCTCCACTCTCACCACCATCAGAACATATCTTCAAAGCTATCAGCGCAAAGAAAAAAGCAACACACCACTCCCGGGAGGGCTCGAAACTCCAACTTTTCGGTTAACAACCGATCGCGCTAGCCAATTGCGCCAAGGAGACAGTCGTGCTCCACTCTCACCACCATCAGAACATATCTTCAAAGCTATCCGCGCAAAGAAAAAAGCAAAACACCACTCCCGGGAGGGCTCGAACCTCCAACTTTTCGGTTAACAGCCGATCGCGCTGGCCAATTGCGCCACGGTAAAAGTCCTGCTCAACTCTCACCACAAAAAGAACATATCTTCAAAGCTATCAGCCCAAAGAAAAAAAAGCGCCGCACCACCACCGGGTGGGCTCGAACCTCCAACTTTTCGGTTTACAGCCGATCGCGCTAGCCAATTGCGCCACGGGGACCGTCCTGCTCCACTCTCACCCCCGTCAGACCATTTCTTCAGAGCTATCACCCCAAAGAAAAAAAAGCGCCGCACCACCACCGGGTGGGCACGAACCCTCCACCTTTCGGTTAACAGCCGATCGTGCTAGCCAATTGCCCCACGGAGACAGTCGTGCTCCACTCTCACCACCGTCAGAACATTTCTTCAAAGCTATTACCGCAAAGAAAAAAGCAAAACACCACTCCCGGGAGGGCTCGAACCTCAAGATTTCCGGTTAACAGCCGATCACGCTAGCCAATTGCGCCACGGAGACAGTCTTGCTCTACTCTCACAACCATCAGAACATAACTTCAAAGCTATCAGCCCACAGAAAAAAAAAGCGCTGCACCACCACCGGGTGGGCTCGAACCTCCAATCTTACGGTTAACAACCGATCGCGCTAGCCAATATCTCCACGGAGACAGTCGTGCTCCACTCTCACAGTCGTCAGAACATTTTTCAGAGCTATCACCCCAAAGAAAAAAAAAGCGCCGCACCACCACCGGTTGGGCTCGAACCTCCAACCTTTCGGTTAACAGCCGATCGCGCTAGCCAATTGCGCCACGAAGAATGTCCTGCTCCAATCTCACCACCATCAGAACATATCTTCAAAGCTATTACCGCAAAGAAAAAAGCAACACACCACTCCTGGGAGGGCTCGAGACTCCAAACTTTCGGTTTACCGCCGATCGCGCTAGCCCATTGCTCCACGGAGACAGTCTTGCTCCACTCTCACCACCATCAGAAGATATCTTCAAAGCTATCAGCGCAAAGAAAAGAAGCGCTGTACCACCACCGGGTGGGCTCGAACCTCCAACCTTTCGGTTAACAGCCGATCGCGCTAGCCAATAGCGCCACGAAGACAGTCCTGTTCCACTCTCACCACCATCAGAACATATCTTCAAAGCCATTACCGCAAAGAAAAAAGCAACACACCACTCCCGGGAGGCTCAAAACTCCAACCTTTCGGTTAACAGCTGATCGCGCTAGCACAATGCGCCACGGAGACAGTCTTGCTCCACTCTCACCACCATCAGAACATATCTTCAAAGCTATCATCGCAAAGAAAAAAACAACACACCACTCCCGGGAGGGCTCAAAACATCAACCTTTCGGTCAACAGCCGATCGCGCTAGCCCATTGCGCCACGGAGACAGTCTTGCTCATCTCTCACCACCATAGAACATATCATCAAAGCTATCAGCCCAAAGAAATAAAAGCACCGCACCACCACCGGGTGGGCTCGAACCTCCAACTTTTCGGTTAACTGCCGATAACGCTGGCCAATTGCGCCACGGAGACAGGCCTGCTCCACTCTCACCACAATTAGAACATATCGTCAAAGCTATCAGCCCAAAGAAAAAAAAGCGCCGTACCACCACCAGGTGGGCTCGAACCTCCAACCTTTCTGTTAACAGCAGATCGCGCTAGCCAATTGCGCAACGGAGACAATCGTGCTCCACTCTCACCACCATCAGAACATATCTTCAAAGCTATCAGCGCAAAGAAAAAAAAGCGCCGCAACACCACCGAGTGGGTTCGAACCTCCAACCTTTCGGTTAACAGCCGATCGCGCAAGCCAATTTCGCCACGGAGACGGTCCTGCTCCACTCTCACCACCATCAGAACATATCTTCAAAGGTATCAGCCCGAAGAAAAAAAAGCGCCGCACCACCACCGGGTGGGCTCGAACCTCCGACCTTTTGGTTAACAGCCGATCGCTCTAGCAAATTGCACCACGGAGACAGTCCTGCTCCACTCTCACCACCATCAGAACATATCTTCAAAGCTATCAGCCCACAGAAAAAAAAGCGCCGCACAACCACCGGGTAGGCTCGAACCTCCAACTTTTCGGTTAACAGCCGATCGCGCTAGCCAATTGCGCCACGGAGACAGTCCTGCTCCACTCTCACCACCATAAGAACATATCTTCAAAGCTATCAGCCCAAAAAAAAGCGCCGCACCACCACCGGGTGGGCTCGAACCTCCAACCTTTCGGTTAACAGCCGATCACGCTAGCCAATTGCCCCACGAAGACAGTCGTGCTCCACTCTCACCACCGTCAGAACATTTCTTCAGAGCTATCACCCCAAAGAAAAAAAAAGCGCCGCACCACCATCGGTTGGGCTCGAACCTCCAACCTTTCAGGTAACAGCCGATCGCGCTAGCCAATTGTGCCACGAAGACAGTCCTGCTCCACTCTCACCACCATCAGAACATATCTTCAAAGCTATTACCGCAAAGAAAAAAGCAACACACCACTCCCGGGAGGGCTCGAAACTCCAACCTTTCGGTTAACAGCCGATCGCGCTAGCCCATTGCGCCACGGAGGCAGTCATGCTCCACTCTCACCATCATCAGAACATATCTTCAAAGCTATCAGCGCAATAAAGCGCTGCACCACCACCGCGTGGGCTCAAACCTCCAACCTTTCGGTTAACAGCCGATCGCGCTAGCCCAGTGCGCCACGGAGACAGTCTTGCTCCACTCTCACCACCATCAGAACATATCTTCAAAGCTATCAGCGCAAACAAAAAAGCAAACACCACTCCCGGGAGGGCTCGAAACTCCAACCTTTCGGTCAACAGCTGATCGCGCCAGCCCATTGCGCCACGAAGGCAGTCTTGCTCCCCTCTCACCACCATCAGAACATATCTTCAAAGCTATCAGCCCAAAGAAATAAAAGCACCGCATCACCACCGGGTGGGCTTGAACCTCCAACCTTTCGGTTAACAGCCGATCGCGCTAACCAATTGCGCCACGGAGACAGTCGTGCTCCACTCTCACCACCATCAGAACATATCTTCAAAGCTATATGCGCAAAGAAAAAAGCAAAACACCACTCCCGGGAGGCTCAAAACTCCAACCTTTCGGTTAACAGCTGATCGCGCTAGCCCAATGCGCCACGGAGACAGTCTTGCTCCACTCTCACCACCATCAGAACATATCTTCAAAGCTATCATCGCAAAGAAAAAAGCAACACACCACTCCCGGGAGGGCTCAAAACTTCAACCTTTCGGTTAACAGCCGATCGCGCTATCCCATTGCGCCAAGGAGACATTCTTGCTCCCTTCTCACCACCATCAGAACATAACTTCAAAGCTATCAGCCCAAAGAAAAAAAAAGCACCGCACCACCACCGGGTGGGCTTGAACCTCCAACCTTTCGGTTAACAGCCGATCGCGCTAACCAATTGCGCCACGGAGACAGTCGTGCTCCACTCTCACCACCATCAGAACATATCTTCAAAGCTATATGCGCAAAGAAAAAAGCAAAACACCACTCCCGGGAGGCTCAAAACTCCAACCTTTTGGTTAACAGCTGATCGCGCTAGCCCAATGCGCCACGGAGACAGTCTTGCTCCACTCTCACCACCATCAGAACATATCTTCAAAGCTATCATCGCAAAGAAAAAAGCAACACACCACTCCCGGGAGGGCTCAAAACTTCAACCTTTCGGTTAACAGCCGATCGCGCTATCCCATTGCGCCAAGGAGACATTCTTGCTCCCTTCTCACCACCATCAGAACATAACTTCAAAGCTATCAGCCCAAAGAAAAAAAAGCACCGCACCACCACCGGGTGGGCTCAAACCTCCAACCTTTCGGTTAACAGCCGATCGCGCTAGCCAATTGCGCCACGGAGACAGTCGTGCTCCACTCTCACCACCATCAGAACATATCTTCAAAGCCATTACCGCAAAGAAAAAAGCAACACACCACTCCCGGGAAGCTCAAAACTCCAACCTTTCGGTTAACAGCTGATCGCGCTAGCCCAATGCGCCACGGAGACAGTCTTGCTCCACTCTCACCACCATCAGAACATATCTTCAAAGCTATCATCGCAAAGAAAAAAGCAACACACCACTCCCGGGAGGGCTCAAAACTTCAACCTTTCGGTCAACAGCCGATCGCGCTAGCCCATTGCTCCACGGAGACAGTCTTGCTCCACTCTCACCACCATCAGAAGATATCTTCAAAGCTATCAGCGCAAAGAAAAAAAGCGCTGTACCACCACCGGGTGGGCTGGAACCTCCAACCTTTCGGTTAACAGCCGATCGCGCTAGCCAATAGCGCCACGAAGACAGTCCTGTTCCACTCTCACCACCATCAGAACATATCTTCAAAGCCATTACCGCAAAGAAAAAAGAACACACCACTCCCGGGAGGCTCAAAACTCCAACCTTTCGGTTAACAGCTGATCGCGCTAGCCCAATGCGCCACGGAGACAGTCTTGCTCCACTCTCACCACCATCAGAACATATCTTCAAAGCTATCATCGCAAAGTAAAAAGCAACACACCACTCCCGGGAGGGCTCAAAACTTCAACCTTTCGGTCAACAGCCGATCGCGCTAGCCCATTGCGCCACGGAGACAGTCTTGCTCATCTCTCACCACCATAGAACATATCATCAAAGCTATCAGCCCAAAGAAATAAAAGCACCGCACCACCACCGGGTGGGCTCGAACCTCCAACTTTTCGGTTAACAGCCGATAACGCTGGCCAATTGCGCCACGGAGACAGGCCTGCTCCACTCTCACCACAATTAGAACATATCTTCAAAGCTATCAGCCCAAAGAAAAAAAAGCGCCGTACCACCACCAGGTGGGCTCGAACCTCCAACCTTTCTGTTAACAGCAGATCGCGCTAGCCAATTGCGCAACGGAGACAATCGTGCTCCACTCTCACCACCATCAGAACATATCTTCAAAGCTATCATCGCAAAGAAAAAAGCAACACACCACTCCCGGGAGGGCTCAAAACTTCAACCTTTCGGTCAACAGCCGATCGCGCTAGCCCATTGCGCCACGGAGACAGTCTTGCTCATCTCTCACCACCATAGAACATATCATCAAAGCTATCAGCCCAAAGAAATAAAAGCACCGCACCACCACCGGGTGGGCTCGAACCTCCAACTTTTCGGTTAACAGCCGATAACGCTGGCCAATTGCGCCACGGAGACAGGCCTGCTCCACTCTCACCACAATTAGAACATATCGTCAAAGCTATCAGCCCAAAGAAAAAAAAGCGCCGTACCACCACCAGGTGGGCTCGAACCTCCAACCTTTCTGTTAACAGCAGATCGCGCTAGCCAATTGCGCAACGGAGACAATCGTGCTCCACTCTCACCACCATCAGAACATATCTTCAAAGCTATCAGCGCAAAGAAAAAAAAGCGCCGCAACACCACCGAGTGGGTTCGAACCTCCAACCTTTCGGTTAACAGCCGATCGCGCAAGCCAATTTCGCCACGGAGACGGTCCTGCTCCACTCTCACCACCATCAGAACATATCTTCAAAGGTATCAGCCCGAAGAAAAAAAAGCGCCGCACCACCACCGGGTGGGCTCGAACCTCCGACCTTTTGGTTAACAGCCGATCGCTCTAGCAAATTGCACCACGGAGACAGTCCTGCTCCACTCTCACCACCATCAGAACATATCTTCAAAGCTATCAGCCCACAGAAAAAAAAGCGCCGCACAACCACCGGGTAGGCTCGAACCTCCAACTTTTCGGTTAACAGCCGATCGCGCTAGCCAATTGCGCCACGGAGACAGTCCTGCTCCACTCTCACCACCATAAGAACATATCTTCAAAGCTATCAGCCCAAAAAAAAGCGCCGCACCACCACCGGGTGGGCTCGAACCTCCAACCTTTCGGTTAACAGCCGATCACGCTAGCCAATTGCCCCACGAAGACAGTCGTGCTCCACTCTCACCACCGTCAGAACATTTCTTCAGAGCTATCACCCCAAAGAAAAAAAAAGCGCCGCACCACCATCGGTTGGGCTCGAACCTCCAACCTTTCAGGTAACAGCCGATCGCGCTAGCCAATTGTGCCACGAAGACAGTCCTGCTCCACTCTCACCACCATCAGAACATATCTTCAAAGCTATTACCGCAAAGAAAAAAGCAACACACCACTCCCGGGAGGGCTCGAAACTCCAACCTTTCGGTTAACAGCCGATCGCGCTAGCCCATTGCGCCACGGAGGCAGTCATGCTCCACTCTCACCATCATCAGAACATATCTTCAAAGCTATCAGCGCAATAAAGCGCTGCACCACCACCGCGTGGGCTCAAACCTCCAACCTTTCGGTTAACAGCCGATCGCGCTAGCCCAGTGCGCCACGGAGACAGTCTTGCTCCACTCTCACCACCATCAGAACATATCTTCAAAGCTATCAGCGCAAACAAAAAAGCAACACACCACTCCCGGGAGGGCTCGAAACTCCAACCTTTCGGTCAACAGCTGATCGCGCCAGCCCATTGCGCCACGAAGGCAGTCTTGCTCCCCTCTCACCACCATCAGAACATATCTTCAAAGCTATCAGCCCAAAGAAATAAAAGCACCGCATCACCACCGGGTGGGCTTGAACCTCCAACCTTTCGGTTAACAGCCGATCGCGCTAACCAATTGCGCCACGGAGACAGTCGTGCTCCACTCTCACCACCATCAGAACATATCTTCAAAGCTATATGCGCAAAGAAAAAAGCAAAACACCACTCCCGGGAGGCTCAAAACTCCAACCTTTCGGTTAACAGCTGATCGCGCTAGCCCAATGCGCCACGGAGACAGTCTTGCTCCACTCTCACCACCATCAGAACATATCTTCAAAGCTATCATCGCAAAGAAAAAAGCAACACACCACTCCCGGGAGGGCTCAAAACTTCAACCTTTCGGTAAACAGCTGATCGCGCTAGCCCATTGCGCCACGGAGACAGTCTTGCTCCCCTCTCACCACCATCAGAACATATTTTCAAAGCTATCAGCCCAAAGAAAAAAAAGCACCGCACCACCACCGGGTGGGCTCGAACCTCCAACCTTTAGGTTAACAGCCGATCGCGCTAGCCAATTGCGCCACGGAGACAGTCGTGCTCCACTCTCACCACCATCAGAACATATTTTCAAAGCTATCAGCGCAAAAAAAAAGCAAAACACCACTCCTGGGAGGGCTCGAACCTCCAACTTTTCGGTTAACAGCCGATCGCGCTGGCCACTTGCGCCACGGAGACAGTCCTGCTCCACTCTCACCTTAATTAGAACATATCTTCAAAGCTATCAGCCCAAAGAAAAAAAAGCGCCGCACCACCACCGGGTGCGATCGAACTTCCAACCTTTCGGTTAACAGGAGATCGCGCTAGCCAGTTGCGCCACGGAGACAATCGTGCTCCACCCTCACCACCATCAGAACATATCTTCAAAGCTATCAGCGCAAAGAAAAAAGCAACACACCCCACCCAGGAGGGCTCGAACTTCCAACTTTAGGTTAACAGCCGATAGCGCTAGCCTATTGCGCCACGGAGACACTCCTGCTCTACTCTCACCACCATAAGAACATATCTTCAAAGCTATCAACCCAAAGAAAAAAAGCGCCGCACCACCGCCGGGTGGGCTCGAAACTCCAACCTTTCGGTTAACAGCCGATCGCGCTATCCCATTGCGCCACGGAGACATTCTTGCTCCCTTCTCACCACCATCAGAACATAACTTCAAAGCTATCAGCCCAAAGAAAAAAAAGCACCGCACCACCACCGGGTGGGCTCGAACCTCCAACCTTTCGGTTAACAGCCGATCGCGCTAGCCAATTGCGCCACGGAGACAGTCGTGCTCCACTCTCACCACCATCAGAACATATCTTCAAAGCTAACAGCGCAAAGAAAAAAGCAAAACACCACTCCCGGGAGGGCTCGAACCTCCAACTTTTCGGTTAACAGCCGTTCGCGCTGGCCAATTGCGCCACGGAGAAAGTCCTGCTCAACTCTCACCACAATTAGAACATATCTTCAAAGCTATCAGCACAAAGAAAAAAAAGCGCCGCACCACCACCGGGTGGGCTCGAACCTCCAACTTTTCGGTTAACAGCCGATCGCGCTAGCCAATTGCGCCACGGGGACCGTCCTGCTCCAATCTCACCACCGCCAGACCATTTCTTCAGAGCTATCACCCCAAAGAAAAAAAAGCGCCGCACCATCACCGGTTGGGCTCGAACCTCCAGCCTTTCGGTTAACAGCCGATCGCGCTGGCCAATTTCGCCACGAAGACAGTCCTGCTCCACTCTCACCACCATCAGAACATATCTTCAAAGCTATTACCGCAAAGAAAAAAGCAACACACCACTCCCGGGAGGGCTCAAAACTCCAAACTTTCGGTTTACCGCCGATCGCGCTAGCCCATTGCTCCACGGAGACAGTCTTGCTCCACTCTCACCACAATCAGAAGATATCTTCAAAGCTATCAGCGCAAAGAAAAAAAGCGCTGTACCACCACCGGGTGGGCTCGAACCTCCAACCTTTCGGTTAACAGCCGATCGCGCTAGCCAATAGCGCCACGAAGACAGTCCTGTTCCACTCTCACCACCATCAGAACATATCTTCAAAGCCATTACCGCAAAGAAAAAAGAACACACCACTCCCGGGAGGCTCAAAACTCCAACCTTTCAGTTAACAGCTGATCGCGCTAGCCCAATGCGCCACGGAGACAGTCTTGCTCCACTCTCACCACCATCAGAACATATCTTCAAAGCTATCATCGCAAAGAAAAAAGCAACACACCACTCCCGGGAGGGCTTAAAACTTCAACCTTTCGGTCAACAGCCGATCGCGCTAGCCCATTGCGCCACGGAGACAGTCTTGCTCATCTCTCACCACCATAGAACATATCATCAAAGCTATCAGCCCAAAGAAATAAAAGCACCGCACCACCACCGGGTGGGCTCGAACCTCCAACTTTTCGGTTAACAGCCGATAACGCTGGCCAATTGCGCCACGGAGACAGGCCTGCTCCACTCTCACCACAATTAGAACATATCTTCAAAGCTATCAGCCCAAAGAAAAAAAAGCGCCGTACCACCACCAGGTGGGCTCGAACCTCCAACCTTTCTGTTAACAGCAGATCGCGCTAGCCAATTGCGCAACGGAGACAATCGTGCTCCACTCTCACCACCATCAGAACATATCTTCAAAGCTATCAGCGCAAAGAAAAAAAAGCGCCGCAACACCACCGAGTGGGTTCGAACCTCCAACCTTTCGGTTAACAGCCGATCGCGCAAGCCAATTTCGCCACGGAGACGGTCCTGCTCCACTCTCACCACCATCAGAACATATCTTCAAAGGTATCAGCCCGAAGAAAAAAAAGCGCCGCACCACCACCGGGTGGGCTCAAACCTCCGACCTTTTGGTTAACAGCCGATCGCTCTAGCAAATTGCACCACGGAGACAGTCCTGCTCCACTCTCACCACCATCAGAACATATCTTCAAAGCTATCAGCCCACAGAAAAAAAAGCGCCGCACAACCACCGGGTAGGCTCGAACCTCCAACTTTTCGGTTAACAGCCGATCGCGCTAGGCAATTGCGCCACGGAGACAGTCCTGCTCCACTCTCACCACCATAAGAACATATCTTCAAAGCTATCAGCCCAAAAAAAAGCGCCGCACCACCACCGGGTGGGCTCGAACCTCCAACCTTTCGGTTAACAGCCGATCACGCTAGCCAATTGCCCCACGAAGACAGTCGTGCTCCACTCTCACCACCGTCAGAACATTTCTTCAGAGCTATCACCCCAAAGAAAAAAAAGCGCCGCACCACCATCGGTTGGGCTCGAACCTCCAACCTTTCAGGTAACAGCCGATCGCGCTAGCCAATTGTGCCACGAAGACAGTCCTGCTCCACTCTCACCACCATCAGAACATAACTTCAAAGCTATTACCGCAAAGAAAAAAGCAACACACCACTCCCGGGAGGGCTCAAAACTCCAACCTTTCGGTTAACAGCCGATCGCGCTAGCCCATTGCGCCACGGAGGCAGTCATGCTCCACTCTCACCATCATCAGAACATATCCTCAAAGCTATCAGCGCAAAAAAAGCGCTGCACCACCACCGCGTGGGCTCGAACCTCCAACCTTTCGGTTAACAGCCGATCGCGCTAGCCCAGTGCGCCACGGAGACAGTCTTGCTCCACTCTCACCACCATCAGAACATATCTTCAAAGCTATCAGCGCAAAGAAAAAAGCAACACACCACTCCCGGGAGGGCTCGAAACTCCAACCTTTCGGTCAACAGCTGATCGCGCCAGCCCATTGCGCCACGAAGGCAGTCTTGCTCCCCTCTCACCACCATCAGAACATATCTTCAAAGCTATCAGCCCAAAGAAATAAAAGCACCGCATCACCACCGGGTGGGCTTGAACCTCCAACCTTTCGGTTAACAGCCGATCGCGCTAACCACTTGCGCCACGGAGACAGTCGTGCTCCACTCTCACCACCATCAGAACATATCTTCAAAGCTATATGCGCAAAGAAAAAAGCAATACACCACTCCCGGGAGGGCTCGAACCTCCAACTTTTCGGTTAACAGCCGATCGCGCTAGCCAATTGCGCTACGGGGACCGTCCTGCTCCACTCTCACCACCGTCAAACCATTTCTTCAGAGCTATCACCCCAAAGAAAAAAAAGCGCCGCACCACCACCGGGTGCGCTCGAACCTCCAACCTTTCGGTTAACAGCCGATCGCGCTAGCCAATTGCGCCACGGAGACAGTCCTGCTCTACTCTCACCACCATCAGAACATATCTTCAAAGCTATCAGCCCAAAGAAAAAAAAGCGCCGCACCACAGCCGGGTGGGCTCGAAACTCCAACCTTTCGGTTAACAGCCGATCGCGCTAGCCAATTGCGCCACGGAGACAGTCCTGCTCCACTCTCACCACCATGAGAACATATCTTCAAAGCTATCAGCCCAAAAAAAGCGCCGCACCACCACCGGGTGGGCTCGAACCTCCAACCTTTCGGTTAACAGCCGATCACGCTAGCCAATTGCCCAACGAAGACAGTCGTGCTCCACTCTCACCACCGTCAGAACATTTCTTCAGAGCTATCACCCCAAAGAAAAAAAAAGCGCCGCACTACCACCGGTTGGGCTCGAACCTCCAACCTTTCGGTTAACAGCCGATCGCGCTAGCCAATTGCGCCACGAAGACAGTCCTGCTTCACTCTCACCACCATCAGAACATATCTTCAAAGCTATTACCGCAAAGAAAAAAGCAACACACCACTCCCGGGAGGGCTCGAAACTCCAACCTTTCGGTCAACAGCTGATCGCGCTAGCCAATTGCGCCACGGAGACAGTCGTGCTCCACTCTCACCACCATCAGAACATATCTTCAAAGCTAACAGCGCAAAGAAAAAAGCAAAACACCACTCCCGGGAGGGCTCGAACCTCCAACTTTTCGGTTAACAGCCGTTCGCGCTGGCCAATTGCGCCACGGAGAAAGTCCTGCTCAACTCTCACCACAATTAGAACATATCTTCAAAGCTATCAGCACAAAGAAAAAAAAAGCGCCGCACCACCACCGGGTGGGCTCGAACCTCCAACTTTTCGGTTAACAGCCGATCGCGCTAGCCAATTGCGCCACGGGGACCGTCCTGCTCCAATCTCACCACCGCCAGACCATTTCTTCAGAGCTATCACCCCAAAGAAAAAAAAGCGCCGCACCACCTCCGGGTGGGTTCGAACCTCCAACCTTTCGGTTAACAGCCGATCGCGCTAGCCAATTGCCCCACGGAGACAGTCGTGCTCCACTCTCACCACCGTCAGAACATTTCTTCAGAGCTATCACCCCAAAGAAAAAAAAGCGCCGCACCATCACCGGTTGGGCTCGAACCTCCAGCCTTTCGGTTAACAGCCGATCGCGCTAGCCAATTTCGCCACGAAGACAGTCCTGCTCCACTCTCACCACCATCAGAACATATTTTCAAAGCTATTACCGCAAAGAAAAAAGCAACACACCACTCCCGGGAGGGCTCAAAACTCCAAACTTTCGGTTTACCGCCGATCGCGCTAGCCCATTGCTCCACGGAGACAGTCTTGCTCCACTCTCACCACCATCAGAAGATATCTTGAAAGCTATCAGCGCAAAAAAAAAGCGCTGTACCACCACCGGGTGGGCTCGAACCTCCAACCTTTCGGTTAACAGCCGATCGCGCTAGCCAAGAGCGCCACGAAGACAGTCCTGTTCCACTCTCACCACCGTCAGAACATTTCTTCAGAGCTATCACCCCCAAAAAAAACGCCACACCACCACCGGTTGGGCTCGAACCTCCAACCTTTCGGTTAACAGCCGATCGCGCTAGCCCATTGCGCCACAGAGGCAGTCATGCTCCACTCTCACCATCATCAGAACATAACTTCAAAGCTATCAGCGCAAAGAAAAAAAGCGCTGCACCACCACCGCGTGGGCTCGAACCTCCAACCTTTCGGTTAACAGCCGATCGCGCTAGCCCAGTGCGCCACGGAGACAGTCTTGCTCCACTCTCACCAACATCAGAACATATCTTCAAAGCTATCAGCGCAAAGAAAAAAGCAACACATCACTCCCGGGAGGGCTCGAAACTCCAACCTTTCGGTAAACAGCTGATCGCGCTAGCCCATTGCGCCACGGAGACAGTCTTGCTCCCCTCTCACCACCATCAGAACATATTTTCAAAGCTATCAGCCCAAAGAAAAAAAAGCACCGCACCACCACCGGGTGGGCTCGAACCTCCAACCTTTAGGTTAACAGCCGATCGCGCTAGCCAATTGCGCCACGGAGACAGTCGTGCTCCACTCTCACCACCATCAGAACATATTTTCAAAGCTATCAGCGCAAAAAAAAGCAAAACACCACTCCTGGGAGGGCTCGAACCTCCAACTTTTCGGTTAACAGCCGATCGCGCTGGCCACTTGCGCCACGGAGACAGTCCTGCTCCACTCTCACCTTAATTAGAACATATCTTCAAAGCTATCAGCCCAAAGAAAAAAAGCGCCGCACCACCACCGGGTGCGATCGAACTTCCAACCTTTCGGTTAACAGGAGATCGCGCTAGCCAGTTGCGCCACGGAGACAATCGTGCTCCACCCTCACCACCATCAGAACATATCTTCAAAGCTATCAGCGCAAAGAAAAAAGCAACACACCCCACCCAGGAGGGCTCGAACTTCCAACTTTAGGTTAACAGCCGATAGCGCTAGCCTATTGCGCCACGGAGACACTCCTGCTCTACTCTCACCACCATAAGAACATATCTTCAAAGCTATCAACCCAAAGAAAAAAAGCGCCGCACCACCGCCGGGTGGGCTCGAAACTCCAACCTTTCGGTTAACAGCCGATCGCGCTATCCCATTGCGCCACGGAGACATTCTTGCTCCCTTCTCACCACCATCAGAACATAACTTCAAAGCTATCAGCCCAAAGAAAAAAAAGCACCGCACCACCACCGGGTGGGCTCGAACCTCCAACCTTTCGGTTAACAGCCGATCGCGCTAGCCAATTGCGCCACGGAGACAGTCGTGCTCCACTCTCACCACCATCAGAACATATCTTCAAAGCTAACAGCGCAAAGAAAAAAGCAAAACACCACTCCCGGGAGGGCTCGAACCTCCAACTTTTCGGTTAACAGCCGTTCGCGCTGGCCAATTGCGCCACGGAGAAAGTCCTGCTCAACTCTCACCACAATTAGAACATATCTTCAAAGCTATCAGCACAAAGAAAAAAAAAGCGCCGCACCACCACCGGGTGGGCTCGAACCTCCAACTTTTCGGTTAACAGCCGATCGCGCTAGCCAATTGCGCCACGGGGACCGTCCTGCTCCAATCTCACCACCGCCAGACCATTTCTTCAGAGCTATCACCCCAAAGAAAAAAAAGCGCCGCACCACCTCCGGGTGGGTTCGAACCTCCAACCTTTCGGTTAACAGCCGATCGCGCTAGCCAATTGCCCCACGGAGACAGTCGTGCTCCACTCTCACCACCGTCAGAACATTTCTTCAGAGCTATCACCCCAAAGAAAAAAAAGCGCCGCACCATCACCGGTTGGGCTCGAACCTCCAACTTTTCGGTTAACAGCCGATCGCGCTAACCACTTGCGCCACGGAGACAGTCGTGCTCCACTCTCACCACCATCAGAACATATCTTCAAAGCTATATGCGCAAAGAAAAAAGCAATACACCACTCCCGGGAGGGCTCGAACCTCCAACTTTTCGGTTAACAGCCGATCGCGCTAGCCAATTGCGCTACGGGGACCGTCCTGCTCCACTCTCACCACCGTCAAACCATTTCTTCAGAGCTATCACCCCAAAGAAAAAAAAGCGCCGCACCACCACCGGGTGCGCTCGAACCTCCAACCTTTCGGTTAACAGCCGATCGCGCTAGCCAATTGCGCCACGGAGACAGTCCTGCTCTACTCTCACCACCATCAGAACATATCTTCAAAGCTATCAGCCCAAAGAAAAAAAAGCGCCGCACCACAGCCGGGTGGGCTCGAAACTCCAACCTTTCGGTTAACAGCCGATCGCGCTAGCCAATTGCGCCACGGAGACAGTCCTGCTCCACTCTCACCACCATGAGAACATATCTTCAAAGCTATCAGCCCAAAAAAAGCGCCGCACCACCACCGGGTGGGCTCGAACCTCCAACCTTTCGGTTAACAGCCGATCACGCTAGCCAATTGCCCAACGAAGACAGTCGTGCTCCACTCTCACCACCGTCAGAACATTTCTTCAGAGCTATCACCCCAAAGAAAAAAAAAGCGCCGCACTACCACCGGTTGGGCTCGAACCTCCAACCTTTCGGTTAACAGCCGATCGCGCTAGCCAATTGCGCCACGAAGACAGTCCTGCTTCACTCTCACCACCATCAGAACATATCTTCAAAGCTATTACCGCAAAGAAAAAAGCAACACACCACTCCCGGGAGGGCTCGAAACTCCAACCTTTCGGTCAACAGCTGATCGCGCTAGCCAATTGCGCCACGGAGACAGTCGTGCTCCACTCTCACCACCATCAGAACATATCTTCAAAGCTAACAGCGCAAAGAAAAAAGCAAAACACCACTCCCGGGAGGGCTCGAACCTCCAACTTTTCGGTTAACAGCCGTTCGCGCTGGCCAATTGCGCCACGGAGAAAGTCCTGCTCAACTCTCACCACAATTAGAACATATCTTCAAAGCTATCAGCACAAAGAAAAAAAAAGCGCCGCACCACCACCGGGTGGGCTCGAACCTCCAACTTTTCGGTTAACAGCCGATCGCGCTAGCCAATTGCGCCACGGGGACCGTCCTGCTCCAATCTCACCACCGCCAGACCATTTCTTCAGAGCTATCACCCCAAAGAAAAAAAAGCGCCGCACCACCTCCGGGTGGGTTCGAACCTCCAACCTTTCGGTTAACAGCCGATCGCGCTAGCCAATTGCCCCACGGAGACAGTCGTGCTCCACTCTCACCACCGTCAGAACATTTCTTCAGAGCTATCACCCCAAAGAAAAAAAAGCGCCGCACCATCACCGGTTGGGCTCGAACCTCCAGCCTTTCGGTTAACAGCCGATCGCGCTAGCCAATTTCGCCACGAAGACAGTCCTGCTCCACTCTCACCACCATCAGAACATATTTTCAAAGCTATTACCGCAAAGAAAAAAGCAACACACCACTCCCGGGAGGGCTCAAAACTCCAAACTTTCGGTTTACCGCCGATCGCGCTAGCCCATTGCTCCACGGAGACAGTCTTGCTCCACTCTCACCACCATCAGAAGATATCTTGAAAGCTATCAGCGCAAAAAAAAAGCGCTGTACCACCACCGGGTGGGCTCGAACCTCCAACCTTTCGGTTAACAGCCGATCGCGCTAGCCAAGAGCGCCACGAAGACAGTCCTGTTCCACTCTCACCACCGTCAGAACATTTCTTCAGAGCTATCACCCCCAAAAAAAACGCCACACCACCACCGGTTGGGCTCGAACCTCCAACCTTTCGGTTAACAGCCGATCGCGCTAGCCCATTGCGCCACAGAGGCAGTCATGCTCCACTCTCACCATCATCAGAACATAACTTCAAAGCTATCAGCGCAAAGAAAAAAAGCGCTGCACCACCACCGCGTGGGCTCGAACCTCCAACCTTTCGGTTAACAGCCGATCGCGCTAGCCCAGTGCGCCACGGAGACAGTCTTGCTCCACTCTCACCAACATCAGAACATATCTTCAAAGCTATCAGCGCAAAGAAAAAAGCAACACATCACTCCCGGGAGGGCTCGAAACTCCAACCTTTCGGTAAACAGCTGATCGCGCTAGCCCATTGCGCCACGGAGACAGTCTTGCTCCCCTCTCACCACCATCAGAACATATTTTCAAAGCTATCAGCCCAAAGAAAAAAAAGCACCGCACCACCACCGGGTGGGCTCGAACCTCCAACCTTTAGGTTAACAGCCGATCGCGCTAGCCAATTGCGCCACGGAGACAGTCGTGCTCCACTCTCACCACCATCAGAACATATTTTCAAAGCTATCAGCGCAAAAAAAAGCAAAACACCACTCCTGGGAGGGCTCGAACCTCCAACTTTTCGGTTAACAGCCGATCGCGCTGGCCACTTGCGCCACGGAGACAGTCCTGCTCCACTCTCACCTTAATTAGAACATATCTTCAAAGCTATCAGCCCAAAGAAAAAAAGCGCCGCACCACCACCGGGTGCGATCGAACTTCCAACCTTTCGGTTAACAGGAGATCGCGCTAGCCAGTTGCGCCACGGAGACAATCGTGCTCCACCCTCACCACCATCAGAACATATCTTCAAAGCTATCAGCGCAAAGAAAAAAGCAACACACCCCACCCAGGAGGGCTCGAACTTCCAACTTTAGGTTAACAGCCGATAGCGCTAGCCTATTGCGCCACGGAGACACTCCTGCTCTACTCTCACCACCATAAGAACATATCTTCAAAGCTATCAACCCAAAGAAAAAAAGCGCCGCACCACCGCCGGGTGGGCTCGAAACTCCAACCTTTCGGTTAACAGCCGATCGCGCTATCCCATTGCGCCACGGAGACATTCTTGCTCCCTTCTCACCACCATCAGAACATAACTTCAAAGCTATCAGCCCAAAGAAAAAAAAGCACCGCACCACCACCGGGTGGGCTCGAACCTCCAACCTTTCGGTTAACAGCCGATCGCGCTAGCCAATTGCGCCACGGAGACAGTCGTGCTCCACTCTCACCACCATCAGAACATATCTTCAAAGCTAACAGCGCAAAGAAAAAAGCAAAACACCACTCCCGGGAGGGCTCGAACCTCCAACTTTTCGGTTAACAGCCGTTCGCGCTGGCCAATTGCGCCACGGAGAAAGTCCTGCTCAACTCTCACCACAATTAGAACATATCTTCAAAGCTATCAGCACAAAGAAAAAAAAAGCGCCGCACCACCACCGGGTGGGCTCGAACCTCCAACTTTTCGGTTAACAGCCGATCGCGCTAGCCAATTGCGCCACGGGGACCGTCCTGCTCCAATCTCACCACCGCCAGACCATTTCTTCAGAGCTATCACCCCAAAGAAAAAAAAGCGCCGCACCACCTCCGGGTGGGTTCGAACCTCCAACCTTTCGGTTAACAGCCGATCGCGCTAGCCAATTGCCCCACGGAGACAGTCGTGCTCCACTCTCACCACCGTCAGAACATTTCTTCAGAGCTATCACCCCAAAGAAAAAAAAGCGCCGCACCATCACCGGTTGGGCTCGAACCTCCAGCCTTTCGGTTAACAGCCGATCGCGCTAGCCAATTTCGCCACGAAGACAGTCCTGCTCCACTCTCACCACCATCAGAACATATCTTCAAAGCTATTACCGCAAAGAAAAAAGCAACACACCACTCCCGGGAGGGCTCAAAACTCCAAACTTTCGGTTTACCGCCGATCGCGCTAGCCCATTGCTCCACGGAGACAGTCTTGCTCCACTCTCACCACAATCAGAAGATATCTTCAAAGCTATCAGCGCAAAGAAAAAAAGCGCTGTACCACCACCGGGTGGGCTCGAACCTCCAACCTTTCGGTTAACAGCCGATCGCGCTAGCCAATAGCGCCACGAAGACAGTCCTGTTCCACTCTCACCACCATCAGAACATATCTTCAAAGCCATTACCGCAAAGAAAAAAGAACACACCACTCCCGGGAGGCTCAAAACTCCAACCTTTCAGTTAACAGCTGATCGCGCTAGCCCAATGCGCCACGGAGACAGTCTTGCTCCACTCTCACCACCATCAGAACATATCTTCAAAGCTATCATCGCAAAGAAAAAAGCAACACACCACTCCCGGGAGGGCTTAAAACTTCAACCTTTCGGTCAACAGCCGATCGCGCTAGCCCATTGCGCCACGGAGACAGTCTTGCTCATCTCTCACCACCATAGAACATATCATCAAAGCTATCAGCCCAAAGAAATAAAAGCACCGCACCACCACCGGGTGGGCTCGAACCTCCAACTTTTCGGTTAACAGCCGATAACGCTGGCCAATTGCGCCACGGAGACAGGCCTGCTCCACTCTCACCACAATTAGAACATATCTTCAAAGCTATCAGCCCAAAGAAAAAAAAGCGCCGTACCACCACCAGGTGGGCTCGAACCTCCAACCTTTCTGTTAACAGCAGATCGCGCTAGCCAATTGCGCAACGGAGACAATCGTGCTCCACTCTCACCACCATCAGAACATATCTTCAAAGCTATCAGCGCAAAGAAAAAAAAGCGCCGCAACACCACCGAGTGGGTTCGAACCTCCAACCTTTCGGTTAACAGCCGATCGCGCAAGCCAATTTCGCCACGGAGACGGTCCTGCTCCACTCTCACCACCATCAGAACATATCTTCAAAGGTATCAGCCCGAAGAAAAAAAAGCGCCGCACCACCACCGGGTGGGCTCAAACCTCCGACCTTTTGGTTAACAGCCGATCGCTCTAGCAAATTGCACCACGGAGACAGTCCTGCTCCACTCTCACCACCATCAGAACATATCTTCAAAGCTATCAGCCCACAGAAAAAAAAGCGCCGCACAACCACCGGGTAGGCTCGAACCTCCAACTTTTCGGTTAACAGCCGATCGCGCTAGGCAATTGCGCCACGGAGACAGTCCTGCTCCACTCTCACCACCATAAGAACATATCTTCAAAGCTATCAGCCCAAAAAAAAGCGCCGCACCACCACCGGGTGGGCTCGAACCTCCAACCTTTCGGTTAACAGCCGATCACGCTAGCCAATTGCCCCACGAAGACAGTCGTGCTCCACTCTCACCACCGTCAGAACATTTCTTCAGAGCTATCACCCCAAAGAAAAAAAAGCGCCGCACCACCATCGGTTGGGCTCGAACCTCCAACCTTTCAGGTAACAGCCGATCGCGCTAGCCAATTGTGCCACGAAGACAGTCCTGCTCCACTCTCACCACCATCAGAACATAACTTCAAAGCTATTACCGCAAAGAAAAAAGCAACACACCACTCCCGGGAGGGCTCAAAACTCCAACCTTTCGGTTAACAGCCGATCGCGCTAGCCCATTGCGCCACGGAGGCAGTCATGCTCCACTCTCACCATCATCAGAACATATCCTCAAAGCTATCAGCGCAAAAAAAGCGCTGCACCACCACCGCGTGGGCTCGAACCTCCAACCTTTCGGTTAACAGCCGATCGCGCTAGCCCAGTGCGCCACGGAGACAGTCTTGCTCCACTCTCACCACCATCAGAACATATCTTCAAAGCTATCAGCGCAAAGAAAAAAGCAACACACCACTCCCGGGAGGGCTCGAAACTCCAACCTTTCGGTCAACAGCTGATCGCGCCAGCCCATTGCGCCACGAAGGCAGTCTTGCTCCCCTCTCACCACCATCAGAACATATCTTCAAAGCTATCAGCCCAAAGAAATAAAAGCACCGCATCACCACCGGGTGGGCTTGAACCTCCAACCTTTCGGTTAACAGCCGATCGCGCTAACCACTTGCGCCACGGAGACAGTCGTGCTCCACTCTCACCACCATCAGAACATATCTTCAAAGCTATATGCGCAAAGAAAAAAGCAATACACCACTCCCGGGAGGGCTCGAACCTCCAACTTTTCGGTTAACAGCCGATCGCGCTAGCCAATTGCGCTACGGGGACCGTCCTGCTCCA
This sequence comes from Rhipicephalus microplus, assembly GCF_043290135.1. Lineage (NCBI taxonomy): Eukaryota > Metazoa > Arthropoda > Arachnida > Ixodida > Ixodidae > Rhipicephalus > Rhipicephalus microplus. The sequence continues at coordinate 292,882,939 of NC_134702.1, forward strand.
CTCTCACCACTGTCAAACCATTTCTTCAGAGCTATCACCCCAAAGAAAAAAAAGCGCCGCACCACCACCGGGTGCGCTCGAACCTCCAACCTTTCGGTTAACAGCCGATCGCGCTAGCCAATTGCGCCACGGAGACAGTCCTGCTCTACTCTCACCACCATCAGAACATATCTTCCAAGCTATCAGCCCAAAGAAAAAAAAGCGCCGCACCACAGCCGGGTGGGCTCGAAACTCCAACCTTTCGGTTAACAGCCGATCGCGCTAGCCAATTGCGCCACGGAGACAGTCCTGCTCCACTCTCACCACCATGAGAACATATCTTCAAAGCTATCAGCCCAAAAAAAGCGCCGCACCACCACCGGGTGGGCTCGAACCTCCAACCTTTCGGTTAACAGCCGATCACGCTAGCCAATTGCCCAACGAAGACAGTCGTGCTCCACTCTCACCACCGTCAGAACATTTCTTCAGAGCTATCACCCCAAAGAAAAAAAAAGCGCCGCACTACCACCGGTTGGGCTCGAACCTCCAACCTTTCGGTTAACAGCCGATCGCGCTAGCCAATTGCGCCACGAAGACAGTCCTGCTTCACTCTCACCACCATCAGAACATATCTTCAAAGCTATTACCGCAAAGAAAAAAGCAACACACCACTCCCGGGAGGGCTCGAAACTCCAACCTTTCGGTCAACAGCTGATCGCGCTAGCCCATTGCGCCACAGAGACAGTCTTGCTCCCCTCTCACCACCATCAGAACATATCTTCAAAGCTATCAGCCCAAAGAAAAAAAAGCGCCGAACCACCGCCGGGTGGGCTCGAAACTCCAACCTTCGGTTAACAACCGATCGCGCTAGCCAATATCCCCACGGAGACAGTCGTGCTCCACTCTCACAATCTTCAGAACATTTCTTCAGAGCTATCACCCCAAAGAAAAAAAAAGCGCCGCACCACCACCGGTTGGGCTCGAACCTCCAACCTTTCGGTTAACAGCCGATCGCGCTAGCCAATTGCGCCACGAAGAATGTCCTGCTCCAATCTCACCACCATCAGAACATATCTTCAAAGCTATTACCGCAAAGAAAAAAGCAACACACCACTCCTGGGAGGGCTCGAGACTCCAACCTTTCGGTTAACAGCCGATCGCGCTATCCCATTGCGCCAAGGAGACATTCTTGCTCCCTTCTCACCACCATCAGAACATTACTTCAAAGCTATCAGCCCAAAGAAAAAAAAGCACCGCACCACCACCGGGTGGGCTCGAACCTCCAACCTTTCGGTTAACAGCCGATCGCGCTAGCCAATTGCGCCACGGAGACAGTCGTGCTCCACTCTCACCACCATCAGAACATATCTTCAAAGCTATCAGCGCAAAGAAAAAAGCAAAACACCACTCCCGCGAGGGCTCGAACCTCCAACTTTTCGGTTAACAGCCGATCGCGCTGGCCAATTGCGCCACGGAGAAAGTCCTGCTCAACTCTCACCACAATTAGAACATATCTTCAAAGCTATCAGCACAAAGAAAAAAAAAGCGCCACACCACCACCGGGTGGGCTCGAACCTCCAACTTTTCGGTTAACAGCCGATCGCGCTGGCCAATTGCGCCACGGGGACCATCCTGCTCCACTCTCACCATCGCCAGACCATTTCTTCAGAGCTATCACCCCAAAGAAAAAAAAAGCGCCGCACCACCTCCGGGTGGGCTCCAACCTCCAACCTTTCGGTTAACAGCCGATCGCGCTAGCCAATTGCCCCACGGAGACAGTCGTGCTCCACTCTCCCCACCGTCAGAACATTTCTTCAGAGCTATCACCCCAAAGAAAAAAAAGCGCCGCACCATCACCGGTTGGGCTCGAACCTCCAACCTTTCGAATAACAGCCGATCGCGCTAGCCAATTTCGCCACGAAGACAGTCCTGCTCCACTCTCACCACCATCAGAACATATCTTCAAAGCTATTACCGCAAAGAAAAAAGCAACACACCACTCCCGGGAGGGCTCAAAACTTCAAACTTTCGGTTTACCGCCGATCGCGCTAGCCCATTGCGCCACGGAGACAGTCTTGCTCCACTCTCCCCACCATCAGAAGATATCTTCAAAGCTATCAGCGCAAAGAAAAAACGCGCTGTACCACCACCGGGTGGGCTCTAACCTCCAACCTTTCAGTTAACAGCCGATCGCGCTAGCCCATTGCGCCACGGAGACCATCTTTTGCCACTCTCACCACCATCAGAACATATCTTCAAAGCTATCAGCGCAAAGAAAAAAGCAACACACCACTCCCGGGAGGGCTCGAAACTCCAACTTTTCGGTTAACAGCCGATCGCGCTAGCCAATTGCGCCAAGGAGACAGTCGTGCTCCACTCTCACCACCATCAGAACATATCTTCAAAGCTATCCGCGCAAAGAAAAAAGCAAAACACCACTCCCGGGAGGGCTCGAACCTCCAACTTTTCGGTTAACAGCCGATCGCGCTGGCCAATTGCGCCACGGAAAAAGTCCTGCTCAACTCTCACCACAATAGGAACATATCTTCAAAGCTATCAGCCCAAAGAAAAAAAAGCGCCGCACCACCACCGGGTGGGCTCGAACCTCCAACTTTTCGGTTAACAGCCGATCGCGCTAGCCCATTGCGCCACGGAGACAGTCTTGCTCCACTCTCCCCACCATCAGAAGATATCTTCAAAGCTATCAGCGCAAAGAAAAAAAGCGCTGTACCACCACCGGGTGGGCTCGAACCTCCAACCTTTCGGTTAACAGCCGATCGCGCTAGCCCATTGCGCCACGGAGACAGTCTTGCTCCCCTCTCACCACCATCAGAACATATCTTCAAAGCTATCAGCGCAAAAAAAAAGCAACACACCACTCCCTGGAGGGCTCGAAACTCCAACTTTTCGGTTAACAGCCGATCGCGCTAGCCAATTGCGCCAAGGAGACAGTCGTGCTCCACTCTCACCACCATCAGAACATATCTTCAAAGCTATCCGCGCAAAGAAAAAAGCAAAACACCACTCCCGGGAGGGCTCGAACCTCCAACTTTTCGGTTAACAGCCGATCGCGCTGGCCAATTGCGCCACGGAAAAAGTCCTGCTCAACTCTCACCACAATAAGAACATATCTTCAAAGCTATCAGCCCAAAGAAAAAAAAGCGCCGCACCACCACCGGGTGGGCTCAAACCTCCAACTTTTCGGTTAACAGCCGATCGCGCTAGCCAATTGCGCCACGGAGGCAGTCTTGCTCCACTCTCACCACATCAGAAGATATCTTCAAAGCTATCAGCGCAAAGAAAAAAAGCGCTGTACCACCACCGGGTGGGCTCGAACCTCCAAACTTTCGGTTAACAGCCGATCGCGCTAGCCCATTGCGCCACGGAGACAGTCTTGCTCCACTCTCACCACCATCAGAACATATCTTCAAAGCTATCAGCGCAAAGAAAAAAGCAACACACCACTCCCGGGAGGGCTCGAAACTCCAACTTTTCGGTTAACAACCGATCGCGCTAGCCAATTGCGCCAAGGAGACAGTCGTGCTCCACTCTCACCACCATCAGAACATATCTTCAAAGCTATCCGCGCAAAGAAAAAAGCAAAACACCACTCCCGGGAGGGCTCGAACCTCCAACTTTTCGGTTAACAGCCGATCGCGCTGGCCAATTGCGCCACGGTAAAAGTCCTGCTCAACTCTCACCACAAAAAGAACATATCTTCAAAGCTATCAGCCCAAAGAAAAAAAAGCGCCGCACCACCACCGGGTGGGCTCGAACCTCCAACTTTTCGGTTTACAGCCGATCGCGCTAGCCAATTGCGCCACGGGGACCGTCCTGCTCCACTCTCACCCCCGTCAGACCATTTCTTCAGAGCTATCACCCCAAAGAAAAAAAAGCGCCGCACCACCACCGGGTGGGCACGAACCCTCCACCTTTCGGTTAACAGCCGATCGTGCTAGCCAATTGCCCCACGGAGACAGTCGTGCTCCACTCTCACCACCGTCAGAACATTTCTTCAAAGCTATTACCGCAAAGAAAAAAGCAAAACACCACTCCCGGGAGGGCTCGAACCTCAAGATTTCCGGTTAACAGCCGATCACGCTAGCCAATTGCGCCACGGAGACAGTCTTGCTCTACTCTCACAACCATCAGAACATAACTTCAAAGCTATCAGCCCACAGAAAAAAAAAGCGCTGCACCACCACCGGGTGGGCTCGAACCTCCAATCTTACGGTTAACAACCGATCGCGCTAGCCAATATCTCCACGGAGACAGTCGTGCTCCACTCTCACAGTCGTCAGAACATTTTTCAGAGCTATCACCCCAAAGAAAAAAAAAGCGCCGCACCACCACCGGTTGGGCTCGAACCTCCAACCTTTCGGTTAACAGCCGATCGCGCTAGCCAATTGCGCCACGAAGAATGTCCTGCTCCAATCTCACCACCATCAGAACATATCTTCAAAGCTATTACCGCAAAGAAAAAAGCAACACACCACTCCTGGGAGGGCTCGAGACTCCAAACTTTCGGTTTACCGCCGATCGCGCTAGCCCATTGCTCCACGGAGACAGTCTTGCTCCACTCTCACCACCATCAGAAGATATCTTCAAAGCTATCAGCGCAAAGAAAAGAAGCGCTGTACCACCACCGGGTGGGCTCGAACCTCCAACCTTTCGGTTAACAGCCGATCGCGCTAGCCAATAGCGCCACGAAGACAGTCCTGTTCCACTCTCACCACCATCAGAACATATCTTCAAAGCCATTACCGCAAAGAAAAAAGCAACACACCACTCCCGGGAGGCTCAAAACTCCAACCTTTCGGTTAACAGCTGATCGCGCTAGCACAATGCGCCACGGAGACAGTCTTGCTCCACTCTCACCACCATCAGAACATATCTTCAAAGCTATCATCGCAAAGAAAAAAACAACACACCACTCCCGGGAGGGCTCAAAACATCAACCTTTCGGTCAACAGCCGATCGCGCTAGCCCATTGCGCCACGGAGACAGTCTTGCTCATCTCTCACCACCATAGAACATATCATCAAAGCTATCAGCCCAAAGAAATAAAAGCACCGCACCACCACCGGGTGGGCTCGAACCTCCAACTTTTCGGTTAACTGCCGATAACGCTGGCCAATTGCGCCACGGAGACAGGCCTGCTCCACTCTCACCACAATTAGAACATATCGTCAAAGCTATCAGCCCAAAGAAAAAAAAGCGCCGTACCACCACCAGGTGGGCTCGAACCTCCAACCTTTCTGTTAACAGCAGATCGCGCTAGCCAATTGCGCAACGGAGACAATCGTGCTCCACTCTCACCACCATCAGAACATATCTTCAAAGCTATCAGCGCAAAGAAAAAAAAGCGCCGCAACACCACCGAGTGGGTTCGAACCTCCAACCTTTCGGTTAACAGCCGATCGCGCAAGCCAATTTCGCCACGGAGACGGTCCTGCTCCACTCTCACCACCATCAGAACATATCTTCAAAGGTATCAGCCCGAAGAAAAAAAAGCGCCGCACCACCACCGGGTGGGCTCGAACCTCCGACCTTTTGGTTAACAGCCGATCGCTCTAGCAAATTGCACCACGGAGACAGTCCTGCTCCACTCTCACCACCATCAGAACATATCTTCAAAGCTATCAGCCCACAGAAAAAAAAGCGCCGCACAACCACCGGGTAGGCTCGAACCTCCAACTTTTCGGTTAACAGCCGATCGCGCTAGCCAATTGCGCCACGGAGACAGTCCTGCTCCACTCTCACCACCATAAGAACATATCTTCAAAGCTATCAGCCCAAAAAAAAGCGCCGCACCACCACCGGGTGGGCTCGAACCTCCAACCTTTCGGTTAACAGCCGATCACGCTAGCCAATTGCCCCACGAAGACAGTCGTGCTCCACTCTCACCACCGTCAGAACATTTCTTCAGAGCTATCACCCCAAAGAAAAAAAAAGCGCCGCACCACCATCGGTTGGGCTCGAACCTCCAACCTTTCAGGTAACAGCCGATCGCGCTAGCCAATTGTGCCACGAAGACAGTCCTGCTCCACTCTCACCACCATCAGAACATATCTTCAAAGCTATTACCGCAAAGAAAAAAGCAACACACCACTCCCGGGAGGGCTCGAAACTCCAACCTTTCGGTTAACAGCCGATCGCGCTAGCCCATTGCGCCACGGAGGCAGTCATGCTCCACTCTCACCATCATCAGAACATATCTTCAAAGCTATCAGCGCAATAAAGCGCTGCACCACCACCGCGTGGGCTCAAACCTCCAACCTTTCGGTTAACAGCCGATCGCGCTAGCCCAGTGCGCCACGGAGACAGTCTTGCTCCACTCTCACCACCATCAGAACATATCTTCAAAGCTATCAGCGCAAACAAAAAAGCAAACACCACTCCCGGGAGGGCTCGAAACTCCAACCTTTCGGTCAACAGCTGATCGCGCCAGCCCATTGCGCCACGAAGGCAGTCTTGCTCCCCTCTCACCACCATCAGAACATATCTTCAAAGCTATCAGCCCAAAGAAATAAAAGCACCGCATCACCACCGGGTGGGCTTGAACCTCCAACCTTTCGGTTAACAGCCGATCGCGCTAACCAATTGCGCCACGGAGACAGTCGTGCTCCACTCTCACCACCATCAGAACATATCTTCAAAGCTATATGCGCAAAGAAAAAAGCAAAACACCACTCCCGGGAGGCTCAAAACTCCAACCTTTCGGTTAACAGCTGATCGCGCTAGCCCAATGCGCCACGGAGACAGTCTTGCTCCACTCTCACCACCATCAGAACATATCTTCAAAGCTATCATCGCAAAGAAAAAAGCAACACACCACTCCCGGGAGGGCTCAAAACTTCAACCTTTCGGTTAACAGCCGATCGCGCTATCCCATTGCGCCAAGGAGACATTCTTGCTCCCTTCTCACCACCATCAGAACATAACTTCAAAGCTATCAGCCCAAAGAAAAAAAAAGCACCGCACCACCACCGGGTGGGCTTGAACCTCCAACCTTTCGGTTAACAGCCGATCGCGCTAACCAATTGCGCCACGGAGACAGTCGTGCTCCACTCTCACCACCATCAGAACATATCTTCAAAGCTATATGCGCAAAGAAAAAAGCAAAACACCACTCCCGGGAGGCTCAAAACTCCAACCTTTTGGTTAACAGCTGATCGCGCTAGCCCAATGCGCCACGGAGACAGTCTTGCTCCACTCTCACCACCATCAGAACATATCTTCAAAGCTATCATCGCAAAGAAAAAAGCAACACACCACTCCCGGGAGGGCTCAAAACTTCAACCTTTCGGTTAACAGCCGATCGCGCTATCCCATTGCGCCAAGGAGACATTCTTGCTCCCTTCTCACCACCATCAGAACATAACTTCAAAGCTATCAGCCCAAAGAAAAAAAAGCACCGCACCACCACCGGGTGGGCTCAAACCTCCAACCTTTCGGTTAACAGCCGATCGCGCTAGCCAATTGCGCCACGGAGACAGTCGTGCTCCACTCTCACCACCATCAGAACATATCTTCAAAGCCATTACCGCAAAGAAAAAAGCAACACACCACTCCCGGGAAGCTCAAAACTCCAACCTTTCGGTTAACAGCTGATCGCGCTAGCCCAATGCGCCACGGAGACAGTCTTGCTCCACTCTCACCACCATCAGAACATATCTTCAAAGCTATCATCGCAAAGAAAAAAGCAACACACCACTCCCGGGAGGGCTCAAAACTTCAACCTTTCGGTCAACAGCCGATCGCGCTAGCCCATTGCTCCACGGAGACAGTCTTGCTCCACTCTCACCACCATCAGAAGATATCTTCAAAGCTATCAGCGCAAAGAAAAAAAGCGCTGTACCACCACCGGGTGGGCTGGAACCTCCAACCTTTCGGTTAACAGCCGATCGCGCTAGCCAATAGCGCCACGAAGACAGTCCTGTTCCACTCTCACCACCATCAGAACATATCTTCAAAGCCATTACCGCAAAGAAAAAAGAACACACCACTCCCGGGAGGCTCAAAACTCCAACCTTTCGGTTAACAGCTGATCGCGCTAGCCCAATGCGCCACGGAGACAGTCTTGCTCCACTCTCACCACCATCAGAACATATCTTCAAAGCTATCATCGCAAAGTAAAAAGCAACACACCACTCCCGGGAGGGCTCAAAACTTCAACCTTTCGGTCAACAGCCGATCGCGCTAGCCCATTGCGCCACGGAGACAGTCTTGCTCATCTCTCACCACCATAGAACATATCATCAAAGCTATCAGCCCAAAGAAATAAAAGCACCGCACCACCACCGGGTGGGCTCGAACCTCCAACTTTTCGGTTAACAGCCGATAACGCTGGCCAATTGCGCCACGGAGACAGGCCTGCTCCACTCTCACCACAATTAGAACATATCTTCAAAGCTATCAGCCCAAAGAAAAAAAAGCGCCGTACCACCACCAGGTGGGCTCGAACCTCCAACCTTTCTGTTAACAGCAGATCGCGCTAGCCAATTGCGCAACGGAGACAATCGTGCTCCACTCTCACCACCATCAGAACATATCTTCAAAGCTATCATCGCAAAGAAAAAAGCAACACACCACTCCCGGGAGGGCTCAAAACTTCAACCTTTCGGTCAACAGCCGATCGCGCTAGCCCATTGCGCCACGGAGACAGTCTTGCTCATCTCTCACCACCATAGAACATATCATCAAAGCTATCAGCCCAAAGAAATAAAAGCACCGCACCACCACCGGGTGGGCTCGAACCTCCAACTTTTCGGTTAACAGCCGATAACGCTGGCCAATTGCGCCACGGAGACAGGCCTGCTCCACTCTCACCACAATTAGAACATATCGTCAAAGCTATCAGCCCAAAGAAAAAAAAGCGCCGTACCACCACCAGGTGGGCTCGAACCTCCAACCTTTCTGTTAACAGCAGATCGCGCTAGCCAATTGCGCAACGGAGACAATCGTGCTCCACTCTCACCACCATCAGAACATATCTTCAAAGCTATCAGCGCAAAGAAAAAAAAGCGCCGCAACACCACCGAGTGGGTTCGAACCTCCAACCTTTCGGTTAACAGCCGATCGCGCAAGCCAATTTCGCCACGGAGACGGTCCTGCTCCACTCTCACCACCATCAGAACATATCTTCAAAGGTATCAGCCCGAAGAAAAAAAAGCGCCGCACCACCACCGGGTGGGCTCGAACCTCCGACCTTTTGGTTAACAGCCGATCGCTCTAGCAAATTGCACCACGGAGACAGTCCTGCTCCACTCTCACCACCATCAGAACATATCTTCAAAGCTATCAGCCCACAGAAAAAAAAAGCGCTGCACCACCACCGGGTGGGCTCGAACCTCCAATCTTACGGTTAACAACCGATCGCGCTAGCCAATATCTCCACGGAGACAGTCGTGCTCCACTCTCACAGTCGTCAGAACATTTTTCAGAGCTATCACCCCAAAGAAAAAAAAAGCGCCGCACCACCACCGGTTGGGCTCGAACCTCCAACCTTTCGGTTAACAGCCGATCGCGCTAGCCAATTGCGCCACGAAGAATGTCCTGCTCCAATCTCACCACCATCAGAACATATCTTCAAAGCTATTACCGCAAAGAAAAAAGCAACACACCACTCCTGGGAGGGCTCGAGACTCCAAACTTTCGGTTTACCGCCGATCGCGCTAGCCCATTGCTCCACGGAGACAGTCTTGCTCCACTCTCACCACCATCAGAAGATATCTTCAAAGCTATCAGCGCAAAGAAAAGAAGCGCTGTACCACCACCGGGTGGGCTCGAACCTCCAACCTTTCGGTTAACAGCCGATCGCGCTAGCCAATAGCGCCACGAAGACAGTCCTGTTCCACTCTCACCACCATCAGAACATATCTTCAAAGCCATTACCGCAAAGAAAAAAGCAACACACCACTCCCGGGAGGCTCAAAACTCCAACCTTTCGGTTAACAGCTGATCGCGCTAGCACAATGCGCCACGGAGACAGTCTTGCTCCACTCTCACCACCATCAGAACATATCTTCAAAGCTATCATCGCAAAGAAAAAAACAACACACCACTCCCGGGAGGGCTCAAAACATCAACCTTTCGGTCAACAGCCGATCGCGCTAGCCCATTGCGCCACGGAGACAGTCTTGCTCATCTCTCACCACCATAGAACATATCATCAAAGCTATCAGCCCAAAGAAATAAAAGCACCGCACCACCACCGGGTGGGCTCGAACCTCCAACTTTTCGGTTAACTGCCGATAACGCTGGCCAATTGCGCCACGGAGACAGGCCTGCTCCACTCTCACCACAATTAGAACATATCGTCAAAGCTATCAGCCCAAAGAAAAAAAAGCGCCGTACCACCACCAGGTGGGCTCGAACCTCCAACCTTTCTGTTAACAGCAGATCGCGCTAGCCAATTGCGCAACGGAGACAATCGTGCTCCACTCTCACCACCATCAGAACATATCTTCAAAGCTATCAGCGCAAAGAAAAAAAAGCGCCGCAACACCACCGAGTGGGTTCGAACCTCCAACCTTTCGGTTAACAGCCGATCGCGCAAGCCAATTTCGCCACGGAGACGGTCCTGCTCCACTCTCACCACCATCAGAACATATCTTCAAAGGTATCAGCCCGAAGAAAAAAAAGCGCCGCACCACCACCGGGTGGGCTCGAACCTCCGACCTTTTGGTTAACAGCCGATCGCTCTAGCAAATTGCACCACGGAGACAGTCCTGCTCCACTCTCACCACCATCAGAACATATCTTCAAAGCTATCAGCCCACAGAAAAAAAAGCGCCGCACAACCACCGGGTAGGCTCGAACCTCCAACTTTTCGGTTAACAGCCGATCGCGCTAGCCAATTGCGCCACGGAGACAGTCCTGCTCCACTCTCACCACCATAAGAACATATCTTCAAAGCTATCAGCCCAAAAAAAAGCGCCGCACCACCACCGGGTGGGCTCGAACCTCCAACCTTTCGGTTAACAGCCGATCACGCTAGCCAATTGCCCCACGAAGACAGTCGTGCTCCACTCTCACCACCGTCAGAACATTTCTTCAGAGCTATCACCCCAAAGAAAAAAAAAGCGCCGCACCACCATCGGTTGGGCTCGAACCTCCAACCTTTCAGGTAACAGCCGATCGCGCTAGCCAATTGTGCCACGAAGACAGTCCTGCTCCACTCTCACCACCATCAGAACATATCTTCAAAGCTATTACCGCAAAGAAAAAAGCAACACACCACTCCCGGGAGGGCTCGAAACTCCAACCTTTCGGTTAACAGCCGATCGCGCTAGCCCATTGCGCCACGGAGGCAGTCATGCTCCACTCTCACCATCATCAGAACATATCTTCAAAGCTATCAGCGCAATAAAGCGCTGCACCACCACCGCGTGGGCTCAAACCTCCAACCTTTCGGTTAACAGCCGATCGCGCTAGCCCAGTGCGCCACGGAGACAGTCTTGCTCCACTCTCACCACCATCAGAACATATCTTCAAAGCTATCAGCGCAAACAAAAAAGCAAACACCACTCCCGGGAGGGCTCGAAACTCCAACCTTTCGGTCAACAGCTGATCGCGCCAGCCCATTGCGCCACGAAGGCAGTCTTGCTCCCCTCTCACCACCATCAGAACATATCTTCAAAGCTATCAGCCCAAAGAAATAAAAGCACCGCATCACCACCGGGTGGGCTTGAACCTCCAACCTTTCGGTTAACAGCCGATCGCGCTAACCAATTGCGCCACGGAGACAGTCGTGCTCCACTCTCACCACCATCAGAACATATCTTCAAAGCTATATGCGCAAAGAAAAAAGCAAAACACCACTCCCGGGAGGCTCAAAACTCCAACCTTTCGGTTAACAGCTGATCGCGCTAGCCCAATGCGCCACGGAGACAGTCTTGCTCCACTCTCACCACCATCAGAACATATCTTCAAAGCTATCATCGCAAAGAAAAAAGCAACACACCACTCCCGGGAGGGCTCAAAACTTCAACCTTTCGGTTAACAGCCGATCGCGCTATCCCATTGCGCCAAGGAGACATTCTTGCTCCCTTCTCACCACCATCAGAACATAACTTCAAAGCTATCAGCCCAAAGAAAAAAAAAGCACCGCACCACCACCGGGTGGGCTTGAACCTCCAACCTTTCGGTTAACAGCCGATCGCGCTAACCAATTGCGCCACGGAGACAGTCGTGCTCCACTCTCACCACCATCAGAACATATCTTCAAAGCTATATGCGCAAAGAAAAAAGCAAAACACCACTCCCGGGAGGCTCAAAACTCCAACCTTTTGGTTAACAGCTGATCGCGCTAGCCCAATGCGCCACGGAGACAGTCTTGCTCCACTCTCACCACCATCAGAACATATCTTCAAAGCTATCATCGCAAAGAAAAAAGCAACACACCACTCCCGGGAGGGCTCAAAACTTCAACCTTTCGGTTAACAGCCGATCGCGCTATCCCATTGCGCCAAGGAGACATTCTTGCTCCCTTCTCACCACCATCAGAACATAACTTCAAAGCTATCAGCCCAAAGAAAAAAAAGCACCGCACCACCACCGGGTGGGCTCAAACCTCCAACCTTTCGGTTAACAGCCGATCGCGCTAGCCAATTGCGCCACGGAGACAGTCGTGCTCCACTCTCACCACCATCAGAACATATCTTCAAAGCCATTACCGCAAAGAAAAAAGCAACACACCACTCCCGGGAAGCTCAAAACTCCAACCTTTCGGTTAACAGCTGATCGCGCTAGCCCAATGCGCCACGGAGACAGTCTTGCTCCACTCTCACCACCATCAGAACATATCTTCAAAGCTATCATCGCAAAGAAAAAAGCAACACACCACTCCCGGGAGGGCTCAAAACTTCAACCTTTCGGTCAACAGCCGATCGCGCTAGCCCATTGCTCCACGGAGACAGTCTTGCTCCACTCTCACCACCATCAGAAGATATCTTCAAAGCTATCAGCGCAAAGAAAAAAAGCGCTGTACCACCACCGGGTGGGCTGGAACCTCCAACCTTTCGGTTAACAGCCGATCGCGCTAGCCAATAGCGCCACGAAGACAGTCCTGTTCCACTCTCACCACCATCAGAACATATCTTCAAAGCCATTACCGCAAAGAAAAAAGAACACACCACTCCCGGGAGGCTCAAAACTCCAACCTTTCGGTTAACAGCTGATCGCGCTAGCCCAATGCGCCACGGAGACAGTCTTGCTCCACTCTCACCACCATCAGAACATATCTTCAAAGCTATCATCGCAAAGTAAAAAGCAACACACCACTCCCGGGAGGGCTCAAAACTTCAACCTTTCGGTCAACAGCCGATCGCGCTAGCCCATTGCGCCACGGAGACAGTCTTGCTCATCTCTCACCACCATAGAACATATCATCAAAGCTATCAGCCCAAAGAAATAAAAGCACCGCACCACCACCGGGTGGGCTCGAACCTCCAACTTTTCGGTTAACAGCCGATAACGCTGGCCAATTGCGCCACGGAGACAGGCCTGCTCCACTCTCACCACAATTAGAACATATCTTCAAAGCTATCAGCCCAAAGAAAAAAAAGCGCCGTACCACCACCAGGTGGGCTCGAACCTCCAACCTTTCTGTTAACAGCAGATCGCGCTAGCCAATTGCGCAACGGAGACAATCGTGCTCCACTCTCACCACCATCAGAACATATCTTCAAAGCTATCATCGCAAAGAAAAAAGCAACACACCACTCCCGGGAGGGCTCAAAACTTCAACCTTTCGGTCAACAGCCGATCGCGCTAGCCCATTGCGCCACGGAGACAGTCTTGCTCATCTCTCACCACCATAGAACATATCATCAAAGCTATCAGCCCAAAGAAATAAAAGCACCGCACCACCACCGGGTGGGCTCGAACCTCCAACTTTTCGGTTAACAGCCGATAACGCTGGCCAATTGCGCCACGGAGACAGGCCTGCTCCACTCTCACCACAATTAGAACATATCGTCAAAGCTATCAGCCCAAAGAAAAAAAAGCGCCGTACCACCACCAGGTGGGCTCGAACCTCCAACCTTTCTGTTAACAGCAGATCGCGCTAGCCAATTGCGCAACGGAGACAATCGTGCTCCACTCTCACCACCATCAGAACATATCTTCAAAGCTATCAGCGCAAAGAAAAAAAAGCGCCGCAACACCACCGAGTGGGTTCGAACCTCCAACCTTTCGGTTAACAGCCGATCGCGCAAGCCAATTTCGCCACGGAGACGGTCCTGCTCCACTCTCACCACCATCAGAACATATCTTCAAAGGTATCAGCCCGAAGAAAAAAAAGCGCCGCACCACCACCGGGTGGGCTCGAACCTCCGACCTTTTGGTTAACAGCCGATCGCTCTAGCAAATTGCACCACGGAGACAGTCCTGCTCCACTCTCACCACCATCAGAACATATCTTCAAAGCTATCAGCCCACAGAAAAAAAAGCGCCGCACAACCACCGGGTAGGCTCGAACCTCCAACTTTTCGGTTAACAGCCGATCGCGCTAGCCAATTGCGCCACGGAGACAGTCCTGCTCCACTCTCACCACCATAAGAACATATCTTCAAAGCTATCAGCCCAAAAAAAAGCGCCGCACCACCACCGGGTGGGCTCGAACCTCCAACCTTTCGGTTAACAGCCGATCACGCTAGCCAATTGCCCCACGAAGACAGTCGTGCTCCACTCTCACCACCGTCAGAACATTTCTTCAGAGCTATCACCCCAAAGAAAAAAAAAGCGCCGCACCACCATCGGTTGGGCTCGAACCTCCAACCTTTCAGGTAACAGCCGATCGCGCTAGCCAATTGTGCCACGAAGACAGTCCTGCTCCACTCTCACCACCATCAGAACATATCTTCAAAGCTATTACCGCAAAGAAAAAAGCAACACACCACTCCCGGGAGGGCTCGAAACTCCAACCTTTCGGTTAACAGCCGATCGCGCTAGCCCATTGCGCCACGGAGGCAGTCATGCTCCACTCTCACCATCATCAGAACATATCTTCAAAGCTATCAGCGCAATAAAGCGCTGCACCACCACCGCGTGGGCTCAAACCTCCAACCTTTCGGTTAACAGCCGATCGCGCTAGCCCAGTGCGCCACGGAGACAGTCTTGCTCCACTCTCACCACCATCAGAACATATCTTCAAAGCTATCAGCGCAAACAAAAAAGCAACACACCACTCCCGGGAGGGCTCGAAACTCCAACCTTTCGGTCAACAGCTGATCGCGCCAGCCCATTGCGCCACGAAGGCAGTCTTGCTCCCCTCTCACCACCATCAGAACATATCTTCAAAGCTATCAGCCCAAAGAAATAAAAGCACCGCATCACCACCGGGTGGGCTTGAACCTCCAACCTTTCGGTTAACAGCCGATCGCGCTAACCAATTGCGCCACGGAGACAGTCGTGCTCCACTCTCACCACCATCAGAACATATCTTCAAAGCTATATGCGCAAAGAAAAAAGCAAAACACCACTCCCGGGAGGCTCAAAACTCCAACCTTTCGGTTAACAGCTGATCGCGCTAGCCCAATGCGCCACGGAGACAGTCTTGCTCCACTCTCACCACCATCAGAACATATCTTCAAAGCTATCATCGCAAAGAAAAAAGCAACACACCACTCCCGGGAGGGCTCAAAACTTCAACCTTTCGGTTAACAGCCGATCGCGCTATCCCATTGCGCCAAGGAGACATTCTTGCTCCCTTCTCACCACCATCAGAACATAACTTCAAAGCTATCAGCCCAAAGAAAAAAAAAGCACCGCACCACCACCGGGTGGGCTTGAACCTCCAACCTTTCGGTTAACAGCCGATCGCGCTAACCAATTGCGCCACGGAGACAGTCGTGCTCCACTCTCACCACCATCAGAACATATCTTCAAAGCTATATGCGCAAAGAAAAAAGCAAAACACCACTCCCGGGAGGCTCAAAACTCCAACCTTTCGGTTAACAGCTGATCGCGCTAGCCCAATGCGCCACGGAGACAGTCTTGCTCCACTCTCACCACCATCAGAACATATCTTCAAAGCTATCATCGCAAAGAAAAAAGCAACACACCACTCCCGGGAGGGCTCAAAACTTCAACCTTTCGGTTAACAGCCGATCGCGCTATCCCATTGCGCCAAGGAGACATTCTTGCTCCCTTCTCACCACCATCAGAACATAACTTCAAAGCTATCAGCCCAAAGAAAAAAAAGCACCGCACCACCACCGGGTGGGCTCAAACCTCCAACCTTTCGGTTAACAGCCGATCGCGCTAGCCAATTGCGCCACGGAGACAGTCGTGCTCCACTCTCACCACCATCAGAACATATCTTCAAAGCCATTACCGCAAAGAAAAAAGCAACACACCACTCCCGGGAGGCTCAAAACTCCAACCTTTCGGTTAACAGCTGATCGCGCTAGCCCAATGCGCCACGGAGACAGTCTTGCTCCACTCTCACCACCATCAGAACATATCTTCAAAGCTATCATCGCAAAGAAAAAAGCAACACACCACTCCCGGGAGGGCTCAAAACTTCAACCTTTCGGTCAACAGCCGATCGCGCTAGCCCATTGCTCCACGGAGACAGTCTTGCTCCACTCTCACCACCATCAGAAGATATCTTCAAAGCTATCAGCGCAAAGAAAAAAAGCGCTGTACCACCACCGGGTGGGCTCGAACCTCCAACCTTTCGGTTAACAGCCGATCGCGCTAGCCAATAGCGCCACGAAGACAGTCCTGTTCCACTCTCACCACCATCAGAACATATCTTCAAAGCCATTACCGCAAAGAAAAAAGAACACACCACTCCCGGGAGGCTCAAAACTCCAACCTTTCGGTTAACAGCTGATCGCGCTAGCCCAATGCGCCACGGAGACAGTCTTGTTCCACTCTCACCACCATCAGAACATATCTTCAAAGCTATCATCGCAAAGAAAAAAGCAACACACCACTCCCGGGAGGGCTCAAAACTTCAACCTTTCGGTCAACAGCCGATCGCGCTAGCCCATTGCGCCACGGAGACAGTCTTGCTCATCTCTCACCACCATAGAACATATCATCAAAGCTATCAGCCCAAAGAAATAAAAGCACCGCACCACCACCGGGTGGGCTCGAACCTCCAACTTTTCGGTTAACAGCCGATAACGCTGGCCAATTGCGCCACGGAGACAGGCCTGCTCCACTCTCACCACAATTAGAACATATCTTCAAAGCTATCAGCCCAAAGAAAAAAAAGCGCCGTACCACCACCAGGTGGGCTCGAACCTCCAACCTTTCTGTTAACAGCAGATCGCGCTAGCCAATTGCGCAACGGAGACAATCGTGCTCCACTCTCACCACCATCAGAACATATCTTCAAAGCTATCAGCGCAAAGAAAAAAAAGCGCCGCAACACCACCGAGTGGGTTCGAACCTCCAACCTTTCGGTTAACAGCCGATCGCGCAAGCCAATTTCGCCACGGAGACGGTCCGGCTCCACTCTCACCACCATCAGAACATATCTTCAAAGGTATCAGCCCGAAGAAAAAAAGCGCCGCACCACCACCGGGTGGGCTCGAACCTCCGACCTTTTGGTTAACAGCCGATCGCTCTAGCAAATTGCACCACGGAGACAGTCCTGCTCCACTCTCACCACCATCAGAACATATCTTCAAAGCTATCAGCCCACAGAAAAAAAAGCGCCGCACAACCACCGGGTAGGCTCGAACCTCCAACTTTTCGGTTAACAGCCGATCGCGCTAGCCAATTGCGCCACGGAGACAGTCCTGCTCCACTCTCACCACCATAAGAGCATATCTTCAAAGCTATCAGCCCAAAAAAAAGCGCCGCACCACCACCGGGTGGGCTCGAACCTCCAACCTTTCGGTTAACAGCCGATCACGCTAGCCAATTGCCCCACGAAGACAGTCGTGCTCCACTCTCACCACCGTCAGAACATTTCTTCAGAGCTATCACCCCAAAGAAAAAAAAAGCGCCGCACCACCATCGGTTGGGCTCGAACCTCCAACCTTTCAGGTAACAGCTGATCGCGCTAGCCAATTGTGCCACGAAGACAGTCCTGCTCCACTCTCACCACCATCAGAACATATCTTCAAAGCTATTACCGCAAAGAAAAAAGCAACACACCACTCCCGGGAGGGCTCGAAACTCCAACCTTTCGGTTAACAGCCGATCGCGCTAGCCCATTGCGCCACGGAGGCAGTCATGCTCCACTCTCACCATCATCAGAACATATGTTCAAAGCTATCAGCGCAAAAAAAGCGCTGCACCACCACCGCGTGGGCTCGAACCTCCAACCTTTCGGTTAACAGCCGATCGCGCTAGCCCAGTGCGCCACGGAGACAGTCTTGCTCCACTCTCACCACCATCAGAACATATCTTCAAAGCTATCAGCGCAAAGAAAAAAGCAACACACCACTCCCGGGAGGGCTCGAAACTCCAACCTTTCGGTCAACACCTGATCGCGCCAGCTCATTGCGCCACGAAGGCAGTCTTGCTCCCCTCTCACCACCATCAGAACATATCTTCAAAGCTATCAGCCCAAAGAAATAAAAGCACCGCATCACTCCCGGGAGGGCTCGAACCTCCAACTTTTCGGTTAACAGCCGATCGCGCTAGCCAATTGCGCTACGGGGACCGTCCTGCTCCACTCTCACCACCGTCAAACCATTTCTTCAGAGCTATCACCCCAAAGAAAAAAAAGCGCCGCACCACCACCGGGTGCGCTCGAACCTCCAACCTTTCGGTTAACAGCCGATCGCGCTAGCCAATTGCGCCACGGAGACAGTCCTGCTCTACTCTCACCACCATCAGAACATATCTTCAAAGCTATCAGCCCAAAGAAAAAAAAGCGCCGCACCACAGCCGGGTGGGCTCGAAACTCCAACCTTTCGGTTAACAGCCGATCGCGCTAGCCAATTGCGCCACGGAGACAGTCCTGCTCCACTCTCACCACCATGAGAACATATCTTCAAAGCTATCAGCCCAAAAAAAGCGCCGCACCACCACCGGGTGGGCTCGAACCTCCAACCTTTCGGTTAACAGCCGATCACGCTAGCCAATTGCCCAACGAAGACAGTCGTGCTCCACTCTCACCACCGTCAGAACATTTCTTCAGAGCTATCACCCCAAAGAAAAAAAAGCGCCGCACTACCACCGGTTAGGCTCGAACCTCCAACCTTTCGGTTAACAGCCGATCGCGCTAGCCAATTGCGCCACGAAGACAGTCCGGCTTCACTCTCACCACCATCAGAACATATCTTCAAAGCTATTACCGCAAAGAAAAAAGCAACACACCACTCCCGGGAGGGCTCGAAACTCCAACCTTTCGGTCAACAGCTGATCGCGCTAGCCCATTGCGCCACAGAGACAGTCTTGCTCCCCTCTCACCACCATCAGAACATATCTTCAAAGCTATCAGCCCAAAGAAAAAAAAGCGCCGAACCACCGCCGGGTGGGCTCGAAACTCCAACCTTCGGTTAACAACCGATCGCGCTAGCCAATATCCCCACGGAGACAGTCGTGCTCCACTCTCACAATCTTCAGAACATTTCTTCAGAGCTATCACCCCAAAGAAAAAAAAAAGCGCCGCACCACCACCGGTTGGGCTCGAACCTCCAACCTTTCGGTTAACAGCCGATCGCGCTAGCCAATTGCGCCACGAAGAATGTCCTGCTCCAATCTCACCACCATCAGAACATATCTTCAAAGCTATTACCGCAAAGAAAAAAGCAACACACCACTCCTGGGAGGGCTCGAGACTCCAACCTTTCGGTTAACAGCCGATCGCGCTATCCCATTGCGCCAAGGAGACATTCTTGCTCCCTTCTCACCACCATCAGAACATAACTTCAAAGCTATCAGCCCAAAGAAAAAAAGCACCGCACCACCACCGGGTGGGCTCGAACCTCCAACCTTTCGGTTAACAGCCGATCGCGCTAGCCAATTGCGCCACGGAGACAGTCGTGCTCCACTCTCACCACCATCAGAACATATCTTCAAAGCTATCAGCGCAAAGAAAAAAGCAAAACACCACTCCCGGGAGGGCTCGAACCTCCAACTTTTCGGTTAACAGCCGATCGCGCTGGCCAATTGCGCCACGGAGAAAGTCCTGCTCAACTCTCACCACAATTAGAACATATCTTCAAAGCTATCAGCACAAAGAAAAAAAAGCGCCACACCACCACAGGGTGGGCTCGAACCTCCAACTTTTCGGTTAACAGCCGATCGCGCTGGCCAATTGCGCCACGGGGACCATCCTGCTCCACTCTCACCATCGCCAGACCATTTCTTCAGAGCTATCACCCCAAAGAAAAAAAAGCGCCGCACCACATCCGGGTGGGCTCGAACCTCCAACCTTTCGGTTAACAGCCGATCGCGCTAGCCAATTTCGCCACGAAGACAGTCCTGCTCCACTCTCACCACCATCAGAACATATCTTCAAAGCTATTACCGCAAAGAAAAAAGCAACACACCACTCCCGGGAGGGCTCAAAACTTCAAACTTTCGGTTTACCGCCGATCGCGCTAGCCCATTGCGCCACGGAGACAGTCTTGCTCCACTCTCCCCACCATCAGAAGATATCTTCAAAGCTATCAGCGCAAAGAAAAAACGCGCTGTACCACCACCGGGTGGGCTCTAACCTCCAACCTTTCGGTTAACAGCCGATCGCGCTAGCCCAATGCGCCACGGAGACCATCTTTTGCGACTCTCACCACCATCAGAACATATCTTCAAAGCTATCAGCGCAAAGAAAAAAGCAACACACCACTCCCGGGAGGGCTCGAAACTCCAACTTTTCGGTTAACAGCCGATCGCGCTAGCCAATTGCGCCAAGGAGACAGTCGTGCTCCACTCTCACCACCATCAGAACATATCTTCAAAGCTATCCGCGCAAAGAAAAAAGCAAAACACCACTCCCGGGAGGGCTCGAATCTCCAACTTTTCGGTTAACAGCCGATCGCGCTGGCCAATTGCGCCACGGAAAAAGTCCTGCTCAACTCTCACCACAATAGGAACATATCTTCAAAGCTATCAGCCCAAAGAAAAAAAAGCGCCGCACCACCACCGGGTGGGCTCGAACCTCCAACTTTTCGGTTAACAGCCGATCGCGCTAGCCCATTGCGCCACGGAGACAGTCTTGCTCCACTCTCCCCACCATCAGAAGATATCTTCAAAGCTATCAGCGCAAAGAAAAAAAGCGCTGTACCACCACCGGGTGGGCTCGAACCTCCAACCTTTCGGTTAACAGCCGATCGCGCTAGCCCATTGCGCCACGGAGACAGTCTTGCTCCCCTCTCACCACCATCAGAACATATCTTCAAAGCTATCAGCGCAAAGAAAAAAGCAACACACCACTCCCGGGAGGGCTCGAAACTCCAACCTTTCGGTCAACACCTGATCGCGCCAGCTCATTGCGCCACGAAGGCAGTCTTGCTCCCCTCTCACCACCATCAGAACATATCTTCAAAGCTATCAGCCCAAAGAAATAAAAGCACCGCATCACTCCCGGGAGGGCTCGAACCTCCAACTTTTCGGTTAACAGCCGATCGCGCTAGCCAATTGCGCTACGGGGACCGTCCTGCTCCACTCTCACCACCGTCAAACCATTTCTTCAGAGCTATCACCCCAAAGAAAAAAAAGCGCCGCACCACCACCGGGTGCGCTCGAACCTCCAACCTTTCGGTTAACAGCCGATCGCGCTAGCCAATTGCGCCACGGAGACAGTCCTGCTCTACTCTCACCACCATCAGAACATATCTTCAAAGCTATCAGCCCAAAGAAAAAAAAGCGCCGCACCACAGCCGGGTGGGCTCGAAACTCCAACCTTTCGGTTAACAGCCGATCGCGCTAGCCAATTGCGCCACGGAGACAGTCCTGCTCCACTCTCACCACCATGAGAACATATCTTCAAAGCTATCAGCCCAAAAAAGCGCCGCACCACCACCGGGTGGGCTCGAACCTCCAACCTTTCGGTTAACAGCCGATCACGCTAGCCAATTGCCCAACGAAGACAGTCGTGCTCCACTCTCACCACCGTCAGAACATTTCTTCAGAGCTATCACCCCAAAGAAAAAAAAAGCGCCGCACTACCACCGGTTAGGCTCGAACCTCCAACCTTTCGGTTAACAGCCGATCGCGCTAGCCAATTGCGCCACGAAGACAGTCCGGCTTCACTCTCACCACCATCAGAACATATCTTCAAAGCTATTACCGCAAAGAAAAATGCAACACACCATTCCCGGGAGGGCTCGAAACTCCAACCTTTCGGTCAACAGCTGATCGCGCTAGCCCATTGCGCCACAGAGACAGTCTTGCTCCCCTCTCACCACCATCAGAACATATCTTCAAAGCTATCAGCCCAAAGAAAAAAAAGCGCCGAACCACCGCCGGGTGGGCTCGAAACTCCAACCTTCGGTTAACAACCGATCGCGCTAGCCAATATCCCCACGGAGACAGTCGTGCTCCACTCTCACAATCTTCAGAACATTTCTTCAGAGCTATCACCCCAAAGAAAAAAAAAAGCGCCGCACCACCACCGGTTGGGCTCGAACCTCCAACCTTTCGGTTAACAGCCGATCGCGCTAGCCAATTGCGCCACGAAGAATGTCCTGCTCCAATCTCACCACCATCAGAACATATCTTCAAAGCTATTACCGCAAAGAAAAAAGCAACACACCACTCCTGGGAGGGCTCGAGACTCCAACCTTTCGGTTAACAGCCGATCGCGCTATCCCATTGCGCCAAGGAGACATTCTTGCTCCCTTCTCACCACCATCAGAACATAACTTCAAAGCTATCAGCCCAAAGAAAAAAAGCACCGCACCACCACCGGGTGGGCTCGAACCTCCAACCTTTCGGTTAACAGCCGATCGCGCTAGCCAATTGCGCCACGGAGACAGTCGTGCTCCACTCTCACCACCATCAGAACATATCTTCAAAGCTATCAGCGCAAAAAAAAAGCAACACACCACTCCCGGGAGGGCTCGAAACTCCAACTTTTCGGTTAACAGCCGATCGCGCTGGCCAATTGCGCCACGGAGAAAGTCCTGCTCAACTCTCACCACAATTAGAACATATCTTCAAAGCTATCAGCACAAAGAAAAAAAAGCGCCACACCACCACCGGGTGGGCTCGAACCTCCAACTTTTCGGTTAACAGCCGATCGCGCTGGCCAATTGCGCCACGGGGACCATCCTGCTCCACTCTCACCATCGCCAGACCATTTCTTCAGAGCTATCACCCCAAAGAAAAAAAAGCGCCGCACCACATCCGGGTGGGCTCGAACCTCCAACCTTTCGGTTAACAGCCGATCGCGCTAGCCAATTGCCCCACGGAGACAGTCGTGCTCCACTCTCACCACCGTCAGAACATTTCTTCAGAGCTATCACCCCAAAGAAAAAAAAGCGCCGCACCATCACCGGTTGGGCTCGAACCTCCAACCTTTCGGTTAACAGCCGATCGCGCTAGCCAATTTCGCCACGAAGACAGTCCTGCTCCACTCTCACCACCATCAGAACATATCTTCAAAGCTATTACCGCAAAGAAAAAAGCAACACACCACTCCCGGGAGGGCTCAAAACTTCAAACTTTCGGTTTACCGCCGATCGCGCTAGCCCATTGCGCCACGGAGACAGTCTTGCTCCACTCTCCCCACCATCAGAAGATATCTTCAAAGCTATCAGCGCAAAGAAAAAACGCGCTGTACCACCACCGGGTGGGCTCTAACCTCCAACCTTTCGGCTAACAGCCGATCGCGCTAGCCCAATGCGCCACGGAGACCATCTTTTGCGACTCTCACCACCATCAGAACATATCTTCAAAGCTATCAGCGCAAAGAAAAAAGCAACACACCACTCCCGGGAGGGCTCGAAACTCCAACTTTTCGGTTAACAGCCGATCGCGCTAGCCAATTGCGCCAAGGAGACAGTCGTGCTCCACTCTCACCACCATCAGAACATATCTTCAAAGCTATCCGCGCAAAGAAAAAAGCAAAACACCACTCCCGGGAGGGCTCGAATCTCCAACTTTTCGGTTAACAGCCGATTGCGCTGGCCAATTGCGCCACGGAAAAAGTCCTGCTCAACTCTCACCACAATAGGAACATATCTTCAAAGCTATCAGCCCAAAGAAAAAAAAGCGCCGCACCACCACCGGGTGGGCTCGAACCTCCAACTTTTCGGTTAACAGCCGATCGCGCTAGCCCATTGCGCCACGGAGACAGTCTTGCTCCACTCTCCCCACCATCAGAAGATATCTTCAAAGCTATCAGCGCAAAGAAAAAAAGCGCTGTACCACCACCGGGTGGGCTCGAACCTCCAACCTTTCGGTTAACAGCCGATCGCGCTAGCCCATTGCGCCACGGAGACAGTCTTGCTCCCCTCTCACCACCATCAGAACATATCTTCAAAGCTATCAGCGCAAAAAAAAAGCAACACACCACTCCCGGGAGGGCTCGAACCTCCAACTTTTCGGTTAACAGCCGATCGCGCTGGCCAATTGCGCCACGGAAAAAGTCCTGCTCAACTCTCACCACAATAAGAACATATCTTCAAAGCTATCAGCCCAAAGAAAAAAAAGCGCCGTACCACCACCAGGTGGGCTCGAACCTCCAACCTTTCTGTTAACAGCAGATCGCGCTAGCCAATTGCGCAACGGAGACAATCGTGCTCCACTCTCACCACCATCAGAACATATCTTCAAAGCTATCAGCGCAAAGAAAAAAAAGCGCCGCAACACCACCGAGTGGGTTCGAACCTCCAACCTTTCGGTTAACAGCCGATCGCGCAAGCCAATTTCGCCACGGAGACGGTCCGGCTCCACTCTCACCACCATCAGAACATATCTTCAAAGGTATCAGCCCGAAGAAAAAAAAGCGCCGCACCACCACCGGGTGGGCTCGAACCTCCGACCTTTTGGTTAACAGCCGATCGCTCTAGCAAATTGCACCACGGAGACAGTCCTGCTCCACTCTCACCACCATCAGAACATATCTTCAAAGCTATCAGCCCACAGAAAAAAAAGCGCCGCACAACCACCGGGTAGGCTCGAACCTCCAACTTTTCGGTTAACAGCCGATCGCGCTAGCCAATTGCGCCACGGAGACAGTCCTGCTCCACTCTCACCACCATAAGAGCATATCTTCAAAGCTATCAGCCCAAAAAAAAGCGCCGCACCACCACCGGGTGGGCTCGAACCTCCAACCTTTCGGTTAACAGCCGATCACGCTAGCCAATTGCCCCACGAAGACAGTCGTGCTCCACTCTCACCACCGTCAGAACATTTCTTCAGAGCTATCACCCCAAAGAAAAAAAAAGCGCCGCACCACCATCGGTTGGGCTCGAACCTCCAACCTTTCAGGTAACAGCTGATCGCGCTAGCCAATTGTGCCACGAAGACAGTCCTGCTCCACTCTCACCACCATCAGAACATATCTTCAAAGCTATTACCGCAAAGAAAAAAGCAACACACCACTCCCGGGAGGGCTCGAAACTCCAACCTTTCGGTTAACAGCCGATCGCGCTAGCCCATTGCGCCACGGAGGCAGTCATGCTCTACTCTCACCATCATCAGAACATATGTTCAAAGCTATCAGCGCAAAAAAAGCGCTGCACCACCACCGCGTGGGCTCGAACCTCCAACCTTTCGGTTAACAGCCGATCGCGCTAGCCCAGTGCGCCACGGAGACAGTCTTGCTCCACTCTCACCACCATCAGAACATATCTTCAAAGCTATCAGCGCAAAGAAAAAAGCAACACACCACTCCCGGGAGGGCTCGAAACTCCAACCTTTCGGTCAACACCTGATCGCGCCAGCTCATTGCGCCACGAAGGCAGTCTTGCTCCCCTCTCACCACCATCAGAACATATCTTCAAAGCTATCAGCCCAAAGAAATAAAAGCACCGCATCACTCCCGGGAGGGCTCGAACCTCCAACTTTTCGGTTAACAGCCGATCGCGCTAGCCAATTGCGCTACGGGGACCGTCCTGCTCCACTCTCACCACCGTCAAACCATTTCTTCAGAGCTATCACCCCAAAGAAAAAAAAGCGCCGCACCACCACCGGGTGCGCTCGAACCTCCAACCTTTCGGTTAACAGCCGATCGCGCTAGCCAATTGCGCCACGGAGACAGTCCTGCTCTACTCTCACCACCATCAGAACATATCTTCAAAGCTATCAGCCCAAAGAAAAAAAAGCGCCGCACCACAGCCGGGTGGGCTCGAAACTCCAACCTTTCGGTTAACAGCCGATCGCGCTAGCCAATTGCGCCACGGAGACAGTCCTGCTCCACTCTCACCACCATGAGAACATATCTTCAAAGCTATCAGCCCAAAAAAAGCGCCGCACCACCACCGGGTGGGCTCGAACCTCCAACCTTTCGGTTAACAGCCGATCACGCTAGCCAATTGCCCAACGAAGACAGTCGTGCTCCACTCTCACCACCGTCAGAACATTTCTTCAGAGCTATCACCCCAAAGAAAAAAAAAGCGCCGCACTACCACTGGTTAGGCTCGAACCTCCAACCTTTCGGTTAACAGCCGATCGCGCTAGCCAATTGCGCCACGAAGACAGTCCGGCTTCACTCTCACCACCATCAGAACATATCTTCAAAGCTATTACCGCAAAGAAAAAAGCAACACACCACTCCCGGGAGGGCTCGAAACTCCAACCTTCCGGTCAACAGCTGATCGCGCTAGCCCATTGCGCCACAGAGACAGTCTTGCTCCCCTCTCACCACCATCAGAACATATCTTCAAAGCTATCAGCCCAAAAAAAAAAGCGCCGAACCACCGCCGGGTGGGCTCGAAACTCCAACCTTCGGTTAACAACCGATCGCGCTAGCCAATATCCCCACGGAGACAGTCGTGCTCCACTCTCACAATCTTCAGAACATTTCTTCAGAGCTATCACCCCAAAGAAAAAAAAAGCGCCGCACCACCACCGGTTGGGCTCGAACCTCCAACCTTTCGGTTAACAGCCGATCGCGCTAGCCAATTGCGCCACGAAGAATGTCCTGCTCCAATCTCACCACCATCAGAACATATCTTCAAAGCTATTACCGCAAAGAAAAAAGCAACACACCACTCCTGGGAGGGCTCGAGACTCCAACCTTTCGGCTAACAGCCGATCGCGCTATCCCATTGCGCCAAGGAGACATTCTTGCTCCCTTCTCACCACCATCAGAACATAACTTCAAAGCTATCAGCCCAAAGAAAAAAAGCACCGCACCACCACCGGGTGGGCTCGAACCTCCAACCTTTCGGTTAACAGCCGATCGCGCTAGCCAATTGCGCCACGGAGACAGTCGTGCTCCACTCTCACCACCATCAGAACATATCTTCAAAGCTATCAGCGCAAAGAAAAAAGCAAAACACCACTCCCGGGAGGGCTCGAACCTCCAACTTTTCGGTTAACAACCGATCGCGCTGGCCAATTGCGCCACGGAGAAAGTCCTGCTCAACTCTCACCACAATTAGAACATATCTTCAAAGCTATCAGCACAAAGAAAAAAAAGCGCCACACCACCACCGGGTGGGCTCGAACCTCCAACTTTTCGGTTAACAGCCGATCGCGCTGGCCAATTGCGCCACGGGGACCATCCTGCTCCACTCTCACCATCGCCAGACCATTTCTTCAGAGCTATCACCCCAAAGAAAAAAAAGCGCCGCACCACATCCGGGTGGGCTCGAACCTCCAACCTTTCGGTTAACAGCCGATCGCGCTAGCCAATTGCCCCACGGAGACAGTCGTGCTCCACTCTCACCACCGTCAGAACATTTCTTCAGAGCTATCACCCCAAAGAAAAAAAAGCGCCGCACCATCACCGGTTGGGCTCGAACCTCCAACCTTTCGGTTAACAGCCGATCGCGCTAGCCAATTTCGCCACGAAGACAGTCCTGCTCCACTCTCACCACCATCAGAACATATCTTCAAAGCTATTACCGCAAAGAAAAAAGCAACACACCACTCCCGGGAGGGCTCAAAACTTCAAACTTTCGGTTTACCGCCGATCGCGCTAGCCCATTGCGCCACGGAGACAGTCTTGCTCCACTCTCCCCACCATCAGAAGATATCTTCAAAGCTATCAGCGCAAAGAAAAAACGCGCTGTACCACCACCGGGTGGGCTCTAACCTCCAACCTTTCGGTTAACAGCCGATCGCGCTAGCCCAATGCGCCACGGAGACCATCTTTTGCGACTCTCACCACCATCAGAACATATCTTCAAAGCTATCAGCGCAAAGAAAAAAGCAACACACCACTCCCGGGAGGGCTCGAAACTCCAACTTTTCGGTTAACAGCCGATCGCGCTAGCCAATTGCGCCAAGGAGACAGTCGTGCTCCACTCTCACCACCATCAGAACATATCTTCAAAGCTATCCGCGCAAAGAAAAAAGCAAAACACCACTCCCGGGAGGGCTCGAATCTCCAACTTTTCGGTTAACAGCCGATCGCGCTGGCCAATTGCGCCACGGAAAAAGTCCTGCTCAACTCTCACCACAATAGGAACATATCTTCAAAGCTATCAGCCCAAAGAAAAAAAAGCGCCGCACCACCACCGGGTGGGCTCGAACCTCCAACTTTTCGGTTAACAGCCGATCGCGCTAGCCCATTGCGCCACGGAGACAGTCTTGCTCCACTCTCCCCACCATCAGAAGATATCTTCAAAGCTATCAGCGCAAAGAAAAAAAGCGCTGTACCACCACCGGGTGGGCTCGAACCTCCAACCTTTCGGTTAACAGCCGATCGCGCTAGCCCATTGCGCCACGGAGACAGTCTTGCTCCCCTCTCACCACCATCAGAACATATCTTCAAAGCTATCAGCGCAAAAAAAAGCAACACACCACTCCCGGGAGGGCTCGAAACTCCAACTTTTCGGTTAACAGCCGATCGCGCTAGCCAATTGCGCCAAGGAGACAGTCGTGCTCCACTCTCACCACCATCAGAACATATCTTCAAAGTTTTCCGCGCAAAGAAAAAAGCAAAACACCACTCCCGGGAGGGCTCGAACCTCCAACTTTTCGGTTAACAGCCGATCGCGCTGGCCAATTGCGCCACGGAAAAAGTCCTGCTCAACTCTCACCACAATAAGAACATATCTTCAAAGCTATCAGCCCAAAGAAAAAAAAGCGCCGCACCACCACCGGGTGGGCTCGAACCTCCAACTTTTCGGTTAACAGCCGATCGTGCTAGCCAATTGCGCCACGGAGACAGACTTGCTCCACTCTCACCACATCAGAAGATATCTTCAAAGCTATCAGCGCAAAGAAAAAAAGCGCTGTACCACCACCGGGTGGGCTCGAACCTCCAAACTTTCGGTTAACAGCCGATCGCGCTAGCCCATTGCGCCACGGAGACAGTCTTGCTCCACTCTCACCACCATCAGAACATATCTTCAAAGCTATCAGCGCAAAGAAAAAAGCAACACACCACTCCCGGGAGGGCTCGAACCTCCAACTTTTCGGTTAACAGCCGATCGCGCTGGCCAATTGCGCCACGGTAAAAGTCCTGCTCAACTCTCCCCACAATAAGAACATATCTTCAAAGCTATCAACCCAAAGAAAAAAAAGCGCCGCACCACCACCGGGTGGGCTCGAACCTCCAACTTTTCGGTTAACAGCCGATCGCGCTAGCCAATTGCGCCACGGGGACCGTCCTGCTCCACTCTCACCCCCGTCAGACCATTTCTTCAGAGCTATCACCCCAAAGAAAAAAAAGCGCCGCACCACCACCGGGTGGGCTCGAACCCTCCACCTTTCGGTTAACAGCCGATCGTGCTAGCCAATTGCCCCACGGAGACAGTCGTGCTCCACTCTCACCACCGTCAGAACATTTCTTCAGAGCTATCACCCCAAAGAAAAAAAAGCGCCGCACCACCACCGGTTGGGCTCGAACCTCCAACCTTTCGGTTAACAGCCGATCGCGCTAGCCAATTGCGCCACGAAGACAGTCCTGCTCCACTTTCACCACCATCAGAACATATCTTCAAAGCTATTACCGCAAAGAAAAAAGCAAAACACCACTCCCGGGAGGGCTCGAACCTCCAACTTTTCGGTTAACAGCCGATCGCGCTGGCCAATTGCGCCACGGAGAAAGTCCTGCTCAACTCTCACCACAATTAGAACATATCTTCAAAGCTATCAGCACAAAGAAAAAAAAAGCGCCGCACCACCACCGGGTGGGCTCGAACCTCCAACTTTTCGGTTAACAGCCGATCGCGCTATCCCTTTGCGCCACGGAGACATTCTTGCTCCCTTCTCACCACCATCAGAACATAACTTCAAAGCTATCAGCCCAAAGGAAAAAAAGCACCGCACCACCACCGGGTGGGCTCGAACCTCCAACCTTTCGGTTAACAGCCGATCGCGCTAGCCAATTGCGCCACGGAGACGGTCGTGCTCCACTCTCACCACCATCAGAACATATCTTCAAAGCTAACAGCGCAAAGAAAAAAGCAAAACACCACTCCCGGGAGGGCTCGAACCTCCAACTTTTCGGTTAACAGCCGATCGCGCTGGCCAATTGCGCCACGGAGAAAGTCCTGCTCAACTCTCACCACAATTAGAACATATCTTCAAAGCTATCAGCACAAAGAAAAAAAAAGCGCCGCACCACCACCGGGTGGGCTCGAACCTCCAACTTTTCGGTTAACAGCCGATCGCGCTAGCCAATTGCGCCACGGGGACCGTCCTGCTCCACTCTCACCACCGCCAGATCATTTCTTCAGAGCTATCACCCCAAAGAAAAAAAAGCGCCGCACAACCTCCGGGTGGGTTCGAACCTCCAACCTTTCGGTTAACAGCCGATCGCGCTAGCCAATTGCCCCACGGAGACAGTCGTGCTCCACTCTCACCACCGTCAGAACATTTCTTCAGAGCTATCACCCCAAAGAAAAAAAAGCGCCGCACCATCACCGGTTGGGCTCGAACCTCCAGCCTTTCGGTTAACAGCCGATCGCGCTAGCCAATTGCGCCACGAAGACAGTCCTGCTCCACTCTCACCACCATCAGAACATATCTTCAAAGCTATTACCGCAAAGAAAAAAGCAACACACCACTCCCGGGAGGGCTCAAAACTCCAAACTTTCGGTTTACCGCCGATCGCGCTAGCCCATTGCTCCACGGAGACAGTCTTGCTCCACTCTCACCACCATCAGAAGATATCTTCAAAGCTATCAGCGCAAAGAAAAAAAGCGCTGTACCACCACCGGGTGGGCTCGAACCTCCAACCTTTCGGTTAACAGCCGATCGCGGTAGCCAATAGCGCCACGAAGACAGTCCTGTTCCACTCTCACCACTATCAGAACATATCTTCAAAGCCATTACCGCAAAGAAAAAAGCAACACACCACTCCCGGGAGGCTCAAAACTCCAACCTTTCGGTTAACAGCTGATCGCGCTAGCACAATGCGCCACGGAGACAGTCTTGCTCCACTCTCACCACCATCAGAACATATCTTCAAAGCTATCAGCGCAAAAAAAGCGCTGCACCACCACCGCGTGGGCTCGAACCTCCAACCTTTCGGTTAACAGCCGATCGCGCTAGCCCAGTGCGCCACGGAGACAGTCTTGCTCCACTCTCACCACCATCAGAACATATCTTCAAAGCTATCAGCGCAAAGAAAAAAGCAACACACCACTCCCGGGAGGGCTCGAAACTCCAACCTTTCGGTCAACACCTGATCGCGCCAGCTCATTGCGCCACGAAGGCAGTCTTGCTCCCCTCTCACCACCATCAGAACATATCTTCAAAGCTATCAGCCCAAAGAAATAAAAGCACCGCATCACTCCCGGGAGGGCTCGAACCTCCAACTTTTCGGTTAACAGCCGATCGCGCTAGCCAATTGCGCTACGGGGACCGTCCTGCTCCACTCTCACCACCGTCAAACCATTTCTTCAGAGCTATCACCCCAAAGAAAAAAAAGCGCCGCACCACCACCGGGTGCGCTCGAACCTCCAACCTTTCGGTTAACAGCCGATCGCGCTAGCCAATTGCGCCACGGAGACAGTCCTGCTCTACTCTCACCACCATCAGAACATATCTTCAAAGCTATCAGCCCAAAGAAAAAAAAGCGCCGCACCACAGCCGGGTGGGCTCGAAACTCCAACCTTTCGGTTAACAGCCGATCGCGCTAGCCAATTGCGCCACGGAGACAGTCCTGCTCCACTCTCACCACCATGAGAACATATCTTAAAAGCTATCAGCCCAAAAAAAGCGCCGCACCACCACCGGGTGGGCTCGAACCTCCAACCTTTCGGTTAACAGCCGATCACGCTAGCCAATTGCCCAACGAAGACAGTCGTGCTCCACTCTCACCACCGTCAGAACATTTCTTCAGAGCTATCACCCCAAAGAAAAAAAAAGCGCCGCACTACCACCGGTTAGGCTCGAACCTCCAACCTTTCGGTTAACAGCCGATCGCGCTAGCCAATTGCGCCACGAAGACAGTCCGGCTTCACTCTCACCACCATCAGAACATATCTTCAAAGCTATTACCGCAAAGAAAAAAGCAACACACCACTCCCGGGAGGGCTCGAAACTCCAACCTTCCGGTCAACAGCTGATCGCGCTAGCCCATTGCGCCACAGAGACAGTCTTGCTCCCCTCTCACCACCATCAGAACATATCTTCAAAGCTATCAGCCCAAAGAAAAAAAAGCGCCGAACCACCGCCGGGTGGGCTCGAAACTCCAACCTTCGGTTAACAACCGATCGCGCTAGCCAATATCCCCACGGAGACAGTCGTGCTCCACTCTCACAATCTTCAGAACATTTCTTCAGAGCTATCACCCCAAAGAAAAAAAAAAGCGCCGCACCACCACCGGTTGGGCTCGAACCTCCAACCTTTCGGTTAACAGCCGATCGCGCTAGCCAATTGCGCCACGAAGAATGTCCTGCTCCAATCTCACCACCATCAGAACATATCTTCAAAGCTATTACCGCAAAGAAAAAAGCAACACACCACTCCTGGGAGGGCTCGAGACTCCAACCTTTCGGTTAACAGCCGATCGCGCTATCCCATTGCGCCAAGGAGACATTCTTGCTCCCTTCTCACCACCATCAGAACATAACTTCAAAGCTATCAGCCCAAAGAAAAAAAGCACCGCACCACCACCGGGTGGGCTCGAACCTCCAACCTTTCGGTTAACAGCCGATCGCGCTAGCCAATTGCGCCACGGAGACAGTCGTGCTCCACTCTCACCACCATCAGAACATATCTTCAAAGCTATCAGCGCAAAGAAAAAAGCAAAACACCACTCCCGGGAGGGCTCGAACCTCCAACTTTTCGGTTAACAGCCGATCGCGCTGGCCAATTGCGCCACGGAGAAAGTCCTGCTCAACTCTCACCACAATTAGAACATATCTTCAAAGCTATCAGCACACAGAAAAAAAAGCGCCACACCACCACCGGGTGGGCTCGAACCTCCAACTTTTCGGTTAACAGCCGATCGCGCTGGCCAATTGCGCCACGGGGACCATCCTGCTCCACTCTCACCATCGCCAGACCATTTCTTCAGAGCTATCACCCCAAAGAAAAAAAAGCGCCGCACCACATCCGGGTGGGCTCGAACCTCCAACCTTTCGGTTAACAGCCGATCGCGCTAGCCAATTGCCCCACGGAGACAGTCGTGCTCCACTCTCACCACCGTCAGAACATTTCTTCAGAGCTATCACCCCAAAGAAAAAAAAGCGCCGCACCATCACCGGTTGGGCTCGAACCTCCAACCTTTCGGTTAACAGCCGATCGCGCTAGCCAATTTCGCCACGAAGACAGTCCTGCTCCACTCTCACCACCATCAGAACATATCTTCAAAGCTATTACCGCAAAGAAAAAAGCAACACACCACTCCCGGGAGGGCTCAAAACTTCAAACTTTCGGTTTACCGCCGATCGCGCTAGCCCATTGCGCCACGGAGACAGTCTTGCTCCACTCTCCCCACCATCAGAAGATATCTTCAAAGCTATCAGCGCAAAGAAAAAACGCGCTGTACCACCACCGGGTGGGCTCTAACCTCCAACCTTTCGGTTAACAGCCGATCGCGCTAGCCCAATGCGCCACGGAGACCATCTTTTGCGACTCTCACCACCATCAGAACATATCTTCAAAGCTATCAGCGCAAAGAAAAAAGCAACACACCACTCCCGGGAGGGCTCGAAACTCCAACTTTTCGGTTAACAGCCGATCGCGCTAGCCAATTGCGCCAAGGAGACAGTCGTGCTCCACTCTCACCACCATCAGAACATATCTTCAAAGCTATCCGCGCAAAGAAAAAAGCAAAACACCACTCCCGGGAGGGCTCGAATCTCCAACTTTTCGGTTAACAGCCGATCGCGCTGGCCAATTGCGCCACGGAAAAAGTCCTGCTCAACTCTCACCACAATAGGAACATATCTTCAAAGCTATCAGCCCAAAGAAAAAAAAGCGCCGCACCACCACCGGGTGGGCTCGAACCTCCAACTTTTCGGTTAACAGCCGATCGCGCTAGCCCATTGCGCCACGGAGACAGTCTTGCTCCACTCTCCCCACCATCAGAAGATATCTTCAAAGCTATCAGCGCAAAGAAAAAAAGCGCTGTACCACCACCGGGTGGGCTCGAACCTCCAACCTTTCGGTTAACAGCCGATCGCGCTAGCCCATTGCGCCACGGAGACAGTCTTGCTCCCCTCTCACCACCATCAGAACATATCTTCAAAGCTATCAGCGCAAAAAAAAAGCAACACACCACTCCCGGGAGGGCTCGAAACTCCAACTTTTCGGTTAACAGCCGATCGCGCTAGCCAATTGCGCCAAGGAGACAGTCGTGCTCCACTCTCACCACCATCAGAACATATCTTCAAAGTTTTCCGCGCAAAGAAAAAAGCAAAACACCACTCCCGGGAGGGCTCGAACCTCCAACTTTTCGGTTAACAGCCGATCGCGCTGGCCAATTGCGCCACGGAAAAAGTCCTGCTCAACTCTCACCACAATAAGAACATATCTTCAAAGCTATCAGCCCAAAGAAAAAAAGCGCCGCACCACCACCGGGTGGGCTCGAACCTCCAACTTTTCGGTTAACAGCCGATCGTGCTAGCCAATTGCGCCACGGAGACAGACTTGCTCCACTCTCACCACA
The DNA here is from genome assembly GCF_043290135.1 of Rhipicephalus microplus. NCBI lineage: Eukaryota > Metazoa > Arthropoda > Arachnida > Ixodida > Ixodidae > Rhipicephalus > Rhipicephalus microplus. Next base: position 292,918,025 of record NC_134702.1, read on the forward strand.
TCAGAAGATATCTTCAAAGCTATCAGCGCAAAGAAAAAAAGCGCTGTACCACCACCGGGTGGGCTCGAACCTCCAAACTTTCGGTTAACAGCCGATCGCGCTAGCCCATTGCGCCACGGAGACAGTCTTGCTCCACTCTCACCACCATCAGAACATATCTTCAAAGCTATCAGCGCAAAGAAAAAAGCAACACACCACTCCCGGGAGGGCTCGAACCTCCAACTTTTCGGTTAACAGCCGATCGCGCTGGCCAATTGCGCCACGGTAAAAGTCCTGCTCAACTCTCCCCACAATAAGAACATATCTTCAAAGCTATCAACCCAAAGAAAAAAAAGCGCCGCACCACCACCGGGTGGGCTCGAACCTCCAACTTTTCGGTTAACAGCCGATCGCGCTAGCCAATTGCGCCACGGGGACCGTCCTGCTCCACTCTCACCCCCGTCAGACCATTTCTTCAGAGCTATCACCCCAAAGAAAAAAAAGCGCCGCACCACCACCGGGTGGGCTCGAACCCTCCACCTTTCGGTTAACAGCCGATCGTGCTAGCCAATTGCCCCACGGAGACAGTCGTGCTCCACTCTCACCACCGTCAGAACATTTCTTCAGAGCTATCACCCCAAAGAAAAAAAAGCGCCGCACCACCACCGGTTGGGCTCGAACCTCCAACCTTTCGGTTAACAGCCGATCGCGCTAGCCAATTGCGCCACGAAGACAGTCCTGCTCCACTTTCACCACCATCAGAACATATCTTCAAAGCTATTACCGCAAAGAAAAAAGCAAAACACCACTCCCGGGAGGGCTCGAACCTCCAACTTTTCGGTTAACAGCCGATCGCGCTGGCCAATTGCGCCACGGAGAAAGTCCTGCTCAACTCTCACCACAATTAGAACATATCTTCAAAGCTATCAGCACAAAGAAAAAAAAAGCGCCGCACCACCACCGGGTGGGCTCGAACCTCCAACTTTTCGGTTAACAGCCGATCGCGCTAGCCAATTGCGCCACGGGGACCGTCCTGCTCCACTCTCACCACCGCCAGATCATTTCTTCAGAGCTATCACCCCAAAGAAAAAAAAGCGCCGCACCACCTCCGGGTGGGTTCGAACCTCCAACCTTTCGGTTAACAGCCGATCGCGCTAGCCAATTGCCCCACGGAGACAGTCGTGCTCCACTCTCACCACCGTCAGAACATTTCTTCAAAGCTATTACCGCAAAGAAAAAAGCAACACACCACTCCTGGGAGGGCTCGAGACTCCAACCTTTCGGTTAACAGCCGATCGCGCTATCCCTTTGCGCCACGGAGACATTCTTGCTCCCTTCTCACCACCATCAGAACATAACTTCAAAGCTATCAGCCCAAAGGAAAAAAAGCACCGCACCACCACCGGGTGGGCTCGAACCTCCAACCTTTCGGTTAACAGCCGATCGCGCTAGCCAATTGCGCCACGGAGACGGTCGTGCTCCACTCTCACCACCATCAGAACATATCTTCAAAGCTAACAGCGCAAAGAAAAAAGCAAAACACCACTCCCGGGAGGGCTCGAACCTCCAACTTTTCGGTTAACAGCCGATCGCGCTGGCCAATTGCGCCACGGAGAAAGTCCTGCTCAACTCTCACCACAATTGGAACATATCTTCAAAGCTATCAGCACAAAGAAAAAAAAAGCGCCGCACCACCACCGGGTGGGCTCGAACCTCCAACTTTTCGGTTAACAGCCGATCGCGCTAGCCAATTGCGCCACGGGGACCGTCCTGCTCCACTCTCACCACCGCCAGATCATTTCTTCAGAGCTATCACCCCAAAGAAAAAAAAGCGCCGCACAACCTCCGGGTGGGTTCGAACCTCCAACCTTTCGGTTAACAGCCGATCGCGCTAGCCAATTGCCCCACGGAGACAGTCGTGCTCCACTCTCACCACCGTCAGAACATTTCTTCAGACCTATCACCCCAAAGAAAAAAAAGCGCCGCACCATCACCGGTTGGGCTCGAACCTCCAGCCTTTCGGTTAACAGCCGATCGTGCTAGCCAATTGCGCCACGAAGACAGTCCTGCTCCACTCTCACCACCATCAGAACATATCTTCAAAGCTATTACCGCAAAGAAAAAAGCAACACACCACTCCCGGGAGGGCTCAAAACTCCAAACTTTCGGTTTACCGCCGATCGCGCTAGCCCATTGCTCCACGGAGACAGTCTTGCTCCACTCTCACCACCATCAGAAGATATCTTCAAAGCTATCAGCGCAAAGAAAAAAAAGCGCTGTACCACCACCGGGTGGGCTCGAACCTCCAACCTTTCGGTTAACAGCCGATCGCGGTAGCCAATAGCGCCACGAAGACAGTCCTGTTCCACTCTCACCACTATCAGAACATATCTTCAAAGCCATTACCGCAAAGAAAAAAGCAACACACCACTCCCGGGAGGCTCAAAACTCCAACCTTTCGGTTAACAGCTGATCGCGCTAGCACAATGCGCCACGGAGACAGTCTTGCTCCACTCTCACCACCATCAGAACATATCTTCAAAGCTATCATCGCAAAGAAAAAAGCAACACACCACTCCCGGGAGGGCTCAAAACTTCAACCTTTCGGTCAACAGCCGATCGCGCTAGCCCATTGCGCCACGGAGACAGTCTTGCTCATCTCTCACCACCATAGAACATATCATCAAAGCTATCAGCCCAAAGAAATAAAAGCACCGCACCACCACCGGGTGGGCTCGAACCTCCAACTTTTCGGTTAACAGCCGATAACGCTGGCCAATTGCGCCACGGAGACAGGCCTGCTCCACTCTCACCACAATTAGAACATATCTTCAAAGCTATCAGCCCAAAGAAAAAAAAGCGCCGTACCACCACCAGGTGGGCTCGAACCTCCAACCTTTCTGTTAACAGCAGATCGCGCTAGCCAATTGCGCAACGGAGACAATCGTGCTCCACTCTCACCACCATCAGAACATATCTTCAAAGCTATCAGCGCAAAGAAAAAAAGCGCCGCAACACCACCGAGTGGGTTCGAACCTCCAACCTTTCGGTTAACAGCCGATCGCGCAAGCCAATTTCGCCACGGAGACGGTCCTGCTCCACTCTCACCACCATCAGAACATATCTTCAAAGGTATCAGCCCGAAGAAAAAAAAGCGCCGCACCACCACCGGGTGGGCTCGAACCTCCGACCTTTTGGTTAACAGCCGATCGCTCTAGCAAATTGCACCACGGAGACAGTCCTGCTCCACTCTCACCACCATAAGAACATATCTTCAAAGCTATCAGCCCACAGAAAAAAAAGCGCCGCACAACCACCGGGTAGGCTCGAACCTCCAACTTTTCGGTTAACAGCCGATCGCGCTAGCCAATTGCGCCACGGAGACAGTCCTGCTCCACTCTCACCACCATAAGAACATATCTTCAAAGCTATCAGCCCAAAAAAAAGCGCCGCACCACCACCGGGTGGGCTCGAACCTCCAACCTTTCGGTTAATAGCCGATCACGCTAGCCAATTGCCCCACGAAGACAGTCGTGCTCCACTCTCACCACCGTCAGAACATTTCTTCAGAGCTATCACCCCAAAGAAAAAAAAAAGCGCCGCACCACCATCGGTTGGGCTCGAACCTCCAACCTTTCAGGTAACAGCCGATCGCGCTAGCCAATTGTGCCACGAAGACAGTCCTGCTCCACTCTCACCACCATCAGAACATAACTTAAAAGCTATTACCGCAAAGAAAAAAGCAACACACCACTCCCGGGAGGGCTCGAAACTCCAACCTTTCGGTTAACAGCCGATCGCGCTAGCCCATTGCGCCACGGAGGCAGTCATGCTCCACTCTCACCATCATCAGAACATATCTTCAAAGCTATCAGCGCAAAAAAAGCGCTGCACCACCACCGCGTGGGCTCAAACCTCCAACCTTTCGGTTAACAGCCGATCGCGCTAGCCCAGTGCGCCACGGAGACAGTCTTGCTCCACTCTCACCACCATCAGAACATATCTTCAAAGCTATCAGCGCAAAGAAAAAAGCAACACACCACTCCCGGGAGGGCTCGAAACTCCAACCTTTCGGTCAACAGCTGATCGCGCCAGCCCATTGCGCCACGAAGGCAGTCTTGCTCCCCTCTCACCACCATCAGAACATATCTTCAAAGCTATCAGCCCAAAGAAATAAAAGCACCGCATCACCACCGGGTGGGCTTGAACCTCCAACCTTTCGGTTAACAGCCGATCGCGCTAACCAATTGCGCCACGGAGACAGTCGTGCTCCACTCTCACCACCATCAGAACATATCTTCAAAGCTATTACCGCAAAGAAAAAAGCAAAACACCACTCCCGGGAGGGCTCGAACCTCCAACTTTTCGGTTAACAGCCGATCGCGCTGGCCAATTGCGCCACGGAGAAAGTCCTGCTCAACTCTCACCACAATGAGAACATATCTTCAAAGCTATCAGCACAAAGAAAAAAAAAGCGCCGCACCACCACCGGGTGGGCTCGAACCTCCAACTTTTCGGTTAACAGCCGATCGCGCTAGCCAATTGCGCCACGGGGACCGTCCTGCTCCACTCTCACCACCGCCAGATCATTTCTTCAGAGCTATCACCCCAAAGAAAAAAAAGCGCCGCACCACCTCCGGGTGGGTTCGAACCTCCAACCTTTCGGTTAACAGCCGATCGCGCTAGCCAATTGCCCCACGGAGACAGTCGTGCTCCACTCTCACCACCGTCAGAACATTTCTTCAAAGCTATTACCGCAAAGAAAAAAGCAACACACCACTCCTGGGAGGGCTCGAGACTCCAACCTTTCGGTTAACAGCCGATCGCGCTATCCCTTTGCGCCACGGAGACATTCTTGCTCCCTTCTCACCACCATCAGAACATAACTTCAAAGCTATCAGCCCAAAGAAAAAAAAGCACCGCACCACCACCGGGTGGGCTCGAACCTCCAACCTTTCGGTTAACAGCCGATCGCGCTAGCAATTGCGCCACGGAGACGGTCGTGCTCCACTCTGACCACCATCAGAACATATCTTCAAAGCTAACAGCGCAAAGAAAAAAGCAAAACACCACTCCCGGGAGGGCTCGAACCTCCAACTTTTCGGTTAACAGCCGATCGCGCTGGCCAATTGCGCCACGGAGAAAGTCCTGCTCAACTCTCACCACAATTAGAACATATCTTCAAAGCTATCAGCACAAAGAAAAAAAAAGCGCCGCACCACCACCGGGTGGGCTCGAACCTCCAACTTTTCGGTTAACAGCCGATCGCGCTAGCCAATTGCGCCACGGGGACCGTCCTGCTCCACTCTCACCACCGCCAGATCATTTCTTCAGAGCTATCACCCCAAAGAAAAAAAAGCGCCGCACCACCTCCGGGTGGGTTCGAACCTCCAACCTTTCGGTTAACAGCCGATCGCGCTAGCCAATTGCCCCACGGAGACAGTCGTGCTCCACTCTCACCACCGTCAGAACATTTCTTCAGAGCTATCACCCCAAAGAAAAAAAAGCGCCGCACCATCACCGGTTGGGCTCGAACCTCCAGCCTTTCGGTTAACAGCCGATCGCGCTAGCCAATTGCGCCACGAAGACAGTCCTGTTCCACTCTCACCACCATCAGAACATATCTTCAAAGCCATTACCGCAAAGAAAAAAGCAACACACCACTCCCGGGAGGCTCAAAACTCCAACCTTTCGGTTAACAGCTGATCGCGCTAGCACAATGCGCCACGGAGACAGTCTTGCTCCACTCTCACCACCATCAGAACATATCTTCAAAGCTATCATCGCAAAGAAAAAAGCAACACACCACTCCCGGGAGGGCTCAAAACTTCAACCTTTCGGTCAACAGCCGATCGCGCTAGCCCATTGCGCCACGGAGACAGTCTTGCTCATCTCTCACCACCATAGAACATATCATCAAAGCTATCAGCCCAAAGAAATAAAAGCACCGCACCACCACCGGGTGGGCTCGAACCTCCAACTTTTCGGTTAACAGCCGATAACGCTGGCCAATTGCGCCACGGAGACAGGCCTGCTCCACTCTCACCACAATTAGAACATATCTTCAAAGCTATCAGCCCAAAGAAAAAAAAGCGCCGTACCACCACCAGGTAGGCTCGAACCTCCAACCTTTCTGTTAACAGCAGATCGCGCTAGCCAATTGCGCAACGGAGACAATCGTGCTCCACTCTCACCACCATCAGAACATATCTTCAAAGCTATCAGCGCAAAGAAAAAAAGCGCCGCAACACCACCGAGTGGGTTCGAACCTCCAACCTTTCGGTTAACAGCCGATCGCGCAAGCCAATTTCGCCACGGAGACGGTCCTGCTCCACTCTCACCACCATCAGAACATATCTTCAAAGGTATCAGCCCGAAGAAAAAAAAGCGCCGCACCACCACCGGGTGGGCTCGAACCTCCGACCTTTTGGTTAACAGCCGATCGCTCTAACAAATTGCACCACGGAGACAGTCCTGCTCCACTCTCACCACCATCAGAACATATCTTCAAAGCTATCAGCCCACAGAAAAAAAAGCGCCGCACAACCACCGGGTAGGCTCGAACCTCCAACTTTTCGGTTAACAGCCGATCGCGCTAGCCAATTGCGCCACGGAGACAGTCCTGCTCCACTCTCACCACCATAAGAACATATCTTCAAAGCTATCAGCCCAAAAAAAAGCGCCGCACCACCACCGGGTGGGCTCGAACCTCCAACCTTTCGGTTAACAGCCGATCACGCTAGCCAATTGCCCCACGAAGACAGTCGTGCTCCACTCTCACCACCGTCAGAACATTTCTTCAGAGCTATCACCCCAAAGAAAAAAAAAGCGCCGCACCACCATCGGTTGGGCTCGAACCTCCAACCTTTCAGGTAACAGCCGATCGCGCTAGCCAATTGTGCCACGAAGACAGTCCTGCTCCACTCTCACCACCATCAGAACATAACTTAAAAGCTATTACCGCAAAGAAAAAAGCAACACACCACTCCCGGGAGGGCTCGAAACTCCAACCTTTCGGTTAACAGCCGATCGCGCTAGCCCATTGCGCCACGGAGGCAGTCATGCTCCACTCTCACCATCATCAGAACATATCTTCAAAGCTATCAGCGCAAAAAAAGCGCTGCACCACCACCGCGTGGGCTCAAACCTCCAACCTTTCGGTTAACAGCCGATCGCGCTAGCCCAGTGCGCCACGGAGACAGTCTTGCTCCACTCTCACCACCATCAGAACATATCTTCAAAGCTATCAGCGCAAAGAAAAAAGCAACACACCACTCCCGGGAGGGCTCGAAACTCCAACCTTTCGGTCAACAGCTGATCGCGCCAGCCCATTGCGCCACGAAGGCAGTCTTGCTCCCCTCTCACCACCATCAGAACATATCTTCAAAGCTATCAGCCCAAAGAAATAAAAGCACCGCATCACCACCGGGTGGGCTTGAACCTCCAACCTTTCGGTTAACAGCCGATCGCGCTAACCAATTGCGCCACGGAGACAGTCGTGCTCCACTCTCACCACCATCAGAACATATCTTCAAAGCTATATGCGCAAAGAAAAAAGCAAAACACCACTCCCGGGAGGGCTCGAACCTCCAACTTTTCGGTTAACAGCCGATCGCGCTAGCCAATTGCGCTACGGGGACCGTCCTGCTCCACTCTCACCACCGTCAAACCATTTCTTCAGAGCTATCACCCCAAAGAAAAAAAAGCGCCGCACCACCACCGGGTGGGCTCGAACCTCCAACCTTTCGGTTAACAGCCGATCGCGCTAGCCAATTGCGCCACGGAGACAGTCCTGCTCTACTCTCACCACCATCAGAACATATCTTCAAAGCTATCAGCACAAAGAAAAAAAAGCGCCGCACCACAGCCGGGTGGGCTCGAAACTCCAACCTTTCGGTTAACAGCCGATCGCGCTAGACAATTGCGCCACGGAGACAGTCCTGCTCCACTCTCACCACCATGAGAACATATCTTCAAAGCTATCAGCCCAAAAAAAGCGCCGCACCACCCACCACCGGGTGGGCTCGAACCTCCAACCTTTCGGTTAACAGCCGATCACGCTAGCCAATTGCCCAACGAAGACAGTCGTGCTCCACTCTCACCACCGTCAGAACATTTCTTCAGAGCTATCACCCCAAAGAAAAAAAAAGCGCCGCACCACCACCGGTTGGGCTCGAACCTCCAACCTTTCGGTTAGCAGCCGATCGCGCTAGCCAATTGCGCCACGAAGAATGTCCTGCTCCAATCTCACCACCATCAGAACATATCTTCAAAGCTATTACCGCAAAGAAAAAAGCAACACACCACTCCCGGGAGGCTCAAAACTCCAACCTTTCGGTTAACAGCTGATCGCGCTAGCCCAATGCGCCACGGAGACAGTCTTGCTCCACTCTCACCACCATCAGAACATATCTTCAAAGCTATCATCGCAAAGAAAAAAGCAACACACCACTCCCGGGAGGGCTCAAAACTTCAACCTTTCGGTCAACAGCCGATCGCGCTAGCCCATTGCGCCACGGAGACAGTCTTGCTCATCTCTCACCACCATAGAACATATCATCAAAGCTATCAGCCCAAAGAAATAAAAGCACCGCACCACCACCGGGTGGGCTCGAACCTCCAACTTTTCGGTTAACAGCCGATAACGCTGGCCAATTGCGCCACGGAGACAGGCCTGCTCCACTCTCACCACAATTAGAACATATCTTCAAAGCTATCAGCCCAAAGAAAAAAAAGCGCCGTACCACCACCAGGTGGGCTCGAACCTCCAACCTTTCTGTTAACAGCAGATCGCGCTAGCCAATTGCGCAACGGAGACAATCGTGCTCCACTCTCACCACCATCAGAACCAATCTTCAAAGCTATCAGCGCAAATAAAAAAAAGCGCCGCAACACCACCGAGTGGGTTCGAACCTCCAACCTTTCGGTTAACAGCCGATCGCGCAAGCCAATTTCGCCACGGAGACGGTCCTGCTCCACTCTCACCACCATCAGAACATATCTTCAAAGGTATCAGCCCGAAGAAAAAAAAAGCGCCGCACCACCACCGGGTGGGCTCGAACCTCCTGTATCAGACCCAGGTAGGCTGATCAAAGACTGAGACGGTCACCGATGAAGCAGGATGCAGCAATGCCTTGCCGGGTTTATTGTCGCCGCTTATATTAGGCATAATCGGTCGGTGCGCACCGGAGTGCGCATCATGAGTCATGGTCAGCATGACCCAGCACGATACATCTCCCATCCTTTTTTTTTTTTAACAAGGCGTGAAAAAGAAGTGCAATGCGATAGAAAAAATACAAATTCAACAGTATTCCGCCGGAACTAGCCGCTAAACTATTTGAGCAAAGTTGGGGCCGTATGCTAAACGTCTTGGTTCCTCCCTAATGCGCGCGGATCTTCTAGGTGCCGGCGAAGTCACGCGAGGCGGGCTCTGATGTGGAGGCTCTTCTGCGTCATCATCTCCGACGTCAGTGTCACTGTCGCTGGAGTACGTAAATGGCTCCGAGGTTGCCAGTAGCTGTTGGCGGTTACGCCGCAGCGTTCTCCCCTCTCCTGTTGCGACGTTGTAGGACCTCGGGGCTACTTTTCCCAATACCTTAGCCTTTTGAGACCAAGCCTGGCCTTTCACGCGAACCACGTCTCCCGGTGGGAGTGGTCTCAGCGGTCGTCCAGACGACGTCTGCTGGCGCTTTTTTACAGGACTCTTGGGCTGCAGGTTGAAGTCGGGGATCCTAGTGCGTAGAGGCCTGCCCTGCAGAAGTTCCGCCGGCGACCGGCCATCCTGCAAGGGAGCAGAGCGGTAACCAAGTAACCCAAGCCAAAAATCTTCATGTGTGGTCCCAGTCTTCTTAAGCAGCCGCTTTATAATTTGGACACCCTTTTCTGCTAGCCCGTTGGAACGTGGAAACATTGGGCTCGAAGTTATATGTTTGAAATCGTACCGTCTGGAGAACGTGGCGAATTGGTGACTTGCGAACTGGGGGCCGTTGTCTGTGCAGACTTCCATCGGTATTCCATACCTTGCAAAGATGGCTGCCAGCTTGTCGATAACCGCAGTTGCCGATGTCTCCTCGAGTTTTTCAACTTCTGGAAAATTGGAATAGGCATCAAAAACAGCAAGGTACGTGGCTCCAGCATAACAAAAAAGATCTACGCCCACTCGGTACCAAGGGTGATCAGGAGGGGTTCGTAGCAAGAGGGGCTCGTCCGGTTGTTTGTACGCATAGGTTTTACAGACAGCACAATTCCGTACAACGTCAGCAATGTCAGAGTTCAAACCAGGCCAAAATACTAAACGCCGTGCCCTAGCTTTGCACTTATTTAAACCCAGATGGCCCTCGTGAATGCGGCTTAGGGTTTCTGGACGCAGTTTCTTTGGTATAACTACTTTACAGCCCTTCAGAAGAATTCCGTCGACAACTGAAAGTTCAGAGGCGAACGGCTTGAGTGTTCCTTCGAAGTCTTTGTTTAACGACAAGCTTTCTACTACCGCACGTAGCTCCGGGTCGTTAGATGTTTCCCGAGACAAAAGCTGTTTCGTTCTTTCACTCACTAAAGATGACAAAACGGCCACTGCGTGTACTTGAATGTCGCCAAAATCCACTGTGTCTTCACGCTCTGACGGTGTGGCCCTTGAGAGCATGTCAGCAAGGACCAATTCTTTGCCTGGAACAAACTGTAGAACATAGTCGTATATTAATAAGCGCAGAAAAAATCTTTGAAGTCTTGGGGGCATGTTCCCGATATCTTTGGACGAAATGGCTAGCAACGGTTTGTGATCGGTGTCGATCACAATTTTCCTACCGTACACAAACTGGTGGAACTTCTCGCAACCGTATGCTATACCCATCGCTTCTTTTTCTATTTGAGAATAACGCTTTTCAACGTCGGTCATGGCTCGTGACGCGTAGGCGATAGGACGCCAGCCACTGGAGTGTCGCTAGAGCAGTGCGGCCCCTATGCCATCCTTAGATGCGTCTGCCGTTATCTTTGTCTCTTTCGCGGGGTCGAATATAGCGAGGAGCGGGGCAGTGCGCAGCGCTTCGCAGACTGCGTGCCATTCCTGAGCGTGTTTTTCGGTCCAGTCAAATACGGTGTCCTTCCGTATCAGGCTTTGAAGAAGCTTCGTTCTATCAGCGAGAGTTGGCACATATTTTTCAAAATAGTTTATTACTCCAAGCATACGTTGTACGGCAAGTTTTTCAGTTGGTACGGGCATTTTGCTCAAACAGTCTACAAGAGCTGCATTTGGACGAATTCCTGCTGAGCTGATAACATCGCCCAAGAAAACTATCTTCTGCACTCCAAACTGGCACTTCGCCCTGTTGAATGTTAGCCCTGCGCGTTGGGCTGCGCATAGAGCGGCTTGAAGGCGACTGTCATGCTCTTGCTTGGTTGCTCCCCACACGAGAATGTCATCAATGTACACTCTAACTCCGGGTAAATGGTCAAAAATCTCGCTCAGTGTTTTCTGGAAGACTTCGGGGGCAGATGCAATGCCAAATGGAAGTCTAAGAAATCGGTAGCGCCCGAACGGCGTGGCGAACGTGCATATCTTTGAGGTAGGTTCATCAAGGGGAATTTGGTGAAACCCTGCGTTAGCGTCTAGTCGACTGAAGAAATTCGCACCAGACAGCTCCGCCTCAATGTCTTCGCGTTGTGGCATCTGGTAGTGTTCGCGTTTCAAGCATGCGTTTACGCTTCTTGGATCCATGCATACCCTGAGGCTACCGTCTTTTTTTCTTACAATAACAAGCGGGCTTACCCAATCAGTTGGTTCGTCCACCTTGCAGATGATGTTCGCCTGTTCCATGCGCACCAGCTCTTTCTGTAGGGGTTCCCGTAAGGCCAAAGGAACGCGTCGCGCTGCATGGATCACTGGAACCGCATCGTCATGTAGTACCATACGATATTGCCGCTTCACGCACCCAGTGCCTTCGAAGAGGTGGCTGAATTTCTGCGTCGTTGGGAGAGACCGTTGCGTCATTGGAGTCATCCCTTCAGTGGTTACGAAATCAACCACCCTGGAGACAAGTGCTAGAGATTCAGCCAGTTCGAGACCTAATATACTCTGGCCCCGCTTCACAACGAAGAAATCTGCAAGGCACCGACGCTCGTTGATCGTAATCACCTGAGTTGTCACTCCGTAGTGCATGATAGCGTTTCCGCTATAGGATCGTAAAACGGAATTACTTGCCCTGAGGGGTGGATTCGTTCGGAATCTTTTGTACACTGACAGTGGTAATAAATTGGCTTGGGAACCAGTGTCTACTTTGAATGCAACTTCTTGCTGTCCAACTTGGGCCTAACAATCCAATGTGTTTTCTGGATTCCGCACACGGTGACGTCCAAGATTGCAAAGTCTTCCTTTTCCTCTTGTACTTCGTCGACCTCATACTTTCTGCAACAAACCGCAAAATGATTTCGGCCTGCGCAGGCGCGGCATATTTTGCCAAAGGCGGGACATTTCCTAGGCTCATGTCTTCGATTGCACTTGCAGCACTGGACAGGAGCTTTCCGGCCTTGGGTGCGATGTAGGTAACGTTTTTCGGTGGCGTCCACTCTTGCTTCGTTACCTTGCCATGCTTCGTTTTGCTTGTTCGCGAGCTCTGCTGCTTTGCAGATTTGTTCGGCCTTCTGGAGCGTCAAGTCCTTCTCGCGTAGCATCTTTTCCCTCAGTTTAGTGTTCCAGGAGCCAAATACGATTTGGTCGCGTATCATCGAGTCAGCAAGCGGACCGAAGTTGCAATACCTTGCTTGCTTGCGCAGGTCTCTTATGAAATGTTCCACTGGTTCAGCTTCATCTTGCGTCCTTGTCCTGAAGACATATCTTTCGTAGACTTCGTTTTGCTGCTCTGCACAGTACTCTTCAAATTTCTTTACCACAGTCTGGTAGTCTTGCTTGTTCTCGCCTTCTGCGAATGTAAAGTTATTGAAGACTTCTAAAGCGTCGTCCCCAGCAACAGTCAGGAGCCTGGCTGTTCTAGCAGCTTCTGTCAGTCGTGTAGCTGGCTCTGTTGCTTGTAGAAACAATTCGAACTTTTGTTTAAAAAGCTGCCAGTTCTTCTGAACATTTCCTGTCAGGCATAGTCGGTCCGGTGGCTTCAGTAGTTCCATGATTGTCGGCACCGGCGAAGCGATGTGGTAGCATCCGCCGTCAATCCCACTTCTGACACCATGTATCAGACCCAGGTAGGCTGATCAAAGACTAAGACGGTCACCGATGAAGCAGGATGCAGCAATGCCTTGCCGGGTTTGTTGTCGCCGCTTATATTAGGCATAATCGGTCGGTGCGCACCGGAGTGCGCATCATGAGTCATGGTCAGCATGACCCAGCACGATACACCTCCGAACTTTTGGTTAACAGCCGATCGCTCTAGCAAATTGCACCACGGAGACAGTCCTGCTCGACTCTCACCACCATCAGAACATATCTTCAAAGCTATCAGCCCACAGAAAAAAAAGCGCCGCACAACCACCGGGTAGGCTCGAACCTCCAACTTTTCGGTTAACAGCCGATCGCGCTAGCCAATTGCGCCACGGAGACAGTCCTGCTCCACTCTCACCACCATAAGAACATATCTTCAAAGCTATCAGCCCAAAAAAAAGCGCCGCACCACCACCGGGTGGGATCGAACCTCCAACCTTTCGGTTAACAGCCGATCACGCTAGCCAATTGCCCCACGAAGACAGTCGTGCTCCACTCTCACCACCGTCAGAACATTTCTTCAGAGCTATCACCCCAAAGAAAAAAAAAGCGCCGCACCACCATCGGTTGGGCTCGAACCTCCAACCTTTCAGGTAACAGCCGATCGCGCTAGCCAATTGTGCCACGAAGACAGTCCTGCTCCACTCTCACCACCATCAGAACATATCTTCAAAGCTATTACCGCAAAGAGAAAAGCAACACACCACTCCCGGGAGGGCTCGAAACTCCGACCTTTCGGTTAACAGCCGATCGCGCTAGCCCATTGCGCCACGGAGGCAGTCATGCTCCACTCTCACCATCATCAGAACATATCTTCAAAGCTATCAGCGCAAAAAAAGCGCTGCACCACCACCGCGTGGGCTCAAACCTCCAACCTTTCGGTTAACAGCCGATCGCGCTAGCCCAGTGCGCCACGGAGACAGTCTTGCTCCACTCTCACCACCATCAGAACATATCTTCAAAGCTATCAGCGCAAAGAAAAAAGCAACACACCACTCCCGGGAGGGCTCGAAACTCCAACCTTTCGGTCAACAGCTGATCGCGCCAGCCCATTGCGCCACGAAGGCAGTCTTGCTCCCCTCTCACCACCATCAGAACATATCTTCAAAGCTATCAGCCCAAAGAAATAAAAGCACCGCATCACCACCGGGTGGGCTTGAACCTCCAACCTTTCGGTTAACAGCCGATCGCGCTAACCAATTGCGCTACGGAGACAGTCGTGCTCCACTCTCACCACCATCAGAACATATCTTCAAAGCTATATGCGCAAAGAAACAAGCAAAACACCACTCCCGGGAGGGCTCGAACCTCCAACTTTTCGGTTAACAGCCGATCGCGCTAGCCAATTGCGCTACGGGGACCGTCCTGCTCCACTCTCACCACCGTCAAACCATTTCTTCAGAGCTATCACCCCAAAGAAAAAAAAGCGCCGCACCACCACCAGGTGGGCTCGAACCTCCAACCTTTCGGTTAACAGCCGATCGCGCTAGCCAATTGCGCCACGGAGACAGTCCTGCTCTACTCTCACCACCATCAGAACATATCTTCAAAGCTATCAGCCCAAAGAAAAAAAAGCGCCGCACCACAGCCGGTGGGCTCGAAACTCCAATTTTTCGGTTAACAGCCGATCGCGCTAGCCAATTGCGCCACGGAGACAGTCCTGCTCCACTCTCACCACCATGAGAACATATCTTCAAAGCTATCCGCCCAAAAAAAGCGCCGCACCACCACCGGGTGGGCTCGAACCTCCAACCTTTCGGTTAACAGCCGATCACGCTAGCCAATTGCCCAACGAAGACAGTCGTGCTCCACTCTCACCACCGTCAGAACATTTCTTCAGAGCTATCACCCCAAAGAAAAAAAAAGCGCCGCACTACCACCGGTTGGGCTTGTACCTCCAACCTTTCGGTTAACAGCCGATCGCGCTAGCCAATTGCGCCACGAAGACAGTCCTGCTTCACTCTCACCACCATCAGAACATATCTTCAAAGCTATTACCGCAAAGAAAAAAGCAACACACCACTCCCGGGAGGGCTCGAAACTCCAACCTTTCGGTCAACAGCTGATCGCGCTAGCCCATTGCGCCACAGAGACAGTCTTGCTCCCCTCTCACCACCATCAGAACATATCTTCAAAGCTATCAGCCCAAAGAAAAAAAGCGCCGAACCACCGCCGGGTGGGCTCGAAACTCCAACCTTACGGTTAACAACCGATCGCGCTAGCCAATATCCCCACGGAGACAGTCGTGCTCCACTCTCACAATCTTCAGAACATTTCTTTAGAGCTATCACCCCAAAGAAAAAAAAAGCGCCGCACCACCACCGGTTGGGCTCGAACCTCCAACCTTTCGGTTAACAGCCGATCGCGCTAGCCAATTGCGCCACGAAGAATGTCCTGCTCCAATCTCACCACCATCAGAACATATCTTCAAAGCTATTACCGCAAAGAAAAAAGCAACACACCACTCCTGGGAGGGCTCGAGACTCCAACCTTTCGGTTAACAGCCGATCGCGCTATCCCATTGCGCCAAGGAGACATTCTTGCTCCCTTCTCACCACCATCAAAACATAACTTCAAAGCTATCAGCCCAAAGAAAAAAAAGCACCGCACCACCACCGGGTGGGCTCGAACCTCCAACCTTTCGGTTAACAGCCGATCGCGCTAGCCAATTGCGCCACGGAGACAGTCGTGCTCCACTCTCACCACCATCAGAACATATCTTCAAAGCTATCAGCGCAAAGAAAAAAGCAAAACACCACTCCCGGGAGGGCTCGAACCTCCAACTTTTCGGTTAACAGCCGATCGCGCTGGCCAATTGCGCCACGGAGAAAGTCCTGCTCAACTCTCACCACAATTAGAACATATCTTCAAAGCTATATGCGCAAAGAAAAAAGCAAAACACCACTCCCGGGTGGGCTCGAAACTCCAACCTTTCGGTTAACAGCCGATCGCGCTAGCCAATTGCGCCACGGAGACAGTCCTGCTCCACTCTCACCACCATGAGAACATATCTTCAGAGCTATCAGCCCAAAAAAAGCGCCCCACCACCACCGGGTGGGCTCGAACCTCCAACCTTTCGGTTAACAGCCGATCGCGCTAGCCAATTGCGCCACGGAGACAGTCCTGCTCTACTCTCACCACCATCAGAACATATCTTCAAAGCTATCAGCCCAAAGAAAAAAAAGCGCCGCACCACAGCCGGGTGGGCTCGAAACTCCAACCTTTCGGTTAACAGCCGATCGCGCTAGCCAATTGCGCCACGGAGACAGTCCTGCTCCACTCTCACCACCATGAGAACATATCTTCAAAGCTATCAGCCCAAAAAAAGCGCCCCACCACCACCGGGTGGGCTCGAACCTCCAACCTTTCGGTTAACAGCCGATCACGCTAGCCAATTGCCCAACGAAGACAGTCGTGCTCCACTCTCACCACCGTCAGAACATTTCTTCAGAGCTATCACCCCAAAGAAAAAAAAAGCGCCGCACTACCACCGGTTGGGCTCGTACCTCCAACCTTTCGGTTAACAGCCGATCGCGCTAGCCAATTGCGCCACGAAGACAGTCCTGCTTTACTCTCACCACCATCAGAACATATCTTCAAAGCTATTACCGCAAAGAAAAAAGCAACACACCACTCCCGGGAGGGCTCGAAACTCCAACCTTTCGGTCAACAGCTGATCGCGCTAGCCCATTGCGCCACAGAGACAGTCTTGCTCCCCTCTCACCACCATCAGAACATATCTTCAAAGCTATCAGCCCAAAGAAAAAAAAGCGCCGAACCACCGCCGGGTGCGCTCGAAACTCCAACCTTACGGTTAACAACCGATCGCGCTAGCCAATATCCCCACGGAGACAGTCGTGCTCCACTCTCACAATCTTCAGAACATTTCTTTAGAGCTATCACCCCAAAGAAAAAAAAAGCGCCGCACCACCACCGGTTGGGCTCGAACCTCCAACCTTTCGGTTAACAGCCGATCGCGCTAGCCAATTGCGCCACGAAGAATGTCCTGCTCCAATCTCACCACCATCAGAACATATCTTCAAAGCTATTACCGCAAAGAAAAAAGCAACACACCACTCCTGGGAGGGCTCGAGACTCCAACCTTTCGGTTAACAGCCGATCGCGCTATCCCATTGCGCCAAAGAGACATTCTTGCTCCCTTCTCACCACCATCAAAACATCACTTCAAAGCTATCAGCCCAAAGAAAAAAAAGCACCGCACCACCACCGGGTGGGCTCGAACCTCCAACCTTTCGGTTAACAGCCGATCGCGCTAGCCAATTGCGCCACGGAGACAGTCGTGCTCCACTCTCACCACCATCAGAACATATCTTCAAAGCTATCAGCGCAAAGAAAAAAGCAAAACACCACTCCCGGGAGGGCTCGAACCTCCAACTTTTCGGTTAACAGCCGATCGCGCTGGCCAATTGCGCCACGGAGAAAGTCCTGCTCAACTCTCACCACAATTAGAACATATCTTCAAAGCTATATGCGCAAAGAAAAAAGCAAAACACCACTCCCGGGAGGGCTCGAACCTCCAACTTTTCGGTTAACAGCCGATCGCGCTAGCCAATTGCGCTACGGGGACCGTCCTGCTCCACTCTCACCACCGTCAAACCATTTCTTCAGAGCTATCACCCCAAAGAAAAAAAAGCGCCGCACCACCACCGGGTGGGCTCGAACCTCCAACCTTTCGGTTAACAGCCGATCGCGCTAGCCAATTGCGCCACGGAGACAGTCCTGCTCTACTCTCACCACCATCAGAACATATCTTCAAAGCTATCAGCCCAAAGAAAAAAAAGCGCCGCACCACAGCCGGGTGGGCTCGAAACTCCAACCTTTCGGTTAACAGCCGATCGCGCTAGCCAATTGCGCCACGGAGACAGTCCTGCTCCACTCTCACCACCATGAGAACATATCTTCAAAGCTATCAGCCCAAAAAAAGCGCCGCACCACCACCGGGTGGGCTCGAACCTCCAACCTTTCGGTTAACAGCCGATCACGCTAGCCAATTGCCCAACGAAGACAGTCGTGCTCCACTCTCACCACCGTCAGAACATTTCTTCAGAGCTATCACCCCAAAGAAAAAAAAAGCGCCGCACCACCACCGGTTGGGCTCGAACCTCCAACCTTTCGGTTAACAGCCGATCGCGCTAGCCAATTGCGCCACGAAGAATGTCCTGCTCCAATCTCACCACCATCAGAACATATCTTCAAAGCTATTACCGCAAAGAAAAAAGCAACACACCACTCCTGGGAGGGCTCGAGACTCCAACCTTTCGGTTAACAGCCGATCGCGCTATCCCATTGCGCCAAGGAGACATTCTTGCTCCCTTCTCACCACCATCAGAACATAACTTCAAAGCTATCAGCCCAAAGAAAAAAAAGCACCGCACCACCACCGGGTGGGCTCGAACCTCCAACCTTTCGGTTAACAGCCGATCGCGCTAGCCAATTGCGCCACGAAGACAGTCGTGCTCCACTCTCACCACCATCAGAACATATCTTCAAAGCTATCAGCGCAAAGAAAAAAGCAAAACACCACTCCCGGGAGGGCTCGAACCTCCAACTTTTCGGTTAACAGCCGATCGCGCTGGCCAATTGCGCCACGGAGAAAGTCCTGCTCAACTCTCACCACAATTAGAACATATCTTCAAAGCTATCAGCACAAAGAAAAAAAAAGCGCCACACCACCACCGGGTGGGCTCGAACCTCCAACTTTTCGGTTAACAGCCGATCACGCTGGCCAATTGCGCCACGGGGACCATCCTGCTCCACTCTCACCATCGCCAGACCATTTCTTCAGAGCTATCACCCCAAAGAAAAAAAAGCGCCGCACCACCTCCGGGTGGGCTCGAACCTCCAACCTTTCGGTTAACAGCCGATCGCGCTAGCCAATTTCGCCACGAAAACAGTCCTGCTCCACTCTCACCACCATCAGAACATATCTTCAAAGCTATTACCGCAAAGAAAAAAGCAACACACCACTCCCGGGAGGGCTCAAAACTTCAAACTTTCGGTTTACCGCCGATCGCGCTAGCCCATTGCGCCACGGAGACAGTCTTGCTCCACTCTCCCCACCATCAGAAGATATCTTCAAAGCTATCAGCGCAAAGAAAAAAAGTGCTGTACCACCACCGGGTGGGCTCTAACCTCCAACCTTTCGGTTAACAGCCGATCGTGCTAGCCCATTGCGCCACGGAGACCATCTTTTGCCACTCTCACCACCATCAGAACATATCTTCAAAGCTATCAGCGCAAAGTAAAAAGCAACACACCACTCCCGGGAGGGCTCGAAACTCCAACTTTTCGGTTAACAGCCGATCGCGCTAGCCAATTGCGCCAAGGAGACAGTCGTGCTCCACTCTCACCACCATCAGAACATATCTTCAAAGCTATCCGCGCAAAGAAAAAAGAAAAACACCACTCCCGGGAGGGCTCGAACCTCCAACTTTTCGGTTAATAGCCGATCTCGCTGGCCAATTGCGCCACGGAAAAAGTCCTGCTCAACTCTCACCACAATAGGAACATATCTTCAAAGCTATCAGCCCAAAGAAAAAAAAGCGCCGCACCACCACCGGGTGGGCTCGAACCTCCAACTTTTCGGTTAACAGCCGATCGCGCTAGCCCATTGCGCCACGGAGACAGTCTTGCTCCACTCTCCCCACCATCAGAAGATATCTTCAAAGCTATCAGCGCAAAGAAAAAAAGCGCTGTACCACCACCGGGTGGGCTCGAACCTCCAACCTTTCGGTTAACAGCCGATCGCGCTAGCCCATTGCGCCACGGAGACAGTCTTGCTCCCCTCTCACCACCATCAGAACATATCTTCAAAGCTATCAGCGCAAAAAAAAAGCAACACACCACTCCCGGGAGGGCTCGAAACTCAAGCTTTTCGGTTAACAGCCGATCGCGCTAGCCAATTGCGCCAAGGAGACAGTCGTGCTCGACTCTCACCACCATCAGAACATATCTTCAAAGCTATCCGCGCAAAGAAAAAAGCAAAACACCACTCCCGGGAGGGCTCGAACCTCCAACTTTTCGGTTAACAGCCGATCGCGCTGGCCAATTGCGCCACGGAAAAAGTCCTGCTCAACTCTCACCACAATAAGAACATATCTTCAAAGCTATCAGCCCAAAGGAAAAAAAGCGCCGCACCACCACCGGGTGGGCTCGAACCTCCAACTTTTCGGTTAACAGCCGATGGCGCTAGCCAATTGCGCCACGGAGACAGTCTTGCTCCACTCTCACCACATCAGAAGATATCTTCAAAGCTATCAGCGCAAAGAAAAAAAGCGCTGTACCACCACCGGGTGGGCTCGAACCTCCAAACTTTCGGTTAACAGCCGATCGCGCTAGCCCATTGCGCCACGGAGACAGTCTTGCTCCACTCTCACCACCATCAGAACATACCTTCAAATCTATCAGCGCAAAGAAAAAAGCAACACACCACTCCCGGGAGGGCTCGAAACTCCAACTTTTCGGTTAACAGCCGATCGCGCTAGCCAATTGCGCCAAGGAGACAGTCGTGCTCCACTCTCACCACCATCAGAACATATCTTCAAAGCTATCCGCGCAAAGAAAAAAGCAAAACACCACTCCCGGGAGGGCTCGAACCTCCAACTTTTCGGTTAACAGCCGATCGCGCTGGCCAATTGCGCCACGGAAAAAGTCCTGCTCAACTCTCACCACAATAAGAAGATATCTTCAAAGCTATCAGCGCAAAGAAAAAAAGCGCTGTACCACCACCGGGTGGGCTCGAACCTCCAACCTTTCGGTTAACAGCCGATCGCGCTAGCCCATTGCGCCACGGGGACAGTCTTGCTCCCCTCTCACCACCATCAGAACATATCTTCAAAGCTATCAGCGCAAAAAAAAAGCAACACACCACTCCCGGGAGGGCTCGAAACTCCAACTTTTCGGTTAACAGCCGATCGCGCTAGCCAATTGCGCCAAGGAGACAGTCGTTCTCCACTCTCACCACCATCAGAACATATCTTCAAAGCTATCCGCGCAAAGAAAAAAGCAAAACACCACTCCCGGGAGTGCTCGAAACTCCAACTTTTCGGTTAACAGCCGATCGCGCTGGCCAATTGCGCCACGGAAAAAGTCCTGCTCAACTCTCACCACAATAAGAACATATCTTCAAAGCTATCAGCCCAAAGAAAAAAAAGCGCCGCACCACCACCGGGTTGGCTCGAACCTCCAACTTTTCGGTTAACAGCCGATCGCGCTAGCCCATTGCGCCACGGAGACAGTCTTGCTCCACTCTCCCCACCATCAGAAGATATCTTCAAAGCTATCAGCGCAAAGAAAAAAAGCGCTGTACCACCACCGGGTGGGCTCGAACCTCCAACCTTTCGGTTAACAGCCGATCGCGCTAGCCCATTGCGCCACGGAGACAGTCTTGCTCCCCTCTCACCACCATCAGAACATATCTTCAAAGCTATCAGCGCAAAAAAAAAGCAACACACCACTCCCGGGAGGGCTCGAAACTCCAACTTTTCGGTTAACAGCCGATCGCGCTAGCCAATTGCGCCAAGGAGACAGTCGTACTCCACTCTCACCACCATCAGAACATATTTTCAAAGCTATCCGCGCAAAGAAAAAAGCAAAACACCACTCCCGGGAGGGCTCGAACCTCCAACTTTTCGGTTAACAGCCGATCGCGCTGGCCAATTGCGCAACGGAAAAAGTCCTGCTCAACTCTCACCACAATAAGAACATATCTTCAAAGCTATCAGCCCAAAGAAAAAAAAGCGCCGCACCACCACCGGGTGGGCTCGAACCTCCAACTTTTCGGTTAACAGCCGATCGCGCTAGCCAATTGCGCCACGGAGACAGTCTTGCTCCACTCTCACCACATCAGAAGATATCTTCAAAGCTATCAGCGCAAAGAAAAAAAGCGCTGTACCACCACCGGGTGGGCTCGAACCTCCAAACTTTCGGTTAACAGCCGATCGCGCTAGCCCATTGCGCCACGGAGACAGTCTTGCTCCACTCTCACCACGATCAGAACATATCTTCAAAGCTATCAGCGCAAAGAAAAAAGCAACACACCACTCCCGGGAGGGCTCGAAACTCCGACTTTTCGGTTAACAGCCGATCGCGCTAGTCAATTGCGCCAAGGAGACAGTCGTGCTCCACTCTCACCACCATCAGAACATATCTTCAAAGCTATCAGCCCAAAGAAAAAAAAGCGCCGCACCACCACCGGGTGGGCTCGAACCTCCAACTTTTCGGTTAACAGCCGATCGCGCTATCCAATTGCGCCACGGGGACCGTCCTGCTCCACTCTCACCCCCGTCAGACCATTTCTTCAGAGCTATCACCCCAAAGAAAAAAAAAGCGCCGCACCACCACCGGGTGGGCTCGAACCCTCCACCTTTCGGTTAACAGCCGATCGTGCTAGCCAATTGCCCCACGGAGACAGTCGTGCTCCACTCTCACCACCGTCAGAACATTTCTTCAGAGCTATCACCCCAAAGAAAAAAAAAGCGCCGCACCACCACCGGTTGGGCTCGAACCTCCAACCTTTCGGTTAACAGCCGATCGCGCTAGCCAATAGCGCCACGAAGACAGTCCTGTTCCACTCTCACCACCATCAGAACATATCTTCAAAGCCATTACCGCAAAGAAAAAAGCAACACAGCACTCCCGGGAGGCTCAAAACTCCAACCTTTCGGTTAACAGCCGATCGCGCTAGCCCAATGCGCCACGGAGACAGTCTTGCTCCACTCTCACAACCATCAGAACATATCTTCAAAGCTATCATCGCAAAGAAAAAAGCAACACACCACTCCCGGGAGGGCTCGAAACTTCAACCTTTCGGTCAACAGCCGATCGCGCTAGCCCATTGCGCCACGGAGACAAACGTGCTCCACTCTCACCACCATCAGAACATATCTTCAAAGCTATCCGCGCAAAGAAAAAAGCAAAACACCACTCCCGGGAGGGCTCGAACCTCCAACTTTTCGGTTAACAGCCGATCGCGCTGGCCAATTGCGCCACGGAAAAAGTCCTGCTCAACTCTCACCACAATAAGAAGATATCTTCAAAGCTATCAGCGCAAAGAAAAAAAGCGCTGTACCACCACCGGGTGGGCTCGAACCTCCAACCTTTCGGTTAACAGCCGATCGCGCTAGCCCATTGCGCCACGGGGACAGTCTTGCTCCCCTCTCACCACCATCAGAACATATCTTCAAAGCTATCAGCGCAAAAAAAAAGCAACACACCACTCCCGGGAGGGCTCGAAACTCCAACTTTTCGGTTAACAGCCGATCGCGCTAGCCAATTGCGCCAAGGAGACAGTCGTGCTCCACTCTCACCACCATCAGAACATATCTTCAAAGCTATCCGCGCAAAGAAAAAAGCAAAACACCACTCCCGGGAGTGCTCGAAACTCCAACTTTTCGGTTAACAGCCGATCGCGCTGGCCAATTGCGCCACGGAAAAAGTCCTGCTCAACTCTCACCACAATAAGAACATATCTTCAAAGCTATCAGCCCAAAGAAAAAAAAGCGCCGCACCACCACCGGGTTGGCTCGAACCTCCAACTTTTCGGTTAACAGCCGATCGCGCTAGCCCATTGCGCCACGGAGACAGTCTTGCTCCACTCTCCCCACCATCAGAAGATATCTTCAAAGCTATCAGCGCAAAGAAAAAAAGCGCTGTACCACCACCGGGTGGGCTCGAACCTCCAACCTTTCGGTTAACAGCCGATCGCGCTAGCCCATTGCGCCACGGAGACAGTCTTGCTCCCCTCTCACCACCATCAGAACATATCTTCAAAGCTATCAGCGCAAAAAAAAAGCAACACACCACTCCCGGGAGGGCTCGAAACTCCAACTTTTCGGTTAACAGCCGATCGCGCTAGCCAATTGCGCCAAGGAGACAGTCGTGCTCCACTCTCACCACAATCAGAACATATTTTCAAAGCTATCCGCGCAAAGAAAAAAGCAAAACACCACTCCCGGGAGGGCTCGAACCTCCAACTTTTCGGTTAACAGCCGATCGCGCTGGCCAATTGCGCAACGGAAAAAGTCCTGCTCAACTCTCACCACAATAAGAACATATCTTCAAAGCTATCAGCCCAAAGAAAAAAAAGCGCCGCACCACCACCGGGTGGGCTCGAACCTCCAACTTTTCGGTTAACAGCCGATCGCGCTAGCCAATTGCGCCACGGAGACAGTCTTGCTCCACTCTCACCACATCAGAAGTTATCTTCAAAGCTATCAGCGCAAAGAAAAAAAGCGCTGTACCACCACCGGGTGGGCTCGAACCTCCAAACTTTCGGTTAACAGCCGATCGCGCTAGCCCATTGCGCCACGGAGACAGTCTTGCTCCACTCTCACCACGATCAGAACATATCTTCAAAGCTATCAGCGCAAAGAAAAAAGCAACACACCACTCCCGGGAGGGCTCGAAACTCCGACTTTTCGGTTAACAGCCGATCGCGCTAGTCAATTGCGCCAAGGAGACAGTCGTGCTCCACTCTCACCACCATCAGAACATATCTTCAAAGCTATCCGCGCAAAGAAAAAAGCAAAACACCACTCCCGGGAGGGCTCGAACCTCCAACTTTTAGGTTAACAGCCGATCGCGCTGGCCAATTGCGCCACGGAAAAAGTCCTGCTCAACTCTCACCACAATAAGAACATATCTTCAAAGCTATCAGCCCAAAGAAAAAAAAGCGCCGCACCACCACCGGGTGGGCTCGAACCTCCAACTTTTCGGTTAACAGCCGATCGCGCTAGCCAATTGCGCCACGGGGACCGTCCTGCTCCACTCTCACCCCCGTCAGACCATTTCTTCAGAGCTATCACCCCAAAGAAAAAAAAGCGCCGCACCACCACCGGGTGGGCTCGAACCCTCCACCTTTCGGTTAACAGCCGATCGTGCTAGCCAATTGCCCCACGGAGACAGTCGTGCTCCACTCTCACCACCGTCAGAACATTTCTTCAGAGCTATCACCCCAAAGAAAAAAAAGCGCCGCACCACCACCGGTTGGGCTCGAACCTCCAACCTTTCGGTTAACAGCCGATCGCGCTAGCCAATAGCGCCACGAAGACAGTCCTGTTCCACTCTCACCACCATCAGAACATATCTTCAAAGCCATTACCGCAAAGAAAAAAGCAACACAGCACTCCCGGGAGGCTCAAAACTCCAACCTTTCGGTTAACAGCCGATCGCGCTAGCCCAATCGCCACGGAGACAGTCTTGCTCCACTCTCACAACCATCAGAACATATCTTCAAAGCTATCATCGCAAAGAAAAAAGCAACACACCACTCCCGGGAGGGCTCGAAACTTCAACCTTTCGGTCAACAGCCGATCGCGCTAGCCCATTGCGCCACGGAGACAAACGTGCTCCACTCTCACCACCATCAGAACATATCTTCAAAGCTATCCGCGCAAAGAAAAAAGCAAAACACCACTCCCGGGAGGGCTCGAACCTCCAACTTTTCGGTTAACAGCCGATCGCGCTGGCCAATTGCGCCACGGAAAAAGTCCTGCTCAACTCTCACCACAGTAAGAACATATCTTCAAAGCTATCAGAACAAAGAAAAAAAAGCGCCGCACCACCACCGGGTGGGCTCGAACCTCTAACTTTTCGGTTAACAGCCGATCGCGCTAGCAAAAAACGCCACGGGGACCGTCCTGCTCCACTCTCACCACCGTCAGACCATTTTTCAGAGCTATCACCCCAAAGAAAAAAAAGCGCCGCACCACCACCGGGTGGGCTCGAACCTCCAACCTTTCGGTTAACAGCCGATCACGCTAGCCAATTGCCCCACGAAGAAAGTCGTGCGCCACTCTCACCACCGTCAGAACATTTCTTCAGAGCTATCTTCCAAAGAAAAAAAAAGCGCCGCACCACCACCGGTCGGGCTCGAACCTCCAACCTTTCGGTTAACAGCCGATCGCGCTAGCCCAGTGCGCCACGGAGACAGTCTTGCTCCACTCTCACCACCATCAGAACATATCTTCAAAGCTATCAGCGCAAAGAAAAAAGCAACACACCACTCCCGGGAGGGTCGAAACTCCAACCTTTCGGTCAACAGCTGATCGCGCCAGCCCATTGCGCCACGAAGACAGTCTTGCTCCACTCTCACCACCATCAGAACATATCTTCAAAGCTATCAGCCCAAAGAAATAAAAGCACCGAACCACCACCACCGGGTGGGCTCGAACCTCTGACCTTTCGGTTAACAGCCGATCGCGCTAGCCAATTGCGCCACAAAGACAGTCCTGCTCCACTCTCACCACCATCAGAACATATCTTCAAAGCTATTACCGCAAAGAAAAAAGCAAAACACCACCACCGGGAGAGCTCGAACCTCCAACTTTTCGGTTAAAAGCCGATCGCGCTAGCCAATTGCGTCACGCAGACAGTCCTGCTCCACTCTCACCACCGTCAGAGCATTTCTTCAGAGCTATCAGCCCAAAGAAAAAAAAGCGCTGCAAAACCGCCGGGTGGGCTCGAACCTCCAACCTTACGGTTAACAGCCGATCGCGCTAGCCAATTGCCCCACGGAGACAGTCGTGAAACACTCTCACCATCGTCAGAACATTTCTTTAGAGCTATCACCCCAAAGAAAAAAAAGCGCCGCACCACCACCGGTTGGGCTCGAACCTCCAACCTTTCGGTTAACAGCCGATCGCGCTAGCCAATTGCGCCACGAAGACTGTCCTGCTCCAATCTCACCACCATCAGAACATATCTTCAAAGCTATTACCGCAAAGAAAAAAGCAACACACCACTCCCGGGAGGGCTCGAAACTCCAACCTTTCGGTTAACAGCCGATCGCGCTAGCCCATTGCGCTACGGAGGCAGTCATGCTCCACACTCACCATCATCAGAACATATCTTCAAAGCTATCAGCGCAAAAAAAGCGCTGCACCACCACCGCGTGGGCTCGAACCTCCAACCTTTCGGTTAACAGCCGATCGCGCTAGCCCAGTGCGCCACGGAGACAGTCTTGCTCCACTCTCACCACCATCAGAACATATCTTCAAAGCTATCAGCGCAAAGAAAAAAGCAACACACCACTCCCGGGAAGGTCGAAACTCCAACCTTTCGGTCAACAGCTGATCGCGCCAGCCCATTGCGCCACGAAGACAGTCTTGCTCCCCTCTCACCACCATCAGAACATATCTTCAAAGCTATCAGCCCAAAGAAATAAAAGCACCGCACCACCACCGGGTGGGCTTGAACCTCCAACCTTTCGGTTAACAGCCGATCGCGCTAGCCAATTGCGCCACGGAGACAGTCGTGCTCCACTCTCACCACAATTGGAACATATCTTCAAAGCTATCAGCCCAAAGAAAAAAAAGTGCCGCACCACCACCAAGTGGGCTCGAACTTCCAACCTTCCGGTTAACAGCAGATCGCGCTAGCCAATTGCGCTACGGGGACCGTCCTGCTCCACTCTCACCACCGTCAAACCATTTCTTCAGAGCTATCAGCCCAAAGAAAAAAAAGCACCGCACCACCACCGGGTGGGCTCGAACCTCCAACCTTTCGGTTAACAGCCGATCGCGCTAGCCAATTGCGCCACGGAGACAGTCGTGCTCCAATCTCACCACCATCAGAACATATATTCAAAGCTATCAGCGCAAAGAAAAAAGCAAAACACCCCTCCCGAAAGAGCTCGAACCTCCAACTTTTCGGTTAACAGCCGATCGCGCTGGCCAAATGCCCCACGGAGACAGTCCTGCTCCACTCTCACCACAGTTAGAACATATCTTCAAAGCTATCAGCCCAAAGAAAAAAAAGCGCCGCACCACCACCGGGTGGGCTCGAACTTCCAACCCTTCGCTTAACAGCAGATCGCGCTAGCCAATTGCGCCACGGAGACAATCGTGCTCCACTCTCACCACCATCGGAACATATCTTCAAAACTATCAGCGCAAAGAAAAAAGCAACACACCCCACCCGGGAGGGCTCGAACCTCCAACTTTTCGGTTAACAGCCGATCGCGCTAGCCAATTGCGCCACGGGGACCGTCCTGCTCCACTCTCACCACCGTCAGACCATTTCTTCAGAGCTATCACCCCAAAGAAAAAAAATGCGCCGCACCACCACCGGGTGGGCTCGAACCTCCAACCTTTCGGTTAACAGCCGATCGCGCTAGCCAATTGCGCCACGGAGACAGTCCTGCTCTACTCTCACCACCATCAGAACATATCTTCACAGCTATCAGCCCAAAGATAAAAAAGCACCGAACCACCGCCGGGTGGGCTCGAAACTCCAACCTTTCGGTTAACAGCCGATCGCGCTAGCCAATTGCGCCACGGAGACAGTCCTGCTCCACTCTCACCACCATGAGAACATATCTTCAAAGCTATCAGCCCAAAGAAAAAAAAGCGCCATACCACCACCGGGTGGGCACGAACCTCCGACCTTTTGGTTAACAGCCGATCGCGCTAGCCAATTGCGCCACGGAGACAGTCCTGCTCCACTCTCACCACCATCAGAACATATCTTCAAAGCTATCAGCCCACAGAAAAAAAAGCGCCGCACAACCACCGGATAGGCTCGAACCTCCAACTTTTCTGTTAACAGCCGATCGCGCTAGCCAATTGCGCCACGGAGACAGACCTGCTCCACTCTCACCACCATCAGAACATATCTTCAAAGCTATCAGCCCAAAGAAAAAAAAGCGCCGCACCACCACCGGTTGGGCTCGAACCTCTGACCTTTCGGTTAACAGCCGATCGCGCTAGCCAATTGCGCCACAAAGACAGTCCTGCTCCACTCTCACCACCATCAGAACATATCTTCAAAGCTATTACCGCAAAGAAAAAAGCAAAACACCACTCCCGGGAGGGCTCGAACCTCCAACTTTCCGGTTAACAGCCGATCACGCTAGCCAATTGCGCCACGGAGACAGTCTTGCTCTACTCTCACAACCATCAGAACATAACTTCAAAGCTATCAGCCCACACAAAAAAAAACGCCGCACCACCACCGGGAGAGCTCGAACCTCCAGCTTTTCGGTTAAAAGCCGATCGCGCTAGCCAATTGCGTCACGCAGACAGTCCTGCTCCACTCTCACCACCGTCAGAACATTTCTTCAGAGCTATCAGCCCAAAGAAAAAAAAGCGCTGCAAAACCGCCGGGTGGGCTCGAACCTCCAACCTTACGGTTAACAGCCGATCGCGCTAGCCAATTGCCCCACGGAGACAGTCGTGCAACACTCTCACCATCGTCAGAACATTTCTTTAGAGCTATCACCCCAAAGAAAAAAAAGCGCCGCACCACCACCGGTTGGGCTCGAACCTCCAACCTTTCGGTTAACAGCCGATCGCGCTAGCCAATTGCGCCACGAAGACTGTCCTGCTCCAATCTCACCACCATCAGAACATATCTTCAAAGCTATTACCGCAAAGAAAAAAGCAACACACCACTCCTGGGAGGGCTCGAGACTCCAACCTTTCGGTTAACAGCCGATCGCGCTAGCCCATTGCGCCACGGAGGCAGTCTTGCTCCACTCTCACCATCATCAGAACATATCTTCAAAGCTATCAGCGCAAAGAAAAAAAAGCGCTGCACCACCACCAGGTGCGCTCGAACCTCCAACCTTTCGGTTAACAGCCGATCGCGCTAGCCCATTGCGCCACGGAGACAGTCTTGCTCCACTCTCACCACCATCAGAACATAACTTCAAAGCTATCAGCGCAAAGAAAAAAGCAACACACCACTCCCGGGGGGGCTCGAAACTCCAGCCTTTGGGTCAACAGCCGATCGCGCTAGCCCATTGCGCCACGGAGACAGTCTTGCTCCCCTCTCACCACCATCAGAACATATCTTCAAAGCTATCAGCCCAAAGAAAAAAAGCACCGCACCACCACCGGGTGGGCTCAAACCTCCAACCTTTAGGTTAACAGCCGATCGCGCTAGCCAATTGCGCCATGGAGACAGTCGTGCTCCACTCTCACCACCATCAGAACATATCTTCAAAGCTATCAGCGCAAAGAAAAAAGCAAAACACCCCTCCCGGGAGAGCTCGAACCTCCAACTTTTCGGTTAACAGCCGATCGCGCTGGCCAAATGCGCCACGGAGACAGTCCTGCTCCACTCTCACCACAGTTAGAACATATCTTCAAAGCTATCAGCCCAAAGAAAAAAAAAGCGCCGCACCACCACCGGGTGGGCTCGAACTTCCAACCTTTCGCTTAACAGCAGATCGCGCTAGCCAATTGCGCCACGGAGAAAATCGTGCTCCACTGTCACCACCATCAGAACATATCTTCAAAGCTATCAGCGCAAAGAAAAAAGCAACACACCCCACCCGGGAGGGCTCGAACCTCCAACTTTTCGGTTAACAGCCGATCGCGCTAGCCAATTGCGCCACGGGGACCGTCCTGCTCCACTCTCATCACCGTCAGACCATTTCTTCAGAGCTATCACCCCAAAGAAAAAAAAGCGCCGCACCACCACCGGGTGGGCTCGAACCTCCAACCTTTCGGTTAACAGCCGATCGCGCTAGCCAATTGCGCCACGGAGACAGTCCTGCTCTACTCTCACCACCATCAGAACATATCTTCAAAGCTATCAGCCCAAAGATAAAAAAGCACCGAACCACCGCCGGGTGGGCTCGAAACTCCAACCTTTTGGTTAACAGCCGATCGCGCTAGCCAATTGCGCCACGGAGACAGACCTGCTCCACTCTCACCACCATAAGAACATATCATCAAAGCTATCAGTCCGAAGAAAAAAAAAGCGCCGCACCACCACTGGGTGGGCTCGAACCTCCGACCTTTTGGTTAACAGCCGATCGCGCTAGCCAATTGCGCCACGGAGACAGTCCTGCTCCACTCTCACCACCATCAGAACATATCTTCAAAGCTATCAGCCCAAAGAAAAAAAAGCGCCGCACCACCACCGGGTGGGCAAGAACCTCCAACTTTCCGGTTAACAGCCGATCACGCTAGCCAATTGCGCCACGGAGACAGTCCTGCTCCACTCTCACCACCGTCAGAACATTTCTTCAGAGCTATCAGCCCAAAGAAAAAAAAAGCGCTGCACCATCACCGGGTTGGCTCGAACCTCCAACCTTTCAGTTAACAGCCGATCGCGCTAGCCAATTGCCCCACGGAGACAGTCATGCTCCACTCTCACCATCATCAGAACATTTCTTCAAAGCTATTACCGCAAAGAAAAAAGCAAAACACCACTCCCGGGAGGGCTCGTACCTCCAACTTTCCGGTTAACAGCCGATCACGCTAGCCAATTGCGCCACGGAGACAGTCTTGCTCTACTCTCACAACCATCAGAACATAACTTCAAAGCTATCAGCCCACAGAAAAAAAAACGCCGCAACACTACCGGGAGAGCTCGAACCTCCACCTTTTCGGCTAAAAGCCGATCGCGCTAGCCAATTGCGCCACGCAGACAGTCCTGCTCCACTCTCACCACCGTCAGAACATTTCTTCAGAGCTATCAGCCCAAAGAAAAAAAAGCGCTGCAAAACCGCCGGGTGGGCTCGAACCTCCAACCTTACGGTTAACAGCCGATCGCGCTAGCCAATTGCCCCACGGAGACAGTCGTGCAACACTCTCACCATCGTCAGAACATTTCTTTAGAGCTATCACCCCAAAGAAAAAAAAGCGCCGCACCACCACCGGTTGGGCTCGAACCTCCAACCTTTCGGTTAACAGCCGATCGCGCTAGCCAATTGCGCCACGAAGACTGTCCTGCTCCAATCTCACCACCATCAGAACATATCTTCAAAGCTATTACCGCAAAGAAAAAAGCAACACACCACTCCTGGGAGGGCTCGAGACTCCAACCTTTCGGTTAACAGCCGATCGCGCTAGCCCATTGCGCCACAGAGTCTTGCTCCACTCTCACCATCATCAGAACATATCTTCAAAGCTATCAGCGCAAAGAAAAAAAGCGCTGCACCACCACCAGGTGGGCTCGAACCTCCAACCTTTCGGTTAACAGCCGATCGCGCTAGCCCATTGCGCCACGGAGACAGTCTTGCGCCACTCTCACCACCATCAGAACATAACTTCGAAGCTATCAGCGCAAAGAAAAAAGCAACACACCACTCCCGGGAGGGCTCGAAACTCCAACCTTTGGGTCAACAGCCGATCGCGCTAGCCTATTGCGCCACGGAGACAGTCTTGCTCCCTTCTCACCACCATCAGAACATAACTTCAAAGCTATCAGCCCAAAAAAAGCACCGCACCACCACCGGGTAGGCTCGAACCTCCAACCTTTCGGTTAACAGCCGATCGCACAAGCCAATTGCGCCACGGAGACAGTCGTGCTCCACTCTCACCACCATCAGAACATATCTTCAAAGCTATCAGCGCAAAGAAAAAAGCAACACACCACTTCCGGGAGGGCTCGAAACTCCAACCTTTCGGTTAACAGCCGAACGCGCTAGCCAATTGCGCCAAGGAGACAGTCGTGCTCCACTCTCACCACCATCAGAACAAATCTTCAAAGCTATCCGCGCAAAGAAAAAAGCAAAACACCAATCCCGGGAGGGCTCGAGCCTCGAAATTTTCGGTTAACAGCCGATCGCTCTGGCCAATTGCGCCACGGAGAAAGTCCTGCTCAACTCTCACCACAATTAGAACATATCTTCAAAGCTATCAGCCCAAAGAAAAAAAAGCGCCGCACCACCACCGGGTGGGCTCGAACCTCCAACTTTTTGGTTAACAGCCGATCGCGCTAGCCAATTGCGCCACGGGGACCATCCAGCTCCACTCTCACCACCGTCAGACCATTTCTTCAGAGCTATCACCCCAAAGAAAAAAATCGCCGCACCACCACCGGTTGGGCTCGAAACTCCAACCTTTCGGTTAACAGCCGATCGCGCTAGCCAATAGCGCCACGAAGACAGTCTTGCTCATCTCTCACCACCATCAGAACATATCATCAAAGCTATCAGCCCAAAGAAAAAAAAGCACCGCACCACCACCGGGTGGGCTCGAACCTCAAACTTTTCGGTTAACAGCCGATTGCGCTGGCCAATTGCGCCACGGAGACAGTCCTGCTCCACTCTCACCACAATTAGAACATATCTTCAAAGCTATCAGCCCAAAGAAAAAAAAAGCGCCACACCACCACCGGGTGGGCTCGAACCTCCAACCTTTCGGTTAACAGCCGATCGCTCTAGCAAATTGCACCACGGAGACAGTCCTGCTCCACTCTCACCACCATCAGAACATAACTTCAAAGCTATCAGCCCACAAAAAAAGCGCCGCACAACCACCGGGTAGGCTCGAACCTCCAACTTTTCGGTTAACAGCCGATCGCGCTAGCCAATTGTGCCATGGAGACAGTCCTGCTCCGCTCTCACCACCATAAGAACATATCTTCAAAGCTATCAGCCCAAAAAAGTGCCGCACCACCACCGGGTGGGCTCGAACCTCCAACCTTTCGGTTAACAGCCGATCACGCTAGCCAATTGCCCCACGAAGACAGTCGTGCTCCACTCTCACCACCGTCAGAACATTTCTTCAGAGCTATCAGCCCAAAGAAAAAAAAAAGCGCTGCACCACCACCGGGTGGGCTCGAACCTTCAACTTTTCGGTTAACAGCCGATCGCGCTAGCCAATTGCGCCACGGAGACAGTCCTGCTCCACTCTCACCACCATAAGAACATATCTTCAAAGCTATCAGCCCGAAGAAAAAAGCAATACACCACTCCCGGGAGGTCTCGAAACTCCAACCTTTCGGTTAACAGCCGATCGCGCTAGCCAATTGCGCCACGGAGACAGTCCTGCTCCACTCTCACCACTATAAGAACATATCTTCAAAGCTATCAGCCCAACGAGATAAAAGCACCGCACCACCACTGGGTGGGCTCGAACCTCCGACCTTTTGGTTAACCGCCGATCGCGCTAGCCAATTGCGCCACGGAGACAGTCCTGCTCCACTCTCACCACCATCAGAACATATCTTCAAAGCTATCAGCCCAAAGAAAAAAAGCGCCGCACCACCACCGGGTGGGCTCGAACCTCCAACTTTCCGGTTAACAGCCGATCACGCTAGCCGATTGCGCCACGGAGACAGTCCTGCTCCACTCTCACCACCGTCAGAACATTTCTTCAGAGCTATCAGCCCAAAGAAAAAAAAGCGCTGCACCACCACCGGGTGGGCTCGAACCTTCAACCTTTCAGTTAACAGCCGATCGCGCTAGCCAATTGCCCCACGGAGACAGTCGCGCTCCACTCTCACCATCGTCAGAACATTTCTTCAGAGCTATCACCCCAAAGAAAAAAAAGCGCCGCACCACCACCGGTTGGGCTCGAACCTCTGACCTTTCGGTTAACAGCCGATCGCGCTAGTCAATTGCGCCACGAAGACAGTCCTGCTCCACTTTCACCACCATCAGAACATATCTTCAAAGCTATTACCGCAAAGAAAAAAGCAAAACACCACTCCCGGAGGGCTTGAACCTCCAACTTTCCGGTTAACAGCCGATCACGCTAGCCAATTGCGCCACGGAGACAGTCTTACTCTACTCTCACAACCATCAGAACATAACTTCAAAGCTATCAGCCCACAGAAAAAAAAGCGCCGCACCACCACCGGGAGAGCTTGAAACTCCAACTTTTCGGTTAACAGCCGATCGTGCTAGCCAATTGCGCCACGCAGACTGTCCTGCTCCACTCTCACTACCGTCAGAACATTTCTTCAGAGCTATCAGCCCAAAGAAAAAAAAAGCGCTGCACAACCACCGGGTGGGCTCGAACCTCCAACATTACGGTTAACAGCCGATCGCGCTAGCCCATTACGCCACGGAGGCAGCCTTGCTCCACCCTCACCATTATCAGAACATATCTTCAAAGCTATCAGCGCAAAGAAAAAAAAAGCGCTGCACCACCACCAGGTGGGCTCGAACCTCCAACCTTTCGGTTAACAGCCAATCGCGCTAGCCCATTGCGCCACGGAGACAGTCTTG
The DNA here is from genome assembly GCF_043290135.1 of Rhipicephalus microplus. Classification (NCBI taxonomy): domain Eukaryota; kingdom Metazoa; phylum Arthropoda; class Arachnida; order Ixodida; family Ixodidae; genus Rhipicephalus; species Rhipicephalus microplus. The sequence continues at coordinate 292,953,142 of NC_134702.1, forward strand.
CTCCACTCTCACCACCATCAGAACATAACTTCAATGCTATCAGCGCAAAGAAAAAAGCAACACACCACTCCCGGGAGGGCTTGAACCTCCAACTTTCCGGTTAACAGCCGATCACGCTAGCCAATTGCGCCACGGAGACAGTCTTACTATACTCTCACAACCATCAGAACATAACTTCAAAGCTATCAGCCCACAGAAAAAAAAGCGCCGCACCACCACCGGGAGAGCTCGAACCTCCAACTTTTCGGTTAACAGCCGATCGCGCTAGCCAATTGCGCCACGTAGACTGTCCTGCTCCACTCTCACCACCGTGAGAAAATTTCTTCAGAGCTATCAGCCCAAAGAAAAAAAAGCACTGCACCACCACCGGGTGGGCTCGAACCTCCAACCTTACGGTTAACAGCCGATCGCGCTAGCCAATTGCCCCACGGAGACAGTCGTGCTCCACTCTCACCATCGTCAGAACATTTCTTCAGAGCTATCACCCCAAAGAAAAAAAAAGCGCCGCACCACCACCGGTTGGGCTCGAACCTCAAACCTTTCGGTTAACAGCCGATCGCGCTAGCCAATTGCGCCACGAAGACTGTCCTGCTCCAATCTCACCACCATCAGAACTTATCTTCAAAGCTATTACCGCAAAGAAAAAAGCAACACACCACTCCTGGGAGGGCTCGAGACTCCAACCTTTAGGTTAACAGCCGATCGCGCTAGCCCATTGCGCCACGGAGGCAGTCTTGCTCCACTCTCACCATCATCAGAACATATCTTCAAAGCTATCAGCGCAAAGAAAAAAAAGCGCCGCACCACATCCGGGTGGGCTCGAACCTCCACCCTTTCGGTTAACAGCCGATCGCGCTAGCCCATTGCGCCACGGAGACAGTCTTGCTCCACTCTCACCACCATCAGAACATAACTTCAAAATATCAGCGCAAAGAAAAAAGCAACACACCACTCCCGGGAGGGCTCGAAACTCCAACCTTTCGGTCAACAGCCGATCGCGCTAGCCCATTGCGCCACGGAGACAGTCTTGCTCCCTTCTCACCACCATCAAGACATAACTTCAAAGCTATCAGCCCAAAGAAAAAAAAGCACCGCACCACCACCGGGTGGGCTCGAACCTCCAACCTTTCGGTTAACAGCCGATCGCGCTAGCCAAATGCGCCATGGAGACAGTCGTGCTTCACTCTCACCACCATCAGAACATATCTTCAAAGCTATCAGCGCAAAGAAAAAAGCAAAACACCACTCCCGGGAGGGCTCGAACCTCAAACTTTTCGGTTAACAGCCGATCGCGCTGGCCAATTGCACCACGGAGAAATTCCTGCTCAACTCTCACCAAAATTAGAACATATTGCTACCTGTAGGCTGCCACAAACCATAGTGCGAATGCGCGTGTGCGCCCGACGAGGAAGATGAGGCTCGCTGGCTGCTCGAGCTCGGAGCCAGACTGGCCAGTGCTGCAACCGCTCTTGCAATTATATTTTTCGAATATATTCGCAATACTTTGTCTCGTTACTCACGTAACATATTTGGTGGAGGTGGAACGATCCCCGTCCTCACCACGCAGCTCCGCAGTGGCCGCATCCTCCAGCTTTCCGCCATGGCTTCCAGTGACAACGCGTCCGCTTCATCATCTGCGGCTTCTCCGACAACCTTTGTCGCCGTCCAAACACCACGTGATCCCGGGACATTTTCTGCGCAACCTGGCCTCGACGTCGACAAATGGCTTCGCCTTTATGAACGGGTCAGTCAAACTCACCGTTGGGACCCTACCATGATGCTCGCTAATGTTCTCTTCTACTTGGACGGAACCCCGCGTGTCTGGTACGAGACAAATGAGTCCGAACTCACCAGCTGGGACACGTTCAAGGAGAAGCTACGTGACATCTTTGGGGACCCGACCGGTCGCCACGCAGCTGCACGACAGGAGCTGGCTACCCGTGTCCAGTCGCCAACTGAATCGTATGTGTCATACATTCAAGAAGTTCTCGCTCTTTGCCGAAAAGTGGACGAGGCGATGTCTGAGGCTGAAAAGGTTGGACACGTTTTGAAGGGGATCGCGGACGACGCCTTCAATTTGCTGGTGTACACTAACGTCTCGACCATCGACCGTGTAATTCAAGAATGCCGCCGTTTCGAAACAGCAAAAAGCCGTCGGGTGCGCCCTCCTTTTTCTCGGTTGCCAAACACGGCGGCTACGTCCACCTGCTCCGATTCTACCGTCACACCGCCCTTTGAGCAGAGTGTAACGCGTATCGTTCGACGGGAACTTGAAGCAGCAAGTCCAGCGCCGCTTCAGCCCACTTCTTTCGAACATACGATACCGACAACCCCCGCGATCTCCGTTATTCAGGCGGTCGTACGACAAGAATTCGCCAACCGCGGGTTCCCTGATGCTTGCCCCATCTCTTGCCCCTCCTCCAGACCAATTCCCACTAATGCACCTCGACGTGACCCATTTGTTGCTCCACGATCTCGCAACCCGGCGGAATGGCGAACTCCTGACGACAAACCGATCTGCTTCCGGTGCCACCGCGTTGGACATGTCTCCCGCTACTGCCGTGCCTCCTGGACGCCGCCACATAGGAGCCAGTTTTTCGCACCTTATAGCCCATATGAAGATCTTCGCCGGTATTCGTCCAGCCGTACCGCCCCTGCTTTCGACACGTCTAACAGCCGCCTTCCTGCTCGTTCTCCGTCCCCTCAACGCCGTCGTTCCCCGTCGCCCCAGCCACGCCGCCATCACTCGCCGCCTAACTTTTCATCGTACCCGACGGAAAACTAGACAGTGCAGCCCCTGGAGGTAGTGCTGCATCATCCCTGTCTGAACCAAACCCTCCATTGACGCTTCATACGAACAAAAATCTTGTCGATGTACACGTGGACGGTATTTCTCTGTCGGCACTAGTCGATACTGGCGCTCATGTGTCCATCATCAGCGTTCATCTTTGTCGCCGCTTAAGAAAAGTACTCACGCCCCCTGCTACCGAAGCTGTACGTGTGGCCGATGGCGGCACTGTTCCTGTCATTGGCATGTGTACGGCTCGCATACGCATCGCCGACCGTTACATCCCTGTTCTATTCACGGTGCTCCAGAACTGTCCTCATGACCTCATCTTAGGGATGGACTTCCTGTCGACCCATTCTGCTCTCATCGACTGTTCCGCTGGTACTCTTTGCTTAGACCTTCCTCTTCAGCCGGATATTCACCCTGAACCTCAACACGGCCTTTCTGCCACAGACTTCCTCCGCTTACCGCCTAAAGCCCTCACATTCACCGAATTTGCCACGACCTCACCCGTATTGGATGGGAATTACATCGTCACGCCGATTCCTGATGTCCTACTGGCACGTGACGTCACCGTCCCTCACTGCATCGTAACTGTAGCCTCCAACCGGACCCGTCTACCCGTCATAAATTTCGGCTTCACAAAGCAAGTCCTCCCTGAAGGCATCCTAATTGCCACGTTGCGGTCCTTAGCCGATGATCACGTCACCACTTTCGCAGCCGACGCATGCCCCAATTTTCCTTGTCGCCCACTCGATGCCACATGCCTCGACATGTCAATACGTCCCATGATCGACCCTGACCTTCCCCCAGCGCAATCAGCCGCTCTCGCACGCCTTCTAGCTTCCTACCGTGACATCTTCGACCTTGACGACCGCCCACTCGGCCAAACTTCTCTTGTAAAGCACCGCATCAACACCGGTGATGCTGCTCCCATTCACCGTCGACCGTATCGCGTGTCCGCGTCGGAGCGCCAGATTATTCAAGCTGAAGTGAATAAGATGTTAACTAAAGGCATTATTGAGCCCTCATCAAGCCCATGGGCGTCACCCGTCGTCCTGGTTAAAAAGAAGGACAACACATGGCGTTTTTGCATCGATTACCGGCATCTAAATCGAATCACCAAAAAGGACGTGTATCCTTTACCACGTATTGATGACGCCCTCGATTGTCTCCACGGCGCACGCTACTTTTCATCCATCGACCTTCGTTCTGGTTATTGGCAGATTGCCGTAGACGAGAAAGACCAAGAAAAGACCGCCTTCATCACTCCAGATGGCCTATACCAATTCAAGGTTATGCCCTTCGGTCTATGCAATGCCCCCGCCACGTTCGAACGTATGATGGACTCTCTGCTACACGGGTTCAAATGGTCAACATGCCTGTGTTACCTAGACGACGTCCTCGTATTTGCACCTACGTTTGAGACCCACCTTGAGCGTCTGTCGGCCATTCTCGACGTCTTCCGCAAAGCTGGCCTCCAGTTGAACTCCTCGAAGTGTCACTTCGGCCGCCGACAGATTACCGTGCTGGGCCACCTTGTCGATGCTTCTGGTGTGAGACCGGACCCTGAGAAAATTCGTGCCGTCACGAGTTTCCCAGTACCCCAATCCGCCAAAGATGTCCGGAGCTTTGTGGGACTTTGCTCCTACTTTAGGCGGTTCGTGAAAGATTTTGCGGCAATCGCCCAACCACTTACCGATCTTTTGAAGAAAGGCGTTCCATTTTCGTGGGGGTCCACTCAAGCTGCCGCCTTCTCTCACCTCATAACACTTTTGACGACGCCCCCTATCCTCGCCCACTTTGACCCATCTGCCCGAACTGAGGTCCGAACTGATGCCAGTGGTCACGGCATCGGAGCCGTTCTCGCCCAATGCCAACAGGGACACGACCGCGTTATCGCGTATGCTAGCCGCCTCCTTACACCTGCAGAGCGTAACTATTCGATCACGGAGCGAGAATGCCTTGCTCTTGTCTGGGCGGTCTCAAAATTCCGTCCATATTTATATGGCACTCACTTTTCCGTCGTCACCGACCACCACGCGCTCTGCTGGCTTTCATCCTTAAGAGATCCTACAGGTCGACTTGGTCGCTGGGCTCTGCGACTGCAAGAATACACCTTTTCTGTGATATACAAGTCTGGACGCCTGCACCAGGACGCCGATTGCCTTTCTCGCTATCCAGTTGACCCATCGGCCACCATACCTGACAACGACGCCTGCGTGTGCTCCGTTTCTCAACTGAACCACATAGCCGACGAGCAACGCCGTGATGCAGCCCTACGAGCTATCATTGAGCGCCTCGACTCCTCCCCATCGAACCGATCCTATCGCTCGTTCGTACTCCAGAATGGCACATTATACCGGCATAACTTCCATCCAGACGGCCCATCTCTGCTGCTTGCCATACCCAAACACCTCCGCTTGGCTGTACTCCACGAACTTCATGACGTTCCTACTGCCGGTCACCTGGGTGTGTCCCGCACATACGACCGGATTCGCCGTCGCTTCTATTGGCCAGGTCTGGCACGGTCCGTCAGAAGATACGTCGCGGCGTGTGAGGAATGTCAGCGCCGCAAAACACCATCGACGCTTCCGGCTGGGCGCCTTCAACCACTCGATATTTCTACGGAACCTTTCTTTCGCGTCGGCTTGGACTTACTCGGCCCTTTTCCTCTGTCTTCTGCTGGCAACAGGTGGATAGCTGTGGCCACAGACTACGCCACACGCTACGCAATCACACGCGCCCTTCCAACAAGTTGCGCCACTGACGTCGCCGATTTTCTTCTACACGACGTGATCTTGCAACATGGTGCTCCACGCCAGCTGCTCACGGACCGAGGCCGCACATTTCTATCGAAAGTCATAGCGGACATCCTACGCTCTTGTGCAACACGCCACAAGCTCACTACGTCGTACCATCCGCAAACAAATGGCCTCACAGAACGCCTGAACCGAACCCTAACTGACATGCTTGCAAAGTACGTTTCCTCAGATCACTCTGACTGGGACATCGCTTTACCATACGTGACATTTGCCTACAATTCTTCGCGCCACGACACGGCTGGTTACTCCCCTTTTTTCTTGCTGTTCGGCCGCGAACCCACATTACCCATCGATACGACGATTCCGTTACCAGCAGCTCCAACTTCACAATATGCTCTGGACGCCATCAGCCGGGCCGCCCACGCACGCGAAACCGCTCGTGCTCGCCTTCTGACCTCCCAAGCAAACCAACGGCGTCGGTACGACCAACGACACCGCGATGTGCACTTTTCGCCCGGTTCGTTGGTTCTGCTGTGGTCTCCGACCAGGCACGTTGGCCTGTCTGACAAGCTGCTCTCTCGGTACACAGGGCCCTACAGAGTGCTTCGTGAGGTGACTCCCGTCACTTATGAAATCACTCCTGCTGCCTCGCCGTCTTCATCCACCCCTAGGGCCACCGACATCGTACACGTCGCACGCCTGAAGCAGTACCACTCGCCCAATGATCTTGACATCTAGATGCGCCGAGACGGCGCCTTTGCCGACGGGGGTTATGCTACCTGTAGGCTGCCACAAACCATAGTGCGAATGCGCGTGTGCGCCCGACGAGGAAGATGAGGCTCGCTGGCTGCTCGAGCTCGGAGCCAGACTGGCCAGTGCTGCAACCGCTCTTGCAAATATATTTTTCGAATATATTCGCAATACTTTGTCTCGTTACTCACGTAACAATATCTTCAAAGCTATCAGACCAAAGAAAAAAAAGCGCCGCACCACCACCGGGTGGGCTCGAACCTCCAACTTTTCGGTTAACAGCCGAGCGCGCTAGCCAATTGCGCCACGGGGACCGTCCTGCTCCACTCTCACCACTGCCAGACCATTTCTTCAGAGCTATCACCCCAAAGAAAAAAGAGCGCCGCACCACATCCGGGTGAGCTCGAACCTCCAACCTTTCGGTTAACGGCCGATCGCGCTAGCCAATTGCCCCACGGAGACAGTCGTGCTCCACTCTCACCACCGTCAGAACATTTCTTCAGAGCTATCACCCCAAAGAAAAAAAAGCGCCGCACCACCACCGGTTGGGCTCGAACCTCCAACCTTTCGGTTAACAGCCGATCGCGCTAGCCAATTGCGCCACGAAGACAGTCCTGCTCCACTCTCACCACCATCAGAACATATCTTCAAAGCTATTACCGCAAAGAAAAAAGCAACACACCACTCCCGGGAGGGCTCAAAACTCCAACCTTTCGGTTTACAGCCGATCGCGCTAGCCTATTGCGCCACGGAGACAGTCTTGCTCCACTCTCACCACCATAAGAACATATCTTCAAAGCTATCAGCGCAAAGAAAAAAAGCGCTGCACCGCCACCGCGTGGGCTCGAAACTCCTACCTTTCGGTTAACAGCCGATCGCGCTAGCCAATTGCGCCACGGAGACAATCCTGCTCCACTCTCACCACCATCAGAACATATCTTCAAATCTATCAGCCCACAGAAAAAAAGCGCCGCACAACCACCGGGTAGGCTCGAACCTCCAACTTTTCGGTTAACAGCCGATCGCGCTAGCCAATTGCGCCACGAAGACAGTCCTGCTCCACTCTCACCACCATAAGAACATATCTTCAAAGCTATCAGCCCGAAGAAAAAAGCAACACACAACTCCCGGGAGGGCTCGAAACTCCAACCTTTCGGTCAACAGCCGATCGCGCTAGCCCATTGCGCCACGGAGACAGTCTTGCTCATCTCTCACCACCATCAGATCATATCATCAAAGCTATCAGCCCAAAGAAAAAAAAGCACCGCACCACCACCGGGTGGGCTCAAACCTCCAACCTTTCGGTTAACAGCCGATCGCGCTAGCCAACTGCGCCACGGAGACAGTCGTGCTCCACTCTCACCACCATCAGAACATATCTTCAAAGCTATCAGCCCAAACAAAAAAAAAGCGCCGCACCACCGCCGGGTGGGCTCGAAACTCCAACCTTTCGGTTAACAGCCGATCGCGCTAGCCAATTGCGCCACGGAGACAGTCCTGCTTCACTCTTACCACCATCAGAACATATCTTCAAAGCTATCAGCCCAAAGAAAAAAAAGCGCCATACCACCACCGGGTGGGCTCGAACCTCCGACCTTTTGGTTAACAGCCGATCGCGCTAGCCAATTGCGCCATGGAGACAGTCCTGCTCCACTCTCACCACCATCAGAACATATCTTCAAAGCTATCAGCCCAAAGAAAAAAAAGCACCGCACCACCAAAGGGTGGGCTCGAACCTCCGACCTTTTGTTTAACCGCCGATCGCGCTAGCCAATTGCGCCACGGAGACAGTCCTGCTCCACTCTCACCACCATCAGAACATATCTTCAAAGCTATCAGCCCAAAGAAAAAAAGCGCCGCACCACCACCGGGTGGGCTCGAACCTCCAACTTTCCGGTTAACAGCCGATCACGCTAGCCGATTGCGCCACGGAGACAGTCCTGCTCCACTCTCACCACCGTCAGAACATTTCTTCAGAGCTATCAGCCCAAAGAAAAAAAAGCGCTGCACCACCACCGGGTGGGCTCGAACCTTCAACCTTTCAGTTAACAGCCGATCGCGCTAGCCAATTGCCCCACGGAGACAGTCGCGCTCCACTCTCACCATCGTCAGAACATTTCTTCAGAGCTATCACCCCAAAGAAAAAAAAGCGCCGCACCACCACCGCTTGGGCTCGAACCTCTGACCTTTCGGTTAACAGCCGATCGCGCTAGTCAATTGCGCCACGAATACAGTCCTGCTCCACTTTCACCACCATCAGAACATATCTTCAAAGCTATTACCGCAAAGAAAAAAGCAAAACACCACTCCCGGAGGGCTTGAACCTCCAACTTTCCGGTTAACAGCCGATCACGCTAGCCAATTGCGCCACGGAGACAGTCTTACTCTACTCTCACAACCATCAGAACATAACTTCAAAGCTATCAGCCCACAGAAAAAAAAGCGCCGCACCACCACCGGGAGAGCTTGAACCTCCAACTTTTCGGTTAACAGCCGATCGTGCTAGCCAATTGCGCCACGCAGACTGTCCTGCTCCACTCTCACTACCGTCAAAACATTTCTTCAGAGCTATCAGCCCAAAGAAAAAAAAGCGCTGCACAACCACCGGGTGGGCTCGAACCTCCAACATTACGGTTAACAGCCGATCGCGCTAGCCCATTACGCCACGGAGGCAGCCTTGCTCCACCCTCACCATTATCAGAACATATCTTCAAAGCTATCAGCGCAAAGAAAAAAAAGCGCTGCACCACCACCAGGTGGGCTCGAACCTCCAACCTTTCGGTTAACAGCCAATCGCGCTAGCCCATTGCGCCACGGAGACAGTCTTGCTCCACTCTCACCACCATCAGAACATAACTTCAATGCTATCAGCGCAAAGAAAAAAGCAACACACCACTCCCGGGAGGGCTTGAACCTCCAACTTTCCGGTTAACAGCCGATCACGCTAGCCAATTGCGCCATGGAGACAGTCTTACTATACTCTCACAACCATCAGAACATAACTTCAAAGCTATCAGCCCACAGAAAAAAAAGCGCCGCACCACCACCGGGAGAGCTCGAACCTCCAACTTTTCGGTTAACAGCCGATCGCGCTAGCCAATTGCGCCACGTAGACTGTCCTGCTCCACTCTCACCACCGTGAGAAAATTTCTTCAGAGCTATCAGCCCAAAGAAAAAAAAGCACTGCACCACCACCGGGTGGGCTCGAACCTCCAACCTTACGGTTAACAGCCGATCGCGCTAGCCAATTGCCCCACGGAGACAGTCGTGCTCCACTCTCACCATCGTCAGAACATTTCTTCAGAGCTATCACCCCAAAGAAAAAAAAAGCGCCGCACCACCACCGGTTGGGCTCGAACCTCAAACCTTTCGGTTAACAGCCGATCGCGCTAGCCAATTGCGCCACGAAGACTGTCCTGCTCCAATCTCACCACCATCAGAACTTATCTTCAAAGCTATTACCGCAAAGAAAAAAGCAACACACCACTCCTGGGAGGGCTCGAGACTCCAACCTTTAGGTTAACAGCCGATCGCGCTAGCCCATTGCGCCACGGAGGCAGTCTTGCTCCACTCTCACCATCATCAGAACATATCTTCAAAGCTATCAGCGCAAAGAAAAAAAAGCGCCGCACCACATCCGGGTGGGCTCGAACCTCCACCCTTTCGGTTAACAGCCGATCGCGCTAGCCCATTGCGCCACGGAGACAGTCTTGCTCCACTCTCACCACCATCAGAACATAACTTCAAAATATCAGCGCAAAGAAAAAAGCAACACCCCACTCCCGGGAGGGCTCGAAACTCCAACCTTTCGGTCAACAGCCGATCGCGCTAGCCCATTGCGCCACGGAGACAGTCTTGCTCCCTTCTCACCACCATCAAGACATAACTTCAAAGCTATCAGCCCAAAGAAAAAAAAGCACCGCACCACCACCGGGTGGGCTCGAACCTCCAACCTTTCGGTTAACAGCCGATCGCGCTAGCCAAATGCGCCATGGAGACAGTCGTGCTTCACTCTCACCACCATCAGAACATATCTTCAAAGCTATCAGCGCAAAGAAAAAAGCAAAACACCACTCCCGGGAGGGCTCGAACCTCAAACTTTTCGGTTAACAGCCGATCGCGCTGGCCAATTGCACCACGGAGAACTTCCTGCTCAACTCTCACCAAAATTAGAACATATCTTCAAAGCTATCAGACCAAAGAAAAAAAAGCGCCGCACCACCACCGGGTGGGCTCGAACCTCCAACTTTTCGGTTAACAGCCGAGCGCGCTAGCCAATTGCGCCACGGGGACCGTCCTGCTCCACTCTCACCACTGCCAGACCATTTCTTCAGAGCTATCACCCCAAAGAAAAAAGAGCGCCGCACCACATCCGGGTGAGCTCGAACCTCCAACCTTTCGGTTAACGGCCGATCGCGCTAGCCAATTGCCCCACGGAGACAGTCGTGCTCCACTCTCACCACCGTCAGAACATTTCTTCAGAGCTATCACCCCAAAGAAAAAAAAGCGCCGCACCACCACCGGTTGGGCTCGAACCTCCAACCTTTCGGTTAACAGCCGATCGCGCTAGCCAATTGCGCCACGAAGACAGTCCTGCTCCACTCTCACCACCATCAGAACATATCTTCAAAGCTATTACCGCAAAGAAAAAAGCAACACACCACTCCCGGGAGGGCTCAAAACTCCAACCTTTCGGTTTACAGCCGATCGCGCTAGCCTATTGCGCCACGGAGACAGTCTTGCTCCACTCTCACCACCATAAGAACATATCTTCAAAGCTATCAGCGCAAAGAAAAAAAGCGCTGCACCGCCACCGCGTGGGCTCGAAACTCCTACCTTTCGGTTAACAGCCGATCGCGCTAGCCAATTGCGCCACGGAGACAATCCTGCTCCACTCTCACCACCATCAGAACATATCTTCAAATCTATCAGCCCACAGAAAAAAAAGCGCCGCACAACCACCGGGTAGGCTCGAACCTCCAACTTTTCGGTTAACAGCCGATCGCGCTAGCCAATTGCGCCACGAAGACAGTCCTGCTCCACTCTCACCACCATAAGAACATATTTTCAAAGCTATCAGCCCGAAGAAAAAAGCAACACACAACTCCCGGGAGGGCTCGAAACTCCAACCTTTCGGTCAACAGCCGATCGCGCTAGCCCATTGCGCCACGGAGACAGTCTTGCTCATCTCTCACCACCATCAGATCATATCATCAAAGCTATCAGCCCAAAGAAAAAAAAGCACCGCACCACCACCGGGTGGGCTCAAACCTCCAACCTTTCGGTTAACAGCCGATCGCGCTAGCCAACTGCGCCACGGAGACAGTCGTGCTCCACTCTCACCACCATCAGAACATATCTTCAAAGCTATCAGCCCAAACAAAAAAAAAGCGCCGCACCACCGCCGGGTGGGCTCGAAACTCCAACCTTTCGGTTAACAGCCGATCGCGCTAGCCAATTGCGCCACGGAGACAGTCCTGCTTCACTCTTACCACCATCAGAACATATCTTCAAAGCTATCAGCCCAAAGAAAAAAAAGCGCCATACCACCACCGGGTGGGCTCGAACCTCCGACCTTTTGGTTAACAGCCGATCGCGCTAGCCAATTGCGCCATGGAGACAGTCCTGCTCCACTCTCACCACCATCAGAACATATCTTCAAAGCTATCAGCCCAAAGAAAAAAAAGCACCGCACCACCAAAGGGTGGGCTCGAACCTCCGACCTTTTGTTTAACCGCCGATCGCGCTAGCCAATTGCGCCACGGAGACAGTCCTGCTCCACTCTCACCACCATCAGAACATATCTTCAAAGCTATCAGCCCAAAGAAAAAAAGCGCCGCACCACCACCGGGTGGGCTCGAACCTCCAACTTTCCGGTTAACAGCCGATCACGCTAGCCGATTGCGCCACGGAGACAGTCCTGCTCCACTCTCACCACCGTCAGAACATTTCTTCAGAGCTATCAGCCCAAAGAAAAAAAAGCGCTGCACCACCACCGGGTGGGCTCGAACCTTCAACCTTTCAGTTAACAGCCGATCGCGCTAGCCAATTGCCCCACGGAGACAGTCGCGCTCCACTCTCACCATCGTCAGAACATTTCTTCAGAGCTATCACCCCAAAGAAAAAGAAGCGCCGCACCACCACCGGTTGGGCTCGAACCTCTGACCTTTCGGTTAACAGCCGATCGCGCTAGTCAATTGCGCCACGAAGACAGTCCTGCTCCACTTTCACCACCATCAGAACATATCTTCAAAGCTATTACCGCAAAGAAAAAAGCAAAACACCACTCCCGGAGGGCTTGAACCTCCAACTTTCCGGTTAACAGCCGATCACGCTAGCCAATTGCGCCACGGAGACAGTCTTACTCTACTCTCACAACCATCAGAACATAACTTCAAAGCTATCAGCCCACAGAAAAAAAAGCGCCGCACCACCACCGGGAGAGCTTGAACCTCCAACTTTTCGGTTAACAGCCGATCGTGCTAGCCAATTGCGCCACGCAGACTGTCCTGCTCCACTCTCACTACCGTCAGAACATTTCTTCAGAGCTATCAGCCCAAAGAAAAAAAAGCGCTGCACAACCACCGGGTGGGCTCGAACCTCCAACATTACGGTTAACAGCCGATCGCGCTAGCCCATTACGCCACGGAGGCAGCCTTGCTCCACCCTCACCATTATCAGAACATATCTTCAAAGCTATCAGCGCAAAGAAAAAAAAAGCGCTGCACCACCACCAGGTGGGCTCGAACCTCCAACCTTTCGGTTAACAGCCAATCGCGCTAGCCCATTGCGCCACGGAGACAGTCTTGCTCCACTCTCACCACCATCAGAACATAACTTCAATGCTATCAGCGCAAAGAAAAAAGCAACACACCACTCCCGGGAGGGCTTGAACCTCCAACTTTCCGGTTAACAGCCGATCACGCTAGCCAATTGCGCCACGGAGACAGTCTTACTATACTCTCACAACCATCAGAACATAACTTCAAAGCTATCAGCCCACAGAAAAAAAAGCGCCGCACCACCACCGGGAGAGCTCGAACCTCCAACTTTTCGGTTAACAGCCGATCGCGCTAGCCAATTGCGCCACGTAGACTGTCCTGCTCCACTCTCACCACCGTGAGAAAATTTCTTCAGAGCTATCAGCCCAAAGAAAAAAAAGCACTGCACCACCACCGGGTGGGCTCGAACCTCCAACCTTACGGTTAACAGCCGATCGCGCTAGCCAATTGCCCCACGGAGACAGTCGTGCTCCACTCTCACCATCGTCAGAACATTTCTTCAGAGCTATCACCCCAAAGAAAAAAAAAGCGCCGCACCACCACCGGTTGGGCTCGAACCTCAAACCTTTCGGTTAACAGCCGATCGCGCTAGCCAATTGCGCCACGAAGACTGTCCTGCTCCAATCTCACCACCATCAGAACTTATCTTCAAAGCTATTACCGCAAAGAAAAAAGCGCCGCACCACATCCGGGTGGGCTCGAACCTCCACCCTTTCGGTTAACAGCCGATCGCGCTAGCCCATTGCGCCACGGAGACAGTCTTGCTCCACTCTCACCACCATCAGAACATAACTTCAAAATATCAGCGCAAAGAAAAAAGCAACACACCACTCCCGGGAGGGCTCGAAACTCCAACCTTTCGGTCAACAGCCGATCGCGCTAGCCCATTGCGCCACGGAGACAGTCTTGCTCCCTTCTCACCACCATCAAGACATAACTTCAAAGCTATCAGCCCAAAGAAAAAAAAGCACCGCACCACCACCGGGTGGGCTCGAACCTCCAACCTTTCGGTTAACAGCCGATCGCGCTAGCCAAATGCGCCATGGAGACAGTCGTGCTTCACTCTCACCACCATCAGAACATATCTTCAAAGCTATCAGCGCAAAGAAAAAAGCAAAACACCACTCCCGGGAGGGCTCGAACCTCAAACTTTTCGGTTAACAGCCGATCGCGCTGGCCAATTGCACCACGGAGAAATTCCTGCTCAACTCTCACCAAAATTAGAACATATCTTCAAAGCTATCAGACCAAAGAAAAAAAAGCGCCGCACCACCACCGGGTGGGCTCGAACCTCCAACTTTTCGGTTAACAGCCGATCGCGCTAGCCAATTGCGCCACGGGGACCGTCCTGCTCCACTCTCACCACTGCCAGACCATTTCTTCAGAGCTATCACCCCAAAGAAAAAAGAGCGCCGCACCACATCCGGGTGAGCTCGAACCTCCAACCTTTCGGTTAACGGCCGATCGCGCTAGCCAATTGCCCCACGGAGACAGTCGTGCTCCACTCTCACCACCGTCAGAACATTTCTTCAGAGCTATCACCCCAAAGAAAAAAAAGCGCCGCACCACCACCGGTTGGGCTCGAACCTCCAACCTTTCGGTTAACAGCCGATCGCGCTAGCCAATTGCGCCACGAAGACAGTCCTGCTCCACTCTCACCACCATCAGAACATATCTTCAAAGCTATTACCGCAAAGAAAAAAGCAACACACCACTCCCGGGAGGGCTCAAAACTCCAACCTTTCGGTTTACAGCCGATCGCGCTAGCCTATTGCGCCACGGAGACAGTCTTGCTCCACTCTCACCACCATAAGAACATATCTTCAAAGCTATCAGCGCAAAGAAAAAAAGCGCTGCACCGCCACCGCGTGGGCTCGAAACTCCTACCTTTCGGTTAACAGCCGATCGCGCTAGCCAATTGCGCCACGGAGACAATCCTGCTCCACTCTCACCACCATCAGAACATATCTTCAAATCTATCAGCCCACAGAAAAAAAAGCGCCGCACAACCACCGGGTAGGCTCGAACCTCCAACTTTTCGGTTAACAGCCGATCACGCTAGCCAATTGCGCCACGAAGACAGTCCTGCTCCACTCTCACCACCATAAGAACATATCTTCAAAGCTATCAGCCCGAAGAAAAAAGCAACACACAACTCCCGGGAGGGCTCGAAACTCCAACCTTTCGGTCAACAGCCGATCGCGCTAGCCCATTGCGCCACGGAGACAGTCTTGCTCATCTCTCACCACCATCAGATCATATCATCAAAGCTATCAGCCCAAAGAAAAAAAAGCACCGCACCACCACCGGGTGGGCTCGAACCTCCAACCTTTCGGTTAACAGCCGATCGCGCTAGCCAACTGCGCCACGGAGACAGTCGTGCTCCACTCTCACCACCATCAGAACATATCTTCAAAGCTATCAGCCCAAACAAAAAAAAAAGCGCCGCACCACCGCCGGGTGGGCTCGAAACTCCAACCTTTCGGTTAACAGCCGATCGCGCTAGCCAATTGCGCCACGGAGACAGTCCTGCTTCACTCTTACCACCATCAGAACATATCTTCAAAGCTATCAGCCCAAAGAAAAAAAAGCGCCATACCACCACCGGGTGGGCTCGAACCTCCGACCTTTTGGTTAACAGCCGATCGCGCTAGCCAATTGCGCCATGGAGACAGTCCTGCTCCACTCTCACCACCATCAGAACATATCTTCAAAGCTATCAGCCCAAAGAAAAAAAAGCACCGCACCACCAAAGGGTGGGCTCGAACCTCCAACCTTTCGGTTAACAGCCGATCGCACAAGCCAATTGCGCCACGGAGACAGTCGTGCTCCACTGTCACCACCATCAGAACATATCTTCAAAGCTATCAGCGCAAAGAAAAAAGCAACACACCACTTCCGGGAGGGCTCGAAACTCCAACCTTTCGGTTAACAGCCGAACGCGCTAGCCAATTGCGCCAAGGAGACAGTCGTGCTCCACTCTCACCACCATCAGAACAAATCTTCAAAGCTATCCGCGCAAAGAAAAAAGCAAAACACCAATCCCGGGAGGGCTCGAGCCTCCAAATTTTCGGTTAACAGCCGATCGCTCCGGCCAATTGCGCCACGGAGAAAGTCCTGCTCAACTCTCACCACAATTAGAACATATCTTCAAAGCTATCAGCCCAAAGAAAAAAAAGCGCCGCACCACCACCGGGTGGGCTCGAACCTCCACCTTTTTGGTTAACAGCCGATCGCGCTAGCCAATTGCGCCACGGGGACCATCCAGCTCCACTCTCACCACCGTCAGACCATTTCTTCAGAGCTATCAGCCCAACGAGATAAAAGCACCGCACCACCACTGGGTGGGCTCGAACCTCCGACCTTTTGGTTAACCGCCGATCGCGCTAGCCAATTGCGCCACGGAGACAGTCCTGCTCCACTCTCACCACCATCAGAACATATCTTCAAAGCTATCAGCCCAAAGAAAAAAAGCGCCGCACCACCACCGGGTGGGCTCGAACCTCCAACTTTCCGGTTAACAGCCGATCACGCTAGCCGATTGCGCCACGGAGACAGTCCTGCTCCACTCTCACCACCGTCAGAACATTTCTTCAGAGCTATCAGCCCAAAGAAAAAAAAGCGCTGCACCACCACCGGGTGGGCTCGAACCTTCAACCTTTCAGTTAACAGCCGATCGCGCTAGCCAATTGCCCCACGGAGACAGTCGCGCTCCACTCTCACCATCGTCAGAACATTTCTTCAGAGCTATCACCCCAAAGAAAAAAAAGCGCCGCACCACCACCGGTTGGGCTCGAACCTCTGACCTTTCGGTTAACAGCCGATCGCGCTAGTCAATTGCGCCACGAAGACAGTCCTGCTCCACTTTCACCACCATCAGAACATATCTTCAAAGCTATTACCGCAAAGAAAAAAGCAAGACACCACTCCCGGAGGGCTTGAACCTCCAACTTTCCGGTTAACAGCCGATCACGCTAGCCAATTGCGCCACGGAGACAGTCTTACTCTACTCTCACAACCATCAGAACATAACTTCAAAGCTATCAGCCCACAGAAAAAAAAAGCGCCGCACCACCACCGGGAGAGCTTGAACCTCCAACTTTTCGGTTAACAGCCGATCGTGCTAGCCAATTGCGCCACGCAGACTGTCCTGCTCCACTCTCACTACCGTCAGAACATTTCTTCAGAGCTATCAGCCCAAAGAAAAAAAAGCGCTGCACAACCACCGGGTGGGCTCGAACCTCCAACATTACGGTTAACAGCCGATCGCGCTAGCCCATTACGCCACGGAGGCAGCCTTGCTCCACCCTCACTATTATCAGAACATATCTTCAAAGCTATCAGCGCAAAGAAAAAAAAAGCGCTGCACCACCACCAGGTGGGCTCGAACCTCCAACCTTTCGGTTAACAGCCAATCGCGCTAGCCCATTGCGCCACGGAGACAGTCTTGCTCCACTCTCACCACCATCAGAACATAACTTCAATGCTATCAGCGCAAAGAAAAAAGCAACACACCCCTCCCGGGAGGGCTTGAACCTCCAACTTTCCGGTTAACAGCCGATCACGCTAGCCAATTGCGCCACGGAGACAGTCTTACTATACTCTCACAACCATCAGAACATAACTTCAAAGCTATCAGCCCACAGAAAAAAAAGCGCCGCACCACCACCGGGAGAGCTCGAACCTCCAACTTTTCGGTTAACAGCCGATCGCGCTAGCCAATTGCGCCACGTAGACTGTCCTGCTCCACTCTCACCACCGTGAGAAAATTTCTTCAGAGCTATCAGCCCAAAGAAAAAAAAGCACTGCACCACCACCGGGTGGGCTCGAACCTCCAACCTTACGGTTAACAGCCGATCGCGCTAGCCAATTGCCCCACGGAGACAGTCGTGCTCCACTCTCACCATCGTCAGAACATTTCTTCAGAGCTATCACCCCAAAGAAAAAAAAAGCGCCGCACCACCACCGGTTGGGCTCGAACCTCAAACCTTTCGGTTAACAGCCGATCGCGCTAGCCAATTGCGCCACGAAGACTGTCCTGCTCCAATCTCACCACCATCAGAACTTATCTTCAAAGCTATTACCGCAAAGAAAAAAGCAACACACCACTCCTGGGAGGGCTCGAGACTCCAACCTTTAGGATAACAGCCGATCGCGCTAGCCCATTGCGCCACGGAGGCAGTCTTGCTCCACTCTCACCATCATCAGAACATATCTTCAAAGCTATCAGCGCAAAGAAAAAAAAGCGCCGCACCACATCCGGGTGGGCTCGAACCTCCACCCTTTCGGTTAACAGCCGATCGCGCTAGCCCATTGCGCCACGGAGACAGTCTTGCTCCACTCTCACCACCATCAGAACATAACTTCAAAGTATCAGCGCAAAGAAAAAAGCAACACACCACTCCCGGGAGGGCTCGAAACTCCAACCTTTCGGTCAACAGCCGATCGCGCTAGCCCATTGCGCCACGGAGACAGTCTTGCTCCCTTCTCACCACCATCAAGACATAACTTCAAAGCTATCAGCCCAAAGAAAAAAAAGCACCGCACCACCACCGGGTGGGCTCGAACCTCCAACCTTTCGGTTAACAGCCGATCGCGCTAGCCAAATGCGCCATGGAGACAGTCGTGCTTCACTCTCACCACCATCAGAACATATCTTCAAAGCTATCAGCGCAAAGAAAAAAGCAAAACACCACTCCCGGGAGGGCTCGAACCTCAAACTTTTCGGTTAACAGCCGATCGCGCTGGCCAATTGCACCACGGAGAAATTCCTGCTCAACTCTCACCAAAATTAGAACATATCTTCAAAGCTATCAGACCAAAGAAAAAAAAGCGCCGCACCACCACCGGGTGGGCTCGAACCTCCAACTTTTCGGTTAACAGCCGATCGCGCTAGCCAATTGCGCCACGGGGACCGTCCTGCTCCACTCTCACCACTGCCAGACCATTTCTTCAGAGCTATCACCCCAAAGAAAAAAGAGCGCCACACCACATCCGGGTGAGCTCGAACCTCCAACCTTTCGGTTAACGGCCGATCGCGCTAGCCAATTGCCCCACGGAGACAGTCGTGCTCCACTCTCACCACCGTCAGAACATTTCTTCAGAGCTATCACCCCAAAGAAAAAAAAGCACCGCACCACCACCGGTTGGGCTCGAACCTCCAACCTTTCGGTTAACAGCCGATCGCGCTAGCCAATTGCGCCACGAAGACAGTCCTGCTCCACTCTCACCACCATCAGAACATATCTTCAAAGCTATTACCGCAAAGAAAAAAGCAACACACCACTCCCGGGAGGGCTCAAAACTCCAACCTTTCGGTTTACAGCCGATCGCGCTAGCCTATTGCGCCACGGAGACAGTCTTGCTCATCTCTCACCACCATCAGTACATATCTTCAAAGCTATCAGCCCAAACAAAAAAAAGCGCCGCACCACCGCCGGGTGGGCTCGAAACTCCAACCTTTCGGTTAACAGCCGATCGCGCTAGCCAATTGCGCCACGGAGACAGTCCTGCTTCACTCTTACCACCATCAGAACATATCTTCAAAGCTATCAGCCCAAAGAAAAAAAAGCGCCATACCACCACCGGGTGGGCTCGAACCTCCGACCTTTTGGTTAACAGCCGATCGCGCTAGCCAATTGCGCCATGGAGACAGTCCTGCTCCACTCTCACCACCATCAGAACATATCTTCAAAGCTATCAGCCCAAAGAAAAAAAAGCACCGCACCACCACCGGGTGGGCTCGAACCTCCAACTTTTCGGTTAACAGCCGATCACGCTAGCCAATTGCGCCACGAAGACATGTCCTGCTCCACTCTCAGCACCGTCAGAACATATCTTCAAAGCTATCAGCCCACAGAAAAAAAAAGCGCCGCACAACCACCGGGTAGGCTCGAACCTCCGACTTTTCGGTTAACAGCCGATCGCGCTAGCCAATTGCGCCACGGAGACCTGGAACCTCCAACCACTCTCACCCTATAAGAACATATCTTCAAAGCTATCAGCCCAACGAAAAAAAAAGCGCCGCACGACCACTTGGTGGGCTCGAACCTCCAACCTTTCGGTTAACAGCCGATCGCGCTAGCCAAATGCGCCATGGAGACAGTCGTGCTTCACTCTCACCACCATCAGAACATATCTTCAAAGCTATCAGCGCAAAGAAAAAAGCAAAACACCACTCCCGGGAGGGCTCGAACCTCAAACTTTTCGGTTAACAGCCGATCGCGCTGGCCAATTGCACCACGGAGAAATTCCTGCTCAACTCTCACCAAAATTAGAACATATCTTCAAAGCTATCAGACCAAAGAAAAAAAAGCGCCGCACCACCACCGGGTGGGCTCGAACCTCCAACTTTTCGGTTAACAGCCGATCGCGCTAGCCAATTGCGCCACGGGGACCGTCCTGCTCCACTCTCACCACCATCAGAACATATCTTCAAAGCTATCAGCCCAAACAAAAAAAAGCGCCGCACCACCGCCGGGTGGGCTCGAAACTCCAACCTTTCGGTTAACAGCCGATCGCGCTAGCCAATTGCGCCACGGAGACAGTCCTGCTTCACTCTTACCACCATCAGAACATATCTTCAAAGCTATCAGCCCAAAGAAAAAAAAGCGCCATACCACCACCGGGTGGGCTCGAACCTCCGACCTTTTGGTTAACAGCCGATCGCGCTAGCCAATTGCGCCATGGAGACAGTCCTGCTCCACTCTCACCACCATCAGAACATATCTTCAAAGCTATCAGCCCAAAGAAAAAAAAGCACCGCACCACCACCGGGTGGGCTCGAACCTCCAACTTTTCGGTTAACAGCCGATCACGCTAGCCAATTGCGCCACGAGGACATGTCCTGCTCCACTCTCAGCACCGTCAGAACATATCTTCAAAGCTATCAGCCCACAGAAAAAAAAAGCGCCGCACAACCACAGGGTAGGCTCGAACCTCCGACTTTTCGGTTAACAGCCGATCGCGCTAGCCAATTGCGCCACGGAGACCTGGAACCTCCAACCACTCTCACCCTATAAGAACATATCTTCAAAGCTATCAGCCCAACGAAAAAAAAAGCGCCGCACGACCACTTGGTGGGCTCGAACCTCCAACCTTTCGGTTAACAGCCGATCGCGCTAGCCAAATGCGCCATGGAGACAGTCGTGCTTCACTCTCACCACCATCAGAACATATCTTCAAAGCTATCAGCGCAAAGAAAAAAGCAAAACACCACTCCCGGGAGGGCTCGAACCTCAAACTTTTCGGTTAACAGCCGATCGCGCTGGCCAATTGCACCACGGAGAAATTCCTGCTCAACTCTCACCAAAATTAGAACATATCTTCAAAGCTATCAGACCAAAGAAAAAAAAGCGCCGCACCACCACCGGGTGGGCTTGAACCTCCAACTTTTCGGTTAACAGCCGATCGCGCTAGCCAATTGCGCCACGGGGACCGTCCTGCTCCACTCTCACCACTGCCAGACCATTTCTTCAGAGCTATCACCCCAAAGAAAAAAGAGCGCCGCACCACATCCGGGTGAGCTCGAACCTCCAACTTTTCGGTTAACGGCCGATCGCGCTAGCCAATTGCCCCACGGAGACAGTCGTGCTCCACTCTCACCACCGTCAGAACATTTCTTCAGAGCTATCACCCCAAAGAAAAAAAAAGCACCGCACCACCACCGGTTGGGCTCGAACCTCCAACCTTTCGGTTAACAGCCGATCGCGCTAGCCAATTGCGCCACGAAGACAGTCCTGCTCCACTCTCACCACCATCAGAACATATCTTCAAAGCTATTACCGCAAAGAAAAAAGCAACACACCACTCCCGGGAGGGCTCAAAACTCCAACCTTTCGGTTTACAGCCGATCGCGCTAGCCTATTGCGCCACGGAGACAGTCTTGCTCCACTCTCACCACCATAAGAACATATCTTCAAAGCTATCAGCGCAAAGAAAAAAAGCGCTGCACCGCCACCGCGTGGGCTCGAAACTCCTACCTTTCGGTTAGCAGCCAATCGCGCTAGCCAATTGCGCCACGGAGACAATCCTGCTCCACTCTCACCACCATCAGAACATATCTTCAAATCTATCAGCCCACAGAAAAAAAAGCGCCGCACAACCACCGGGTAGGCTCGAACCTCCAACTTTTCGGTTAACAGCCGATCGCGCTAGCCAATTGCGCCACGAAGACAGTCCTGCTCCACTCTCACCACCATAAGAACATATCTTCAAAGCTATCAGCCCGAAGAAAAAAGCAACACACAACTCCCGGGAGGGCTCGAAACTCCAACCTTTCGGTCAACAGCCGATCGCGCTAGCCCATTGCGCCACGGAGACAGTCTTGCTCATCTCTCACCACCATCAGATCATATCATCAAAGCTATCAGCCCAAAGAAAAAAAAGCACCGCACCACCACCGGGTGGGCTCGAACCTCCAACCTTTCGGTTAACAGCCGATCGCGCTAGCCAAATGCGCCACGGAGACAGTCGTGCTCCACTCTCACCACCATCAGAACATATCTTCAAAGCTATCAGCCCAAACAAAAAAAAGCGCCGCACCACCGCCGGGTGGGCTCGAAACTCCAACCTTTCGGTTAACAGCCGATCGCGCTAGCCAATTGCGCCACGGAGACAGTCCTGCTTCACTCTTACCACCATCAGAACATATCTTCAAAGCTATCAGCCCAAAGAAAAAAAAGCGCCATACCACCACCGGGTGGGCTCGAACCTCCGACCTTTTGGTTAACAGCCGATCGCGCTAGCCAATTGCGCCATGGAGACAGTCCTGCTCCACTCTCACCACCATCAGAACATATCTTCAAAGCTATCAGCCCAAAGAAAAAAAAGCACCGCACCACCACCGGGTGGGCTCGAACCTCCAACTTTTCGGTTAACAGCCGATCACGCTAGCCAATTGCGCCACGAAGACATGTCCTGCTCCACTCTCAGCACCGTCAGAACATATCTTCAAAGCTATCAGCCCACAGAAAAAAAAAGCGCCGCACAACCACCGGGTAGGCTCGAACCTCCGACTTTTAGGTTAACAGCCGATCGCGCTAGCCAATTGCGCCACGGAGACCTGGAACCTCCAACCACTCTCACCCTACAAGAACATATCTTCAAAGCTATCAGCCCAACGAAAAAAAAAAGCGCCGCACGACCACTTGGTGGGCTCGAACCTCCGACCTTTTGGTTAACCGCCGATCGCGCTAGCCAATTGCGCCACGGAGACAGTCCCGCTCCACTCTCACCACCATCAGAACATATCTTCAAAGCTATCAGCCCAAAGAAAAAAAAGCGCCGCACCACCACCGGGTGGGCTCGAACCTTCAACTTTCCGGTTAACAGCCGATCACGCTAGCCAATTGCGCCACGGAGACAGCCCTGCTCCACTCTCACCACCATCAGAACATATCTTCAAAGCTTTCAGCCCACAGAAAAAAAAAGCGCCGCACAACCACCGGGTAGGCTCGAACCTCCAACTTTTCGGTTAACAGCCGATCGCGCTAGCCAATTGCGCCACGGAGACAGACCTGCTCCACTCTCACCACCATAAGAACATATCATCGAAGCTATCAGCCCGAAGAAAAAAAAGCGCCGCACCACCACTGGGTGGGCTCGAACCTCCGACCTTTTGGTTATCAGCCGATCGCGCTAGCCAATTGCGCCACGGAGACAGTCCTGCTCCACTCTCACCACCATCAGAACATATCTTCAAAGCTATCAGCCCAAAGAAAAAAAAGCGCCGCACCACCACCGGGTGGGCAAGAACCTCCAACTTTCCGGTTAACAGCCGATCACGCTAGCCAATTGCGCCACGGAGACAGTCCTGCTCCACTCTCACCACCGTCAGAACATTTCTTCAGAGGTATCAGCCCAAAGAAAAAAAAGCGCTGCACCACCACCGGGTGGGCTTGAACCTTCAACCTTTCAGTTAACAGCCGATCGCGCTAGCCAATTGCCCCACGGAGACAGTCGTGCTCCACTCTCACCATCGTCAGAACATTTCTTCAGAGCTATCACTCCAAAGAAAAAAAGCGCCGCACCACCACCGGGTGGGCTCGAACCTCCAACTTTTCGGTTAACAGCCGATCACGCTAGCCAATTGCGCCACGGAGACAGTCCTGCTCCACTTTCACCACCATAAGAACATATCTTCAAAGCTATCAGCCCAAAGAAAAAAGCAACACACCACTCCCGGGAGGGCTCGAAACTCCAAACTCCAACCTTTCGGTCAACAGCCGATCGCGCTAGCCCATTGCGCCACGGAGACAGTCTTGCTCATCTCTCACCACCATCAGATCATATCATCAAAGCTATCAGCCCAAAGAAAAAAAAGCACCGCGCCACCACCGGGTGGGCTCGAACCTCCAACCTCTCGGTTAACAGCCGATCGCGCTAGCCAACTGCGCCACGGAAACAGTCGTGCTCCACTCTCACCACCATCAGAACATATCTTCAAAGCTATCAGCCCAAAGAAAAAAAAGCACCGCACCACCACCGGGTGGGCTCGAACCTCCAACTTTTCGGTTAACAGCCGATTACGCTAGCCAATTGCGCCACGGAGACAGTCCTGCTCCACTTTCACCACCGTCAGAACATATCTTCAAAGCTATCAGCCCACAGAAAAAAAAAAGCGCCGCACAACCACCGGGTAGGCTCGAACCTCCGACTTTTCGGTTAACAGCCGATCGCGCTAGCCAATTGCGCCACGGAGACAGTCCTGCTCCACTCTCACCACCGTCAGAACATTTCTTCAGAGGTATCAGCCCAAAGAAAAAAAAAGCGCTGCACCACCACCGCGTGGGCTCGAAACTCCTACCTTTCGGTTAACAGCCGATCGCGTTAGCCAATTGCGCCACGGAGACAATCCTGCTCCACTCTCACCACCATCAGAACATATCTTCAAAGCTATCAGCCCAAAGAAAAAAAAGCGCGGCACCACCACCGGGTGGTCTCGAACCTCCAACTTTCTGGTTAACAGCCGATCACGCTAGCCAATTGCGCCACGGAGACAGTCTTGCTCCACTCTCACGACCATCAGAACATATCTTCAAATCTATCAGCCCACAGAAAAAAAAGCGCCGCACAACCACCGGGTAGGCTCGAACCTCCAACTTTTCGGTTAACAGCCGATCGCGCTAGCCAATTGCGCCACGAAGACTGTCCTGCTCCAATCTCACCACCATCAGAACTTATCTTCAAAGCTATTACCGCAAAGAAAAAAGCAACACACCACTCCTGGGAGGGCTCGAGACTCCAACCTTTAGGTTAACAGCCGATCGCGCTAGCCCATTGCGCCACGGAGGCAGTCTTGCTCCACTCTCACCATCATCAGAACATATCTTCAAAGCTATCAGCGCAAAGAAAAAAAAGCGCCGCACCACATCCGGGTGGGCTCGAACCTCCAACCTTTCGGTTAACAGCCGATCGCGCTAGCCCATTGCGCCACGGAGACAGTCTTGCTCCACTCTCACCACCATCAGAACATAACTTCAAAGCTATCAGCGCAAAGAAAAAAGCAACACACCACTCCCGGGAGGGCTCGAACCTCCAACCTTTCGGTCAACAGCCGATCGCGCTAGCCCATTGCGCCACGGAGACAGTCTTGCTCCCTTCTCACCACCATCAAGACATAACTTCAAAGCTATCAGCCCAAAGAAAAAAAAGCACCGCACCACCACCGGGTGGGCTCGAACCTCCAACCTTTCGGTTAACAGCCGATCGCGCTAGCCAAATGCGCCATGGAGACAGTCGTGCTTCACTCTCACCACCATCAGAACATATCTTCAAAGCTATCAGCGCAAAGAAAAAAGCAAAACACCACTCCCGGGAGGGCTCGAACCTCAAACTTTTCGGTTAACAGCCGATCGCGCTGCCCAATTGCACCACGGAGAAATTCCTGCTCAACTCTCACCAAAATTAGAACATATCTTCAAAGCTATCAGCCCAAAGAAAAAAAAGCGCCGCACCACCGGGTGGGCTCGAACCTCCAACTTTTCGGTTAACAGCCGATCGCGCTAGCAAATTGCGCCACGGGGACCGTCCTGCTCCACTCTCACCACTGCCAGACCATTTCTTCAGAGCTATCACCCCAAAGAAAAAAGAGCGCCGCACCACATCCGGGTGAGCTCGAACCTCCAACCTTTCGGTTAACAGCCGATCGCGCTAGCCAATTGCGCCACGAAGACAGTCCTGCTCCACTCTCACCACCATCAGAACATATCTTCAAAGCTATTACCGCAAAAAAAAAGCAACACACCACTCCCGGGAAGGCTCAAAACTCCAACCTTTCGGTTTACAGCCGATCGCGCTAGCCTATTGCGCCACGGAGACAGTCTTGCTCCACTCTCACCACCATAAGAACATATCTTCAAAGCTATCAGCCCAAAGAAAAAAAGCGCTGCACCGCCACCGCGTGGGCTCGAAACTCCTACCTTTCGGTTAACAGCCGATCGCGCTAGCCAATTGCGCCACGGAGACAATCCTGCTCCACTCTCACCACCATCAGAACATATCTTCAAATCTATCAGCCCACAGAAAAAAAAGCGCCGCACAACCACCGGGTAGGCTCGAACCTCCAACGTTTCGGTTAACAGCCGATCGCGCTAGCCAATTGCGCCACGAAGACAGTCCTGCTCCACTCTCACCACCATAAGAACATATCTTCAAAGCTATCAGCCCAAAAAAAAGCGCCGCACCACCACCGGGTGGGCTCGAACCTCCAACCTTTCGGTTAACAGCCGATCACGCTAGCCAATTGCCCCACGAAGACAGTCGTGCTCCACTCTCACCACCGTCAGAACATTTCTTCAGAGCTATCAGCCCAAAGAAAAAGAAAGCGCTGCACCACCACCGGGTGGGCTCGAACCTTCAACTTTTCGGTTAACAGCCGATCGCGCTAGCCAATTGCGCCACGGAGACAGTCCTGCTCCACTCTCACCACCATAAGAACATATCTTCAAAGCTATCAGCCCGAAGAAAAAAGCAATACACCACTCCCGGGAGGTCTCGAAACTCCAACCTTTCGGTTAACAGCCGATCGCGCTAGCCCATTGCGCCACGGAGACAGTCTTGCTCATCTCTCACCACCATCAGATCATATCATCAAAGCTATCAGCCCAAAGAAAAAAAAGCACCGCGCCACCACCGGGTGGGCTCGAACCTCCAACCTCTCGGTTAACAGCCGATCACGCTAGCCAATTGCGCCACGGAGACAGTCCTGCTCCACTCTCACCACCGTGAACATTTCTTCAGAGGTATCAGCCCAAAGAAAAAAAAGCGCTGCACCACCACCGGGTGGGCTTGAACCTTCAACCTTTCAGTTAACAGCCGATCGCGCTAGCCAATTGCCCCACGGAGACAGTCGTGCTCCATTCTCACCATCGTCAGAACATTTCTTCAGAGCTATCACTCCAAAGAAAAAAAGCGCCGCACCACCACCGGGTGGGCTCGAACCTCCAACTTTTCGGTTAACAGCCGATCACGCTAGCCAATTGCGCCACGGAGACAGTCCTGCTCCACTTTCACCACCATAAGAACATATCTTCAAAGCTATCAGCCCAAAGAAAAAAGCAACACACCACTCCCGGGAGGGCTCGAAACTCCAACCTTTCGGTCAACAGCCGATCGCGCTAGCCCATTGCGCCACGGAGACAGTCTTGCTCATCTCTCACCACCATCAGATCATATCATCAAAGCTATCAGCCCAAAGAAAAAAAAGCACCGCGCCACCACCGGGTGGGCTCGAACCTCCAACCTCTCGGTTAACAGCCGATCGCGCTAGCCAACTGCGCCACGGAAACAGTCGTGCTCCACTCTCACCACCATCAGAACATATCTTCAAAGCTATCAGCCCAAAGAAAAAAAAGCACCGCACCACCACCGGGTGGGCTCGAACCTCAACTTTTCGGTTAACAGCCGATTACGCTAGCCAATTGCGCCACAGAGACAGTCCTGCTCCACTTTCACCACCGTCAGAACATATCTTCAAAGCTATCAGCCCACAGAAAAAAAAAGCGCCGCACAACCACCGGGTAGGCTCGAACCTCCGACTTTTCGGTTAACAGCCGATCGCGCTAGCCAATTGCGCCACGGAGACAGTCCTGCTCCACTCTCACCACCGTCAGAACATTTCTTCAGAGGTATCAGCCCAAAGAAAAAAAAAGCGCTGCACCACCACCGCGTGGGCTCGAAACTCCTACCTTTCGGTTAACAGCCGATCGCGTTAGCCAATTGCGCCACGGAGACAATCCTGCTCCACTCTCACCACCATCAGAACATATCTTCAAAGCTATCAGCCCACAGAAAAAAAAGCGCCGCACAACCACCGGGTAGGCTCGAACCTCCAACTTTTCGGTTAACAGCCGATCGCGCTAGCCAATTGCGCCACGAAGACTGTCCTGCTCCAATCTCACCACCATCAGAACTTATCTTCAAAGCTATTACCGCAAAGAAAAAAGCAACACACCACTCCTGGGAGGGCTCGAGACTCCAACCTTTAGGTTAACAGCCGATCGCGCTAGCCCATTGCGCCACGGAGGCAGTCTTGCTCCACTCTCACCATCATCAGAACATATCTTCAAAGCTATCAGCGCAAAGAAAAAAAAGCGCCGCACCACATCCGGGTGGGCTCGAACCTCCAACCCTTCGGTTAACAGCCGATCGCGCTAGCCCATTGCGCCACGGAGACAGTCTTGCTCCACTCTCACCACCATCAGAACATAACTTCAAAGCCATCAGCGCAAAGAAAAAAGCAACACACCACTCCCGGGAGGGCTCGAAACTCCAACCTTTCGGTCAACAGCCGATCGCGCTAGCCCATTGCGCCACGGAGACAGTCTTGCTCCCTTCTCACCACCATCAAGACATAACTTCAAAGCTATCAGCCCAAAGAAAAAAAAGCACCGCACCACCACCGGGTGGGCTCGAACCTCCAACCTTTCGGTTAACAGCCGATCGCGCTAGCCAAATGCGCCATGGAGACAGTCGTGCTTCACTCTCACCACCATCAGAACATATCTTCAAAGCTATCAGCGCAAAGAAAAAAGCAAAACACCACTCCCGGGAGGGCTCGAACCTCAAACTTTTCGGTTAACAGCCGATCGCGCTGCCCAATTGCACCACGGAGAAATTCCTGCTCAACTCTCACCAAAATTAGAACATATCTTCAAAGCTATCAGCCCAAAGAAAAAAAAGCGCCGCACCACCACCGGGTGGGCTCGAACCTCCAACTTTTCGGTTAACAGCCGATCGCGCTAGCAAATTGCGCCACGGGGACCGTCCTGCTCCACTCTCACCACTGCCAGACCATTTCTTCAGAGCTATCACCCCAAAGAAAAAAGAGCGCCGCACCACATCCGGGTGAGCTCGAACCTCCAACCTTTCGGTTAACAGCCGATCGCGCTAGCCAATTGCGCCACGAAGACAGTCCTGCTCCACTCTCACCACCATCAGAACATATCTTCAAAGCTATTACCGCAAAAAAAAAAGCAACACACCACTCCCGGGAAGGCTCAAAACTCCAACCTTTCGGTTTACAGCCGATCGCGCTAGCCTATTGCGCCACGGAGACAGTCTTGCTCCACTCTCACCACCATAAGAACATATCTTCAAAGCTATCAGCGCAAAGAAAAAAAGCGCTGCACCGCCACCGCGTGGGCTCGAAACTCCTACCTTTCGGTTAACAGCCGATCGCGCTAGCCAATTGCGCCACGGAGACAATCCTGCTCCACTCTCACCACCATCAGAACATATCTTCAAATCTATCAGCCCACAGAAAAAAAAGCGCCGCACAACCACCGGGTAGGCTCGAACCTCCAACGTTTCGGTTAACAGCCGATCGCGCTAGCCAATTGCGCCACGAAGACAGTCCTGCTTCACTCTCACCACCATAAGAACATATCTTCAAAGCTATCAGCCCAAAAAAAGCGCCGCACCACCACCGGGTGGGCTCGAACCTCCAACCTTTCGGTTAACAGCCGATCACGCTAGCCAATTGCCCCACGAAGACAGTCGTGCTCCACTCTCACCACCGTCAGAACATTTCTTCAGAGCTATCAGCCCAAAGAAAAAGAAAGCGCTGCACCACCACCGGGTGGGCTCGAACCTTCAACTTTTCGGTTAACAGCCGATCGCGCTAGCCAATTGCGCCACGGAGACAGTCCTGCTCCACTCTCACCACCATAAGAACATATCTTCAAAGCTATCAGCCCGAAGAAAAAAGCAATACACCACTCCCGGGAGGTCTCGAAACTCCAACCTTTCGGTTAACAGCCGATCGCGCTAGCCAATTGCGCCACGGAGACAGTCCTGCTCCACTCTCACCACTATAAGAACATATCTTCAAAGCTATCAGCCCAACGAGATAAAAGCACCGCACCACCACTGGGTGGGCTCGAACCTCCGACCTTTTGGTTAACCGCCGATCGCGCTAGCCAATTGCGCCATGGAGACAGTCCTGCTCCACTCTCACCACCATCAGAACATATCTTCAAAGCTATCAGCCCAAAGAAAAAAAGCGCCGCACCACCACCGGGTGGGCTCGAACCTCCAACTTTCCGGTTAACAGCCGACCACGCTAGCCGATTGCGCCACGGAGACAGTCCTGCTCCACTCTCACCACCGTCAGAACATTTCTTCAGAGCTATCAGCCCAAAGAACAAAAAGCGCTGCACCACCACCGGGTGGGCTCGAACCTTCAACCTTTCAGTTAACAGCCGATCGCGCTAGCCAATTGCGCCACGGAGACAGTCCTGCTCCACTCTCACCACCATAAGAACATATCTTCAAAGCTATCAGCCCGAAGAAAAAAGCAATACACCACTCCCGGGAGGTCTCGAAACTCCAACCTTTCGGTTAACAGCCGATCGCGCTAGCCAATTGCCCCACGGAGGCAGTCGCGCTCCACTCTCACCATCGTCAGAACATTTCTTCAGAGCTATCACCCCAAAGAAAAAAAGCGCCGCACCACCACCGGTTGGGCTCGAACCTCTGACCATTCGGTTAACAGCCGATCGCGCTAGTCAATTGCGCCACGAAGACAGTCCTGCTCCACTTTCACCACCATCAGAACATATCTTCAAAGCTATTACCGCAAAGAAAAAAGCAAAACACCACTCCCGGAGGGCTTGAACCTCCAACTTTCCGGTTAACAGCCGATCACGCTAGCCAATTGCGCCACGGAGACAGTCTTACTCTACTCTCACAACCATCAGAACATAACTTCAAAGCTATCAGCCCACAGAAAAAAAAGCGCCGCACCACCACCGGGAGAGCTTGAACCTCCAACTTTTCGGTTAACAGCCGATCGTGCTAGCCAATTGCGCCACGCAGACTGTCCTGCTCCACTCTCACTACCGTCAGAACATTTCTTCAGAGCTATCAGCCCAAAGAAAAAAAAGCGCTGCTCAACCACCGGGTGGGCTCGAACCTCCAACATTACGGTTAACAGCCGATCGCGCTAGCCCATTACGCCACGGAGGCAGCCTTGCTCCACCCTCACCATTATCAGAACATATCTTCAAAGCTATCAGCGCAAAGAAAAAAAAAGCGCTGCACCACCACCAGGTGGGCTCGAACCTCCAACCTTTCGGTTAACAGCCAATCGCGCTAGCCAATTGCGCCACGAAGACTGTCCTGCTCCAATCTCACCACCATCAGAACTTATCTTCAAAGCTATTACCGTAAAGAAAAAAGCAACACACCACTCCTGGGAGGGCTCGAGACTCAAACCTTTAGGTTAACAGCCGATCGCGCTAGCCCATTGCGCCACGGAGGCAGTCTTGCTCCACTCTCACCATCATCAGAACATATCTTCAAAGCTATCAGCGCAAAGAAAAAAAAGCGCCGCACCAGATCCGGGTGGTCTCGAACCTCCACCCTTTCGGTTAACAGCCGATCGCGCTAGCCCATTGCGCCACGGAGACAGTCTTGCTCCACTCTCACCACCATCAGAACATAACTTCAAAGTATCAGCGCAAAGAAAAAAGCAACACACCACTCCCGGGAGGGCTCGAAACTCCAACCTTTCGGTCAACAGCCGATCGCGCTAGCCCATTGCGCCACGGAGACAGTCTTGCTCCCTTCTCACCACCATCAAGACATAACTTCAAAGCTATCAGCCCAAAGAAAAAAAAGCACCGCACCACCACCGGGTGGGCTCGAACCTCCAACCTTTCGGTTAACAGCCGATCTCGCTATCCAAATGCGCCATGGAGACAGTCGTGCTTCACTCTCACCACCATCAGAACATATCTTCAAAGCTATCAGCGCAAAGAAAAAAGCAAAACACCACTCCTGGAAGGGCTCGAACCTCAAACTTTTCGGTTAACAGCCGATCGCGCTGGCCAATTGTACCACGGAGAAATTCCTGCTCAACTCTCACCAAAATTAGAACATATCTTCAAAGCTATCAGCCCAAAGAAAAAAAAGCGCCGCACCACCACCGGGTGGGCTCGAACCTCCAACTTTTCGGTTAACAGCCGATCGCGCTAGTCAATTGCGCCACGGGGACCGTCCTGCTCCACTCTCACCTCTGCCAGACCATTTCTTCAGAGCTATCACCCCAAAGAAAAAAGAGCGCCGCACCACATCCGGGTGAGCTCGAACCTCCAACCTTTCGGTTAACGGCCGATCGCGCTAGCCAATTGCCCCACGGAGACAGTCGTGCTCCACTCTCACCACCGTCAGAACATTTCTTCAGAGCTATCACCCCAAAGAAAAAAAAGCGCCGAACCACCACCGGTTGGGCTCGAACCTCCAACCTTTCGGTTAACAGCCGATCGCGCTAGCCAATTGCGCCACGAAGACAGTCCTGCTCCACTCTCACCACCATCAGAACATATCTTCAAAGCTATTACCGCAAAGAAAAAAGCAACACACCACTCCCGGGAGGGCTCAAAACTCCAACCTTTCGGTTTACAGCTGATCGCGCTAGCCTATTGCGCCACGGAGACAGTCTTGCTCCACTCTCACCACCATAAGAACATATCTTCAAAGCTATCAGCCCACAGAAAAAAAAGCGCCGCACAACCACCGGGTAGGCTCGAACCTCCAACTTTTCGGTTAACAGCCGATCGCGCTAGCCAATTGCGCCACGAAGACAGTCCTGCTCCACTCTCACCACCATAAGAACATATCTTCAAAGCTATCAGCCCGAAGAAAAAAGCAACACACAACTCCCGGGAGGGCTCGAAACTCCAACCTTTCGGTCAACAGCCGATCGCGCTAGCCCATTGCGCCACGGAGACAGTCTTGCTCATCTCTCACCACCATCAGAACATATCTTCAAAGCTATCAGCCCAAACAAAAAAAAAGCGCCGCACCACCGCCGGGTGGGCTCGAAACTCCAACCTTTCGGTTAACAGCCGATCGCGCTAGCCAATTGCGCCACGGAGACAGTCCTGCTTCACTCTTACCACCATCAGAACATATCTTCAAAGCTATCAGCCCAAAGAAAAAAAAGCGCCATACCACCACCGGGTGGGCTCGAACCTCCGACCTTTTGGTTAACAGCCGATCGCGCTAGCCAATTGCGCCATGGAGACAGTCCTGCTCCACCCTCACCACCATCAGAACATATCTTCAAAGCTATCAGCCCAAAGAAAAAAAAGCACCGCACCACCACCGGGTGGGCTCGAACCTCCAACTTTTCGGTTAACAGCCGATCACGCTAGCCAATTGCGCCACGGAGACATGTCCTGCTCCACTCTCAGCACCGTCATAACATATCTTCAAAGCTATCAGCCCACAGAAAAAAAAAGCGCCGCACAACCACCGGGTAGGCTCGAACCTCCGACTTTTCGGTTAACAGCCGATCGCGCTAGCCAATTGCGCCACGGAGACCTGGAACCTCGAACCACTCTCACCCTATAAGAACATATCTTCAAAGCTATCAGTCCAACGAAAAAAAAGCGCCGCACGACCACTTGGTGGGCTGGAACCTCCGACCTTTTGGTTAACCGCCGATCGCGCTAGCCAATTGCGCCACGGAGACAGTCCCGCTCCACTCTCACCACCATCAGAACATATCTTCAAAGCTATCAGCCCAAAGAAAAAAAAGCACCGCACCACCACCGGGTGGGCTCGAACCTTCAACTTTCCGGTTAACAGCCGATCACGCTAACCAATTGCGCCACGGAGACAGCCCTGCTCCACTCTCACCACCATCAGAACATATCTTCAAAGCTTTCAGCCCACAGAAAAAAAAGCGCCGCACAACCACCGGGTAGGCTCGAACCTCCAACTTTTCGGTTAACAGCCGATCGCGCTAGCCAATTGCGCCACGGAGACAGACCTGCTCCACTCTCACCACCATAAGAACATATCATCGAAGCTATCAGCCCGAAGAAAAAAAAGCGCCGCACCACCACTGGGTGGGCTCGAACCTCCGACCTTTTGGTTATCAGCCGATCGCGCTAGCCAATTGCGCCACGGAGACAGTCCTGCTCCACTCTCACCACCATCAGAACATATCTTCAAAGCTATCAGCCCAAAGAAAAAAAAGCGCCGCACCACCACCGGGTGGGCAAGAACCTCCAACTTTCCGGTTAACAGCCGATCAAGCTAGCCAATTGCGCCACGGAGACAGTCCTGCTCCACTCTCACCACCGTCAGAACATTTCTTCAGAGGTATCAGCCCAAAGAAAAAAAAGCGCTGCACCACCACCGGGTGGGCTTGAACCTTCAACCTTTCAGTTAACAGCCGATCGCGCTAGCCAATTGCCCCACGGAGACAGTCGTGCTCCACTCTCACCATCGTCAGAACATTTCTTCAGAGCTATCACTCCAAAGAAAAAAAGCGCCGCACCACCACCGGGTGGGCTCGAACTTCCAACCTTATGTGCTCCACTCTCACCACCGTCAGAACATTTCTTCAGAGCTATCACCCCAAAGAAAAAAAAGCGCCGCACCACCACCGGTTGGGCTCGAACCTCCAACCTTTCGGTTAACAGCCGATCGCGCTAGCCAATCGCGCCACGAAGACAGTCCTGCTCCACTCTCACCACCATCAGAACATATCTTCAAAGCTATTACCGCAAAGAAAAAAGCAACACACCACTCCCGGGAGGGCTCAAACCTCCAACCTTTCGGTTTATAGCCGATCGCGCTAGCCCATTGCGCCACGGAGACAGTCTTGCTCCACTCTCACCACCATAAGAACATAACTTCAAAGCTATCAGCGCAAAGAAAAAAAGCACTGCACCACCACCGCGTGGGCTCGAAACTCCTACCTTTCGGTTAACAGCCGATCGCGTTAGCCAATTGCGCCACGGAGACAATCCTGCTCCACTCTCACCACCATCAGAACATATCTTCAAAGCTATCAGCCCAAAGAAAAAAAAGCACCGCACCACCACCGGGTTGGCTCGAACCTCCAACTTTTCGGTTAACAGCCGATCACGCTAGCCAATTGCGCCACGGAGACAATCCTGCTCCACTCTCACCACCATCAGAACATATCTTCAAAGCAATCAGCCCAAAGAAAAAAAAGCACCGCACCACCACCGGGTGGGCTCGAACCTCCAACTTTTCGGTTAACAGCCGATCACGCTAGCCAACTGCGCCACGGAAACAGTCGTGCTCCACTCTCACCACCATCAGAACATATCTTCAAAGCTATCAGCCCAAAGAAAAAAAAGCACCGCACCACCACCGGGTGGGCTCGAACCTCCAACTTTTCGGTTAACAGCCGATCACGCTAGCGAATTGCGCCACGGAGACAGTCCTGCTCCCCTTTCACCACCGTCAGAACATATCTTCAAAGCTATCAGCCCACAGAAAAAAAAAGCGCCGCACAACCACCGGGTAGGCTCGAACCTCCGACTTTTCGGTTAACAGCCGATCGCGCTAGCCAATTGCGCCACGGAGACAGTCCTGCTCCACTCTCACCACCGTCAGAACATTTCTTCAGAGGTATCAGCCCAAAGAAAAAAAAAGCGCTGCACCACCACCGCGTGGGCTCGAAACTCCTACCTTTCGGTTAACAGCCGATCGCGTTAGCCAACTGCGCCACGGAGACAATCCTGCTCCACTCTCACCACCATCAGAACATATCTTCAAAGCTATCAGCCCAAAGAAAAAAAAGCGCGGCACCACCACCGGGTGGTCTCGAACCTCCAACTTTCTGGTTAACAGCCGATCACGCTAGCCAATTGCGCCACGGAGACAGTCTTGCTCCACTCTCACGACCATCAGAACATATCTTCAAATCTATCAGCCCACAGAAAAAAAAGCGCCGCACAACCACCGGGTAGGCTCGAACCTCCAACTTTTCGGTTAACAGCCGATCGCGCTAGCCAATTGCGCCACGAAGACTGTCCTGCTCCAATCTCACCACCATCAGAACTTATCTTGAAAGCTATTACCTCAAAGAAAAAAGCAACACACCACTCCTGGGAGGGCTCGAGACTCCAACCTTTAGGTTAACAGCCGATCGCGCTAGCCCATTGCGCCACGGAGGCAGTCTTGCTCCACTCTCACCATCATCAGAACATATCTTCGAAGCTATCAGCGCAAAGAAAAAAAAGCGCCGCACCACATCCGGGTGGGCTCGAACCTCCAACCTTTCGGTTAACAGCCGATCGCGCTAGCCCATTGCGCCACGGAGACAGTCTTGCTCCACTCTCACCACCATAGGAACATAACTTCAAAGCTATCAGCGCAAAGAAAAAAGCAACACAC